>NW_025767014.1:747500-1158283 GCF_003918875.1 Haliotis rubra
TCTTTTGCTGCGTTCAAATCACATCTTAAAACGCATCTCTTTTCATTGCACTATTAACTCCATTCAAAAATTATTATTATTTTGTAGCGCTTTGAGCACCCACTTAGTGGTTGGATTTAGCGCTATATAAATTTCCAGTATTGTTATTATTAATGACAAAATAATGAGTTGTAATCACCATGACACTGAAGAATGCTTGATTCTGAATTGGTTAAAAGAGGTACCCATTTTCCTACTGAAACCTATTTTAAATTCACTCTTTTCACATAAAATCATAAAATACGTGTGAACATTAGCTGGGACAAGTTATAGTGACGCGCCAAAAGTATTGTAATAACTGTTTTCCTTTTTATACACCGTTAGACCTCAGGACGTGATATTTTGTCAAAATATATTTTGGGACTTTTCATTTGACGTTTGGTGACGTCATGCGCTGTATTTACACCGGTCCCGTGCGTAGCAGACGATGCGTCACTCGGCAAATAGATGACAGAAGAGCAAAAGGAATATCAATTACATAGGAATAGATTGAAAAATTGTGAGATGGCTAATATAAATTACATGTAGTATAAATTCATAGACCTGCAGTTGGGCAAATTTTAGGAAGTTTTTATGAATGGGAAGATTTTGAAAACAGTCCTTGTTGCGGAAGACCGAAGTTGGTCGGACCGAGACGGGGTCAGAGATTATTTCGGCTGGTACGTAACAACAGACGACAGGCTTTGTCAGATCGAACAACTTCATTGCACTGTGTGTAACAGACTAATACTTCATCACAGCCAATCGTGCAGTTCTAAGAACTATTCGGAAAGGGATAAGAATTTCGAAAATCAGCCTCAAATTTTAGTGACGTCGAGCTTAACTCCAAAGTAGCCGTGCCACCTTGTGCCCTAGTGATAACAATGGGCGATGAATCAGGAGATGTTTGAAATAATCATAGGTGTTGCGATACTTCTTTCCATGTGTATATATTTGTGGTGTGGTGTCGCCAAAGAATTTGGAAACGGGCCCTGGATATTACAGGGTGATGAGGTCTCATGAGACCACTTCCTGGAAAACTACTAACAGTATACCCATGATGGACTGGTTTGGACAGTCCCCTGATAGTAATATTATCTTTAATGTATGGGGATGTGTTAACATTCATAGAAACTCAGGATTTTATAGAATCTGTGCAGCGGATCTGGGCTGGTCTTCCACAAGCTTGTACAGATCTATTTTGAAAAGAACGATAAGTGGTAACATCCGGGCTGGATATAGTACCAAGTATTAGAATGATTTGGTAAATTAATTCATCCACTTGTTTTCTGTCACATTTACTACGGTAACGCTATTGACCTTACACCGGTGACATTATAATGTTGCTCTGAATTTCTGAAAATATTTCCAGCTGATAATTCCTGTTGGCTCATATATGGACATCACAATCATTGTATTTTAAGTATCGTTAATACGAATATCACATATCAATAATTAAGCTGACAGAAGAAATATTTGTTGTTCCAAATATAATATGATATTTTGACAAGGAAACAAAGGAGGTTAATTATCTCAATGCCATGAATAAAATGTCATTGTTGAAATACATATATTGGATTGAAACTATGATCTGGAAACAAACAAGCTTTAGGGTAATTATCTTAATGTCATTATAATGTCATTGTTGAAATAAATATTTTGAAGTGAAATGATGATCTTGAAACAAACAAGGTTAAATTATCTTAATGTCATTGTTGAAATAAAAATATATTGAATTGAAATTATGATCTGGAAACAAAGAAGGCTAATTATCTTAATGTCACATTATAATGTCATTGTGGAAATATATATATATTGGATTGAAACTTTGATCTGGAAACAAACAAGGGTAATTATCTTAATGTCATTATAATGTCATTATTGAAATCAATATTTTGAAGTGAAATTATGATCTGGAAACGAACAAGGTTAAAATATCTTAATGTCATTGTTGAAATAAATATATTGGATTGAAATTATGTTCTGGAAACAAACAAGGGTAATTATCTTAATGTCGTTATAAATAATGTCATTGTTGAAATAAATATACTGAGTCAAAAAAGAAACTTCACAAAATGTAATTTGAAAAATAATGAATAATTTTTCTCTGGTGATACATCTATGTATCCGAAATGGGATCCCTATCTTTCGACTCGAGAAAAACGTTAGCAAAACCCACTCAAACCCATCCATTCGTCGTGCAAATGACGTTAGTGCTAAATCAGGTTTTGCACGTGCAGTCGATCACGTGATCTTCGCATCGAAGTTTTCTTCATATGCACGTGTTTGCATTGGCCTCAAGAATTGAAAAAACACTTTTAAACCACAGTTCTAACGATACTTGAAATGCCACGATTGTCAAATGTGCAACGTGAACGTGCCGTTGGCATGTTGCAAGCGGGAAGATCAGTTATTGACGTCGCAACAGCAATGGGATGCAGCCGTCGTACTGTGTATGATTTGAGAGGTCGTCTACAACAAACTGGCACCACTTCTGATCGCCCAAGGTCGGGTCGTCCACGTGTGACTTCACGAGCAGAAGACCGTCAAATCGTCCTACGTCACCTACGTGACAGATTTCTGCCGGCTACACGAACCAGGGCTGAGATGTTTAGAGGTCGACTGTCATCACAGACCATTGGAAATCGGTTGCGGGCTGCCAATCTCCTTTCTCGACGTCCATATCGTGGGCCAATATTGACGCCGTTTCATCAACGTCAACGTCTGCTGTGGACCCAACGTCACCTCCGATGGACCCAGAGAGACTGGAATCGAGTCGTCTTTAGCGATGAATCCAGGTTTACCCTCAGATTTGCAGACGGCAGGCATAGAGTCTGGAGACGACGTCGTGAACGGTATGCCCAATGTTGTGTACAGGATGTCGACAGATTCGGGGGCGGAAGTTGCATGGTGTGGGGTGCTTTCTGTGGGAACAACCGTTCCCGACTTCTGGTCATCCGTGGAAACGTCACAGCTGCTGCTTACCGCGACCAGGTGCTCACCCCTGAACTCGTTCCTTTCATGGCGGCTCATGGCCCAGGTCTACAGTTCCAGCATGATAATGCTCAGCCGCATACCGCGATGTTGACACGAAATTTCCTTCAAAACGCTGGAATCAACGTCATGGACTGGCCATCGAGGTCCCCTGACCTTAATCCAATAGAGCACGTTTGGGATGCACTTGGGAGAAGGCTTCGTGGTCTTAGGAACCAACCTCAGAATTTGCAGGAACTTGGTGCTGCCTTGCAAGAACAATGGCGCAGAATCCCCAACCACGTGTTCACAAGCATCAGACAGTCGATGAGGAGACGGTGTTTGGCAGTGGTGAATGCGCGGGGCGGCCATACACGATATCGAACTGAGAAATTTCGCATTTGTATTCTTGTGACTTGACATTCTGTATACCCATGTTTTGGAACAGCGGTGTAGCCTAATGGAACTGATTATGGCACTGTCAGTGTATAGAGTACATCACACAGATCTCAGCAATGAAATAATAACAATTTAACCATCTTACCATCTCTTGTTCTTTTATAGTGCCATGAAGAAAGAATGTGAAGTTTCTTTTTTGACTCAGTATAAATAAAATTGTATGACGTATTTTCATTCCCTGAAGTAAATTATAACTGTGTGTGAATATGACATCTGAGTGAACCGCTCACTTGATAATATAATACAAAACCACAGGCATCCTTGCTTCAGAATCTCTCACACGAAATATGATGGGAACGTGAGGCAGCAGTATATTCAGTACAAGACATCATATATATACTCATGCCAATAATGGTTGTCACCCCTCCCCACCCCAACCCCCACACACACACACACACACACACCTCACCCCCACCCCACACCCCTCTCCAATTAAAAAAATTGAAGGGGGTGACAACCATTATTGGCATGAGTATATGTATAATAATCCAATATATCTAATTTTACATAATAATTCGTTGTTTTCAAAACATTTGGATTGTTTAATTTATATAGCGTTTGCACCTTAGACACAGTTTCCATTCGTGGATAAATAGGGTACACTGATGTTATTAGGCATAAATGATGGAATGTTTCGTTAACGTCTCAAAAGATTTTCATGCATTCGTTTAACAACAGATTTGAAAACAAAATCTTGATTTCAGAAGACCATGGCACGTCACGCGTATTGAACATCTATATAGCTGCAGTAGAATCGTGTATCTCGGAACATTGACAAATACGTACACTGGCAGGTATTGATAGAGTTGTCACAGATGGTCTTATCAAGCACTTGCGTCCCGATGTCGAACAAAGAACTATTTGTACTACACATTTGGGTGACAATCAAGCAATCTTGACATATAACGTCACATTTTACACAGCTGCAGCATTATCGATGTTCTGGTGAAAATACATTTTTCAGCCAGAATTGGAGTTATAGTTTGGCATGAAATGCATGTGGACCCGGTTTTTTGTATATATCTCTTCATCCCATGACCCAATCGATCTCAAACTGTGCAAGTGGATGTTTTGTCAGACAACCTAATCACATTGTAAATCACCGATTTTATGCATTTGTATTAAAGAATCTGTCTATGTAACTGTCAACAAAATAAACAGCAGAACGCAGACTGCTTGCAGAGGGAGGGAGCCAATGACCTGTAACAGCGGCAGTGATGGGTCATAAAGGTAAATGCACGTGCAGTTCATGATAGTTACCTGTGCACTGCACAGTGATAGACCGTTTGGATCATTCACATTGACTACTTCTAGCTGTCATCATGAAAGCTTATTCAGATGATGCTAAACGTTTAATTAGAAATGTGTTGAATTTTGTTAAAAAAGAGAGCAAACGTAGCAAACCGATTTATAAGGTGTCGGATTACATGAAACCTACAACTTTTGCTCTTGGCATGAAAAAGAACATCGTGCTAAAAATTGTGAAAAATAAACCAACAACCAATAAACAAAACCTTGTACAAAAAGGTAGGTATCCAAAGTTAGATTCTTTTGACATCAGGGTCATCAGAGATGTCATTCGCCGGCTATTTGCTAGAAATGAACACCTGTCCACAAGAAAGTTAAAACACATCCTTGCAGAGGATCACGATATTAATGTTTCTAGGTTTATGCTAAGCAAACTACTGCTCAAATTTGGATCATTGGATGATGAGATATTTACAAAAAAACGTGTCCACATGCATTTCATGCCAAATTATAATCTTGAATTTGTATCTCTAACTTGCTTTGGTTGTTGGTTGGTTGTTTAACGCCCCGCTCGGCAATATTTCAGCTATATGGCGGCGGTCTGTAAATAATCGAGCCTAGACCAGACAACCCAGTCATCAACAGTATGAGCAATTGTATCCCTAACAAATTGTCACATTGTGAGGTCGAGCAGGGTATTATTTCAATAAAAGGTCTGGTTATGTTACGGATCATTCGATGAATCGTAAACTTTTGTTTGTGCTTTAAAACCCCGAGTCTACCAACAACGATCCGATGTCAAATTTGTTTTCCACATTTTTTATTCACATCAGTAGGTACAGTTATTTTATACAAAAATCGTACAGTGACAAGTGACAGTTCTAGTTACAATCGTTTTATACAAAAAGTCATACAATCAAGGTTGTATAATTGCGGATCGTCTAAGCTTGAGCAATTAGGTAAGTCGGTGCTATGGGTAATATTACTTGTTTGCTCCTGGGTTCATTTGGTTTGTTTTCATAATAGCACCATATCATTCTGGGTAACCAAGAGGTAGAAACATTCATACATTATTATACAGATGTCATGCCTAATACAAGCTTGTACATGTTGACAGTTGACAACACATCAGTCTTCAAACATGAGTAGATACATTCAAGTATTACTGCACAAAGATCATAGACTGTATACATTGAAGAGTCATAACACATCAGACCATGTTGTGTAATGGGTGCCCGTTTACTCCACATTCGTCTGGCTGGTTTTTCATTCTGGCAACATATCTTTCAAAGAAGCGATGGAGGATTTTAAGGACAAAATTAAATTTCTAATACAGCTTATGGATATAAATATGTATATATTTTCCCGTCCGTGAATCGGCACATATTGTAATTCACTATCTCAAAATTCTACTTTAAGCATGTTGAAGAGTCATGACATATTGTAAGTAGTGGTAGCCATTTGCTCATATATTCATTTATTTGTTTTTTTATTCTAGCAACATATCTCTCAACTTGAAAAATATCTTTCAAGGTAGCAATAAAGGATTTGAAAGATAGAGATTCATTTCTAATACAACTTATATATCTTATATATCTTTTTCCGGCCAAAAGAATGTGGTTCACCAGTTTGAAGTTTGTGGTCCCCTGGATACCAAAGAGGATGGATTTAAGATTAAGCTGAATCTCATAACACAGATGTTGTCTCAAAAATTGTTCCAGATTGTACCAAAAGTGACTAACCTGTGGACATTCAAAACATACATGCACAATCGATTCGTTTTCATTGTTACATCTTTGACAAATACTATTGTGGATCAACTTCATTTTAAATAATTCGAATTCCTTTTTGGTGTATATAATGCGATGCAAAAATCTATATTGGAAATCTTGTAGCTTGATATCTCTACAGCATTGTTTAGGAAGACTAAATATTTCCTTCTAGTTTAAGTCAGTTAACAATATTTGTTGCCATTTACTACAGATAATAGGGAGATAATTATTTTGCACAAGTATATCATATATCTTCCGAGATCCCTTTGATGGTTTAGTCCATTCCATAAGAAAGTTATTAATCCTAAGATCGTAGACACATATAGGTTAAGAATTGTCTATCATCCATTCTTTAGGGAGATTACTAACAACTCGATGATGGTCCAGATAAGTACCCTTGAGGTTGAATTTTTTTTCAAGTCTACAAAGGATAAGAGCCCGTTCTCGTCACATAGGTCTCTTTTATAATGCACTCCTTTACAGAACCAGTTTTCTATAATAAAATTTGAGTCTGTACACTAGTGGTTAAACCATATCGGTTCAGCTAGAATAGCCTGAATATCGCTTGCATCTGTCCAAAGAGACCTATAGTATTTACTCCAAATATATATCAAATCCTGCCAGTAGGGGTTATCAATTTTACAAAGTCTGTAAGACGGTACATGGGCACCCAGTTGAAAAAGTAGTTTTAAAGGAAAGTAGCTATTATAGAGGTTCTTAAACATGCTTATTTTTAGGATATAAACACATTTATATCTACCATTCTCAATCCACCATTCTCATAGCTTCTTGTCAAATACGCCCGTTTAATTTTATCAGGTTTGGAGTTCCAAATAAACTTTTAAAAAATTGAACTTAGTTCATCAACAAATTCTTTGGGTGGTTGAGGCAAAAGCAGAGAATATGTGAACAAGAGTAGATAATGTTAAAGTTTTTATCACAGTTATTTTTCCAATTAATGTCAATTTACGTTTACGCCAATTTGCTAATAATCTCTTAATGTTTTCTAGTCTTTTTCTGGTGTTGATAACCCATAGTTTTCTAAATTTGCGTTTAGTTGAATACCAAGAACTTCAAAGTCACCATCTTCGCACACTTTAATATTCTTTCCAATCATTGACCCAAGCCATATTGCCTTAGTTTTATCTGAAGTCATTCTTAATCCTGAATAATAGTAAAAACTTTCAACATGTTATGTGCAGCTCTTAGGCTTTCTTCTGAGCCGTCCAAAAAAAGCTGTGTATCGTCAGCATACTGCCCTAATTTATGCTCTATGTTCATTAAATAAATGCCTTTAATCGTATCATTGTCTCTAATCATAGTGGCCAGTATTTCAGCTACAAAAAGAAAGAAATATGGGGAGATTGGGTCCCCCTGTCTGCAGCCTCTACCATTGTCAAAAAGTGAAGAGAGATGGCCATTTTGTATGACACAAGAAGTTGCATTGCTTATCAAAATGTGTACCCACTTTATCATCTGAAGACCAAAGCCAAACCTTTCCAAAACTTTAAGTATAGCTATTTTTGACACAGAATCAAAGGCTTTTTCAAAGTCTATAGAAAGTAGCATACCTTTCTTATTCTTAGAATTTGTTTCCAGGATGATGTCGTACAATAATCTTATATTATCTGCTAAAGATCTCCCTGGAATGAATCCTGTTTGATTTTCGTGTATCAAAAGATCCAAAACAGTCTTCATTCTCTTAGTGATACATGTGCTAATAATCTTGTACAGACAATTTAAAAGGGTGATTGGTCACCAATTTTTAAGATAGGACCTATCCTTGTTTCCTTTAGGCAGACATGTTATAATTCCTCTGTTAATGTTCAAACTCAAACAGCCGTTATAAAGTGATTCACTGATAAATCTGTGCACCCAAACCTTTAGTTCTTTCAAAAAATCTTTAAAAATTCTATTGGAAAGCCGTCTACCCCGGGGCTTTTGTTATTTTTCATTCCTTTTTAAATCTCATCCAATGTAATTTCTTTTTCCAAATTGTCTCTTTGTTGTTTATCTAAAGCAGGAACTGGAACTTTTGAGAGGAAATCCTGAATTTCCTTGTCTGAAGCCCTATCACTTTTGGGAGTACAGATTTTTATAAAACTGTTTTTGTTCTTCTAGGACTTTTTTACCATCTAATATCCTTTATCATCTATTAATTGATTAATCAACTTGCTTGTGTAATTTCGGTTTTCCAAATGACAGAAGTATTTTGTAGGCTTTTCACCTTCCTCATACCATTTTATTCTGTTCCTTATTTGAATCCCTCTAGTTACTTCTCCCCTTAACTTTTCAATTTCTTCTTGAATTTTTGTAATTTCATTTAGTTTTTCTTCCTTTATGTTTTGAAAGTTTCCCCTGATTTCGTTTTCAACTTCTTCGCATATTCTATCTTCCAACTGTTCACTTTTATGGCACCGGTTTTTCTTCTCTTATGTTCTTAAGGTACATTGATTCCTGTAATGTATGTTTTCAGAACTTTGAATGGTGTTTCTTTGCTTTCTCGCATTATACAAAATGGAAACCAGTCGATGCTTATCTTCAATATTACGGATTCCCTAATTCCCTAATGCAATTTCAGTGAAAGTAACTTCCAACTTCCATGGGCATTGTAGACTTATATTGAACAACAGGGTGTCACTGCTCCCAGGTTTTTGTTGTATAAGTAACAATGTGTTCAGCGAATATCATCTACTTTCACATACAACTGCATAATGCTTTTTTAACTTATGTGGGCAGGGTGAATCCAGGTTGACCAACATCGCCTCCAGGCTTTTTCTTTGTTTTTTACATTTTGTTTTTTGTTCTTTTACTTTTGTTTATTAACTAGAAATTCCACATTTGTAGGTATTTTATGCTATGCGTTAATCACTTCCAAAAATAACCATGTTGCCATAGACATATCAAAAGTTATAAATACCTTTGACTTTGTCAAACATGACTATGGATAATAAAATTAAAATAGTGTCGGCAAACTGAAGGGGTCTCGGGGAGAAAAATAAGCACAGAGAAATAATGAACATGTGGAGAAAAAATGTTGCTCAATTATTTGTTTGCAAGATATTCACGTTGCTGAAAAAGATGAACTACTAATGAGAAACGAATGGGGATTAGAGTGCATTATCGCCCCCTATAGATCTAATGCAAGAGGGATTACCATTCTTTTTAATAACAATATTGAAGTTAAAATACATAGAACAATAAAATATCCTAATGGCAACTTTATTATTGCAGAATTGATGGAATAAAATTTACCCTCTCAAATATCTACGGCCCAAACAATGATGACCCAACTTTTTATGAGAATATTTTTAGAGTAATTTGGCCAAGAGGTTCAACTTCGACTCTGCTTATGTCGATGATTTGATGTTCAATTCTCTTCCACTGATTTGCCCAGTGGAGCGAACTATAGATAAGATCAGCGAGACTGCTCCTTCTGGTTAATATAGATCTATGCGTGGGGGGTGACAGGACGTTCTGACGTGGGATGACTTGAACTTTCCGATAGTCAACTTCCCCATGCATCGAGCGGTGTTCCAACACCCCCGTCCTTCAGTATTTTCAACAATTTTTGAGGTACAATCGAGCATGCTTTTTTCACCAAGATTTCAAAGAGCGACACTCTTGTTCAGAAGTTGTTTGATCAAGGTTGCCACATTCGAGGCCAGAGGCGAACTTTCAAGGTCTTTTATAGTGGACGTTTCCGGGTTTGATTGGTTTCCGATATTTTCCCGTGCTTTTTCGGGTGACCAATTGACCTGCCTTTGCATGTGTTTGTGCAGGATGGGCTGTGTGTAGGAATTCATTGACACATGCTCATAAATATGCTCTTGGCAGAGTCTTCTAAAGAATGTGAAACGTTTTGACGCATTTATGAATTTTGATAATCAATGTGAAATCTACCGCGACAGCCGACAATCACCACATATCGATTGAATACTTCTACCTTTTGCTTGGTTGTCAATATTTGTAGTAGAATGTGATAAATGGCCATTGACATTTTCATACTGTACAAACAAGCAAATATGTGAAAAGTTTGCCTGTACGTCAAATGCCAAGGTTTTACAATATTAGTAACAGATGTTAATTAGTTTATTTACCAACATCAAGTAAGCTGTGCCAGTCGTTTGATTATAAATCACTTACGTCGTGCAGTGGCTCTCAACACGCGAATGTTGAACGCCCTGAAATAGACTATGCTGAATTAATCTGTATAGTTCTACAAGCTTCCTTCTATACTCCCCGTCAAAATATAGTAACCAGCGCACCGCTGCCCTAAAGTGAATCTTCACAGAAACAATGTGTACCTCACTGTTTAACAAGGAATTACACTGCCATATGTATGTGCCATGTTTCATGTTTTTGATATTTTATTTGTGTGCTTGTTTGTTGTTTAACGCTGACTCAGCAATATCCCAGCTGCATGGCGAAGGTCTGTAAATAATCGGGTCTGGACCAGACAATCCAGTGATCAACATCATGAGCATCGATCTACACAATTGGGATCTGATGTTCGCGGGTTGTGGGATCTTTTAAAATGTTAGCCTTCATTGCATGGTTCTTCATATACTCTCCAATGCGGTCGCGGCTCTGGCCGGTGAATCTGAAACTTTCCATGCTTCTCAGCGATGTTAGGTATATTCAAGGGGTTCGAATCCGACATCCAATATGCTTCAACGGTAGTCCTAATAAGAAAAACTCAGTATTTCATATTTAATACATTGCCCCATTGCTTCAAAATGTAATGCCATTTAATACGTGAGTGGAAAGTAATAGCGCTCAACGCCGTTTCCGTTTCTTATTTGATCTTGATTTCAGTTATACTAAATTGTTAGGCTCCTGAATTATGTCATAACCCATCACATTGTATACTACTCAGAAATCACTAGAACATTGAAGATTAGACTTCATATGAATGTCCCTGCAAAGGAATTTGTGTACTACAGTGGTACCGAAAAAGGCCAATATATGTTACATGTAATTTCTTAGCAAATTAAGGTGGTGGGGTAGCCTAGTGGTTAAAGCTTTCGCTCGTCACGATGAAGACCCGAGTTCGATTCCCCACATGGGTACAATGTGTGAAGCTCATTACTGGTGTTTCCCCGCCGTGATATTGCTGGGATATTGCTAAAAGCGACGTAAAACCTAGCTCACTCACTCACTCACTCACTCACTCACTCACTCACTCACAAATTTGTTCAAACGTAGTGTCCAAGACGTTCAACGTGCTATACACTTCAAGCCTATTTACAACAGAGAAGTATGCATATGAATATAATAATAAATGTTACACACTGGAAAATACACGTTATTTAAATATTCACTTCCTTTGGCTAAAGCATGTTAAAATGTTGTGAAAGATGCAATGTATTTCTTTGTCGTTAAAATAAATTACACAAATTTGTTATATATGCACAAAGACACGCTGAATGTGTCTCTCAAGCATTGTGACATTCCCCATTCCACCTGGGAAGAGGAGACCGCTGAGGACCCATTCGTGACCAACTCGTGTTATTCCGGGACAAGCCGAATAGCGAGTTTACTGAAAGGGGCGAGTGGTGACGAATGCTGAGGACCGTGCCGTTTGGCGCTCCCTTGTGAGTTCCGGAGTGTCTGTTTTTGAAGAGAGACGAATCAGGGACAAAGAACAGAGACGCCAGGAATTCCAGCCTGGTTCAACCCCCAACATCCCCTGTCCCTCCCCACTGCAACAGACTTTTCTGGGCGAAGGGGATCTTCATGGTCATCTTCTAAGGAACTACTGAGCTACTGAGGAAGAAATCTACCTGAACCATTACACGGTGATATCAACGTTTGGCTTAACTCTTAAACCTGAAGACATGTCCTTTCCTCTTTTGTACAACGATATACTTAAGTTTCTTTCTTCAGAGGTTCAGGGCAATTAGACAACAAGTAGTCATTTCCATGGGAACCGATTCTGCTCCTCCTCTCCTGTTTCTTTCTGCAAATTAATCTGAGTTTCTACTCGGGTTGGCAAAACAATCTGGCCAAGAAGTTATACTTAAGCTAGAGTTATTATCTATGGTCTAATATCGTTCAATAACCATCAACCATCCAATTCCCTTCCATTGATTTACCCATCTAAAGTTGACATTGAGGAGACAAGTGAGATCGCCTCAACTGTTTCATATTTACATCTATGCATAAAGATTCAGGGTTGAAGAAAGGGTGAGATCTCACTTTGTTTTACGTACAATCGAGCCTGCTCTTTTTTTACCAAGATTTCAAAGAGAGACATAAAACTCTTGTTTTGGTCAAGGTTACAACATTCATGGCCTCAGCAAAGCTTTCAAGGAGATTTATAGCAGACATGTGGAGGACATGCCAAACATTAATGCATCAGTGACAAAAGAACGGAAGCCTTTTAGGGCCAAACCTTTTCTAAAATTATCGACTTGGTTGACATTTCCTTCTTCTAAACTGATGTAAAAATTCATGCACTAAAGTCTATTTGTGGACGAGTTATACATGTTTGAAAATACACCATTTTCGTATCAGATTTTTTACCTATGCGTTTCTTTATTGGGATAGTATATTATAACTGGTGAAAATACATTGCACTGACATAACCGGTAATGTCAGTAATTAGGGACGCTTAATGGGTGTGCATGTAACTAATGATCTAACTCGTGTAAAACTCTGGAGACTGGCGGCAGACTGTGTACTAACATGGTGGGACAATAGACGTGAAGGACTCCATGGTAAAGGTGACGAACCAGGAAGTGCCAGCAAGAACTTTTATTGTGACATTCGGACCC
Source organism: Haliotis rubra (assembly GCF_003918875.1). Lineage (NCBI taxonomy): Eukaryota > Metazoa > Mollusca > Gastropoda > Lepetellida > Haliotidae > Haliotis > Haliotis rubra. The sequence continues at coordinate 760,750 of NW_025767014.1, forward strand.
TTTTGTGTATAGTGCCAATAATTCCACAGGATTGGACCAAGTGCCAAACAGAACTCCGATTATGACATTCGGACCCTTTTGTGTAAAGTGTCAAAATTTCATTGGATCGGACACATCTAGGTAAGCCATTATCGCATTGTATCGAATACAAGTTGTAAAAGAACGAGATCCTTGAAATAATCACTGTACCAAAATCCACCTGTAACAAAAGTCTTAGTATTAATCCTACTCCATGTAACCAAGAGAGCCCCATCACTTTTAGTATACATGTAGTATGTCTCACAACCGCTGAATAGCATTATTTTCCCTTCCACTCAGCCGGTTCTGTAGTATACTGGAACGCTCTGTTATCGCGGGCTCTCTATTATCGCGGCACGTGAAAACACCTGGAAGACAGAAACACCACGCCCCGCATCGGCTGTTAACATACGCAAATTACGTTTAAAAAAGTCATATATTTCATTGGAATGTCACGTCTAATCGTAGAAATATTGAAGTATTCATCCTTTCAGTAAGTTCTGGAACATTTTGAAACTAGTATGACCCTACTGCCATTACATCTAGCATGAATCAAAACTTACTTCGTCATGAGTTATCCTGGGACAACTATAAGGTTATATGCATATTTTCCATTCTAAAAATATAACAGGAAGTGACTTATAATGCAACGTCACCCTGGCAGCAAATTTTATGGTACGTTAGGCGGCAAAACATTATTTTGTTAGGTTATTGTTACCTTGTATCCAAATGAATACAAGTTTCAGATGTTTTGGTTAAAAGCATGATGATATTACTAATCTGAATGAAATTCCTAATAATAGAACTATTTAGATTCCTTACTTGTCTTATTAAACGTTTGACAGTGTCATTTGCTTGTACCGCGTGTCATAGTAAAGAAAATAGCAATACCGTGATAATAGAGAGTTGCTTCAATTTTCGGGTAAAACGAGATATTCGGGATTGCTGCGATCGTATCGAACGATTTGCGACTATGTGCATTATTGTTTGTGACAGAAATGAAGATTAAACATCAATCAACTGAAAATATATATAAAATGCCAAATGTCAGTAGGCGTTCATAATCCCGATGGCGACAACATTAACCACCGCGATAATAGAGGGTCCCGTGATACTAATGCCTTAGATGAGGCAAGGCTGTTTTCCTCATATCCATGAATCTCCCATATCAATTTTCAAGTCAAATGAAAAAATGGAATTATTGTTTCTGTCAAGTTTTTAGATATTTAGAGACCAAGCATTAGTCGTATTTACAGTCCATAGTCTAGTTATACTACTCCGATTATGTCAGTTAGCACTAAGACCAGAAATGCAGTAGCTCTAATATCATTCGAATAGTCATCATTCACTTCTCCTCAAACCAACTCCCATCTGTTATACACTGATATTTTCAACACACCGACCACTCGCAAGCCCTCCATCTCATTGCATTAACACACATTCCAGAGATTCTGTTAATGGAAAGCTAGCCCAGTTAATTACAAAAGCAGTACCATTCTTAGCAGCCTGCACATTATGTTGTAGACTTGCACAAGTCTCTAAGGTAATAATTAACAGTTTCCACAACAACAAATATATAATTAAAATGAACACATTGTCCCTCTAACAGACTGGCGCCATTTTCTTGCCTCTTTGAAGAATTGCATTGCTGTACATTACTGGGCTCGGCATTCGGTTCAACCTTGGAGGCTGATATGGATGGGAAAGACATTTGGACGCTATTGCCATGTCCATGGATATTCGGATAAGGATAAACGAGAACTATTTCCCTTATACCTGTCCTCACAGGCATTTCACTGGCTCGAGGGAACATTGGCTGGGGATAATGTTGAAGAAAACGTTCTTACAAGGCTATGTCCAGAACACAATCGTTAGGTTGAAAACAGCTACTGATTTGATAGACGGGAAGCAACAATCAGAACCGTTTGGTGAGTTCCTACAAGTAGCCAAAGATGGTTGGCATTATGATGATCTCGTCAGGGGTCTCGTTCTTAGAAATGCATGTAAAAAACTGTTCTTACTAGACCACACTTTTGCTTGATGAAGTATATAGAGCGCAGAAATTGGTGACGCTACTGGGCCCATGAGGACGAATCACGGGTAATGAATACAGTTCACGTACTAAACGAACAGCTGGACCACCAAATCGCGACAGTTTTCTCTCCAACTTAGTAAATGATTTGAGCCATTTCCTACATGCGCAACCACACACACTCAAAGGATACACTGCCATAACCATTGATTCAGTGCTCGGCGGAAACACTAGTATAGGACACAAAACACTAACAGTACAGTTGAGTGAGGCAGGCAACAGGCCGTATATGTCCAAACTTGCTTCGACACAACCTTTAAATGGCCATAAAGACAGATTCTTGTCAGATGGGAGCGATAGCCTGTTGAGGCGGATTCTTGTCAAATTAGCTATGTATTAGACTGTTGGGGCGGATTCTTGTCAGATGAGATATGTATTAGCCTGTTTAGGCGGATTCTTGTCAGATGAGTGATAGCTATTGAGGCGGATTCTTGTCTGACAAGAGTGATATAATGGTTCACCATGAAGGTGAGTGTAGCCTGTTGAGGCGAATTCTTGTCTGACGAGAGTGATATATATGACAGACAGACAGACAGACAGACAGACAGACAGACAGACATTTATTCAGTAATAGGCCACTGGCCCAAAATACATTCATAAATATAATAAAAAGTTACATGCGTTTTACCAGGGAAACTATATAATGTTGTAGATTTTCCCTGGTTTTACATAAAAACATCAGAATCTCTTATTTTCCCAACATTATATAAAAATAGGCACAAATTATTTATAACATTTATGTTTTTTGAAGTCATTATGTTTATAAAACTGTGTTGTGAAATAGAATGTTTCAAATATTTACCCAGAAACTTATTCCTTATATCTAAGTAGGCTTTACAATAAAGTAAAACATGTATTTCATCTTCAATTAAATTAAGATTATTTTTGTAGCAAAAATGACAGAATCTTGAATAATAAGGGACATTGTTATATCTACCGGTCTCAGAACTAAGTTTAAATTTACCGCATCTAAATTTTGTTAAACAATTTCTTAAATATGGGGCAATACCTAAACTGAGATAAGTTTCAACATTCAGGAGGGACTTGAAAAGAATATAATTAGAACACTTGGTTGTACTATGTAGGGATGAGTACCAATCTTGTGAAAGATTATCAGACAATCTTTGCTTAAAAACAGAAATGAAACCATCAATATCTCCAATATCCTGTGAAATCCAAGCAAAGCCAAAGCCAAATCTAAATACAATATTCTTGATATGAGATGCCCATGTCGTCCGTCCAGATTCATCCAAAGACTTAAGCATTAAATAAAACTGATGAGGTAATCTACAACTTGGAAGAGTTAAAAGTCTACACCAATATTTAACTGCCCTTGACATATAAGTAAGTTGAAGAGGGAATCTGCCACATTCACCAAGAACCATATTGTTGCATGTATTTTTACCAACTTTTAAGAAATATTTACATGTCTTTATCTGGATTTGTTCAATGATTTTACAATGGGTATATATGATATATATGGTTCACCATGAAGGTGAGTGTAGCCTGTTGAGGCGGATTCTTGTCTGTCGAGAGTGATATAATGGTTCGCCATGAAGGTGAGTGTAGCCTGTTGAGGCGGATTCTTGTCTGTCGAGAGTGATATAATGGTTCGCCATGAGGGTGAGTGTAGCCTATTGAGGCGGATTCTTGTCTGTCGAGAGTGATATAATGGTTCGCCATGAAGGTGAGTGTAGCCTGTTGAGGCGGATTCTTGTCTGTCGAGAGTGATATAATGGTTCACCATGAAGGTGAGTGTAGCCTGTTGAGGCGGATTCTTGTCTGACGAGAGTGATATAATGGTTCGCCATGAGGGTGAGTGTAGCCTATTGAGGCGGATTCTTGTCTGTCGAGAGTGATATAATGGTTCACCATGAAGGTGAGTGTAGCCTGTTGAGGCGGATTCTTGTCTGTCGAGAGTGATATAATGGTTCACCATGAAGGTGAGTGTAGCCTGTTGATGCGGATTCTTGTCTGTCGAGAGTGATATAATGGTTCACCATGAAGGTGAGTGTAGCCTGTTGAGGCGGATTCTTGTCTGTCGAGAGTGATATAATGGTTCACCATGAAGGTGAGTGTAGCCTGTTGAGGCGGATTCTTGTCTGTCGAGAGTGATATAATGGTTCACCATGAAGGTGAGTGTAGCCTGTTGAGGCGGATTCTTGTCTGTCGAGAGTGATATAATGGTTCACCATGAAGGTGAGTGTAGCCTGTTGAGGCGGATTCTTGTCTGTCGAGAGTGATATAATGGTTCACCATGAAGGTGAGTGTAGCCTGTTGAGGCGGATTCTTGTCTGACGAGAGTGATATAATGGTTCGCCATGAGGGTGAGTGTAGCCTATTGAGGCAGATCTTGTCTGTCGAGAGTGATATAATGGTTCACCATGAAGGTGAGTGTAGCCTGTTGAGGCGGATTCTTGTCTGTCGAGAGTGATATAATGGTTCACCATGAAGGTGAGTGTAGCCTGTTGAGGCGGATTCTTGTCTGACGAGAGTGATATAATGGTTCACCATGAAGGTGAGTGTAGCCTGCTGAGGCGGATTCTTGTCTGTCGAGAGTGATATAATGGTTCACCATGAAGGTTAGTGTAGCCTGTTGAGGCGGATTCTTGTCTGTCGAGAGTGATATAATGGTTCACCATGAAGGTGAGTGTAGCCTGTTGAGGCGGATTCTTGTCTGTCGAGAGTGATATAATGGTTCACCATGAGGGTGAGTGTAGCCTGTTGAGGCGGATTCTTGTCTGACGAGTGTGATATAATGGTTCACCATGAAGGTGAGTGTAGCCTGTTGAGGCGGATTCTTGTCTGTCGAGAGTGATATAATGGTTCACCATGAAGGTGAGTGTAGCCTGTTGAGGCGGATTCTTGTCTGACGAGAGTGATATAATGGTTCGCCATGAGGGTGAGTGTAGCCTATTGAGGCAGATCTTGTCTGTCGAGAGTGATATAATGGTTCACCATGAAGGTGAGTGTAGCCTGTTGAGGCGGATTCTTGTCTGACGAGAGTGTGATATAATGGTTCACCATGAAGGTGAGTGTAGCCTGTTGAGGCGGATTCTTGTCTGTCGAGAGTGATATAATGGTTCACCATGAAGGTGAGTGTAGCCTGTTGAGGCGAATTCTTGTCTGTCGAGAGTGATATAATGGTTCACCATGAAGGTGAGTGTAGCCTGTTGAGGCGGATTCTTGTCTGACGAGAGTGATATAATGGTTCGCCATGAAGGTGAGTGTAGCCTGCTGAGGCGGATTCTTGTCTGACGAGAGTGATATAATGGTTCGCTACTGCAGGGTGAAGGGAAGCTCACTATTATGTGAAAGGGCAGTATTGGTTATTGACGTAACAGTCACAAAACAAAAACAAACAAAAAACGCCAAGAACCCACAAAACACATTAAATCACCGAAAGATCATACAACAACAACACATTGACTCCAGGGGCATCTGCACCTCGTGGGGGCAAGTAGATAAGTAAAAACGTCAAAGCACTGTGCACACACTGACAGATCCGTCGGTGGCACATGCCCGTCCATCAATGTAACGATTAACCACACAAAGAAATTCAAGCCAGATCAACGAGGTTGGACCCACTTTCACGGCTTATGGAACATAGAATAGCGCCAACAGACAACAAACCACAGAGAGAAATTCAGTCCAGATTAGCGAGGTTGGACCCACTTTCACGGCTTATGGAACATAGAATAGCGCCAACAGACAACAAACCACACAGAGAAATTCAGGCCAGATCAGCGAGGTTGGACCCACTTTCACGTCTTATGGAACATAGAATAGCGCCAACAGACAAAAAAACACACAGAGAAATTCAGGCCAGATTAGCGAGGTTGGACCCACTTTCACGGCTTATGGAACATAGAATAGCGCCAACAGACAACAAACCACACAGAGAAATTCAGGCCAGATCAGCGAGGTTGGACCCACTTTCACGGCTTACGGATTATAGAATAGCGCCAACGGAACATAGAATAGCGCCAACAGACAACAAACCACACAGAGAAATTCAGGCCAGATTAGCGAGGTTGGACCCACTTTCACGGCTTATGGAACATAGAATAGCGCCAACAGACAACAAACCACACAGAGAAATTCATGCCAGATCAGCGAGGTTGGACCCACTTTCACGGCTTATGGAACATAGAATAGCGCCAACAGACAAGAAACAACAGAGAGAAATTCAGGCCAGATCAGCGAGGTTGGACCCACTTTCACGGCTTATGGAACATAGAATAGCGCCAACAGACAACAAACCACACAGAGAAATTCAGGCCAGATTAGCGAGGTTGGACCCACTTTCACGGCTTATGGAACATAGAATAGCGCCAACAGACAACAAACCACACAGAGAAATTCAGGCCAGATCAGCGAGGTTGGACCCACTTTCACGTCTTATGGAACATAGAATAGCGCCAACAGACAAAAAACACACAGAGAAATTCAGGCCAGATTAGCGAGGTTGGACCCACTTTCACGGCTTATGGAACATAGAATAGCGCCAACAGACAACAAAGCCACACACAGAGAAATTCATGCCAGATCAGCGAGGTTGGACCCACTTTCACGGCTTATGGAACATAGAATAGCGCCAACAGACAAGAAACAACAGAGAGAAATTCAGGCCAGATCAGCGAGGTTGGACCCACTTTCACGGCTTATGGAACATAGAATAGCGCCAAAAGACAACAAACTACACAGAGAAATTCAGGCCAGATTAGCGAGGTTGGACCCACTTTCACGGCTTATGGAACATAGAATAGCGCCAACAGACAACAAACCACACAGAGAAATTCATGCCAGATCAGCGAGGTTGGACCCACTTTCACGGCTTATGGAACATAGAATAGCGCCAACAGACAAGAAACAACAGAGAGAAATTCAGGCCAGATCAGCGAGGTTGGACCCACTTTCACGGCTTATGGAACATAGAATAGCGCCAACAGACAACAAACCACACAGAGAAATTCAGGCCAGATTTGCGAGGTTGGACCCACTTTCACGGCTTACGGAACATAGAATAGCGCCAACAGACAACATCCCACACAGAGAAATTCAGGCCAGATCAGCGAGGTTGGACCCACTTTCACGGCTTATGGAACATAGAATAGCGCCAACAGACAACAAACCACACAGAGAAATTCAGGCCAGATCAACGAGGTTGGACCCACTTTCGTGGCTTATGGAACATAGAATAGCGCCAACAGACAACAAACCACACAGAGAAATTCAGGCCAGATCAGCGAGGTTGGACCCACTTTCACGGCTTACGGAACATAGAATAGCGCCAACAGACAACAAACCACACAATGAAATTAAAAGCAACCACTATGAATCATGTGCAGTGACTCAACCCCTGAGTGAGTGAGTGAGTGAGTTTAGTTTTGCGCCGCACTCAGCAATATTCCAGCTATATGTCCGCGGGCCGTAAATAAACGAGTCTGGAACAGACAATCCAGTGGTCAACAGCATGAGCATCGATCTTCGCAATTGGGAACCGATGACATGTGTCAAACAAGTCAGCGAGCCTGACCACCCGATCCCGTTAGTCGCCTCTTACGACAAGCATAGTCGCCTTTTGTGGCAAGCATTGGTTGCTGAAAACCTATTCTACCCCGGATTTTCACGGGTCCTCGACCCTTGATAGCATAAGGTTTTCTATCGTGATGGCGACTTTAAACTCGAAACTTTACAATGGCAAGCACCTATACACCAGACTTGCGAAACTAAGGGATCTGGCTGGGCCATGAACGATGTATGGACGGTTAAACATGTATGTATACAAACATACATTACTAGTATTTCTGAAAAATCACGGTGTTGCCATTGGACTTGTCTGTGCTAGCTATAACAGTGAGAAGACGTTGTAACTTAATCAAGGCATATTCCTTTGCTCTATCAATGTGGTTCTTGTATGCTGTGTTACCCCTCATTCAATATTACGTGCGTTATTTTCGGTCGTGGTAGTCAGTCAGACACATATGTTCCGTTGTGTACTTGACTGTTACAGTTATCTATGCCATTATAATGAATGTCCAATATGTCATGGCTCTCCTTGATGACGACTACGAACAAAAGACCAATGATATTGTAGCACCATCCACGTTAAGGGGTAAATTAGGTCGCATTTCTCTGTTTTTGAAGTGCCTGGGATCATATGTGTTCAATGTGTGTGGGGGTGGGGGGGGGGGACAATGGGGCCAAACCCATAAACGAAATGGAAAGATAACGAAACTCAAGCACCGCGTCTTTGCTATATAGCAACCCATTCCTGCTCAGCCCCATTCCCTCCCGGACATGACCGAGAGATTAGGGTAACCTTCACCTTAAGGTCTGGTTTTAACCGGAAACCCTTCATACCCGGACAACGTAACATGCCTTTAGAAAAGAAAACCCCGCACTTCAAACTGGTCTTCTAGCCCTAAATCATACTGCATTGAGTGGACGTCTAACTGGCCCTTAATCCTACTGCATTAAGTGGACGTCTAACGGGTCTTCTAGCCCTTAATCCTACTGCGTTGAGTGGACGTCTAACTGGTCTTCTAGCCCTAAATCCTACTGCGTTGAGTGGACGTCTAACTGGTCTTCTAGCCCTAAATCCTATTGCATTGAGTGGACGTCTAACTGGTCTTCTAGCCCTAAATCCTACTGCGTTGAGTGGACGTCTAACGAGTCTTCTAGCCCTAAATCCTACTGCGTTGAGTGGACGTCTAACGGGTCTTCTAGCCCTAAATCCTACTGCGTTGAGTGGACGTCTAACGGGTCTTCTAGCCCTAAATCCTACTGCATTGAGTGGACGTCTAACTGGTCTTCTAGCCCTTAAACCTACTGCATTGAGTGGACGTCTAACGGGTCTTCTAGCCCTAAATCCTACTGCATTGAGTGGACGTCTAACGGGTCTTCTAGCCCTAAATCCTACTGCATTGAGTGGCGTCTAACTGGTCTTTAAAACCTACTGCATTGAGTGGACGTCTAACGGGTCTTCTAGCCCTAAATCCTACTGCATTGAGTGGACGCCTAACTGGTCTTCTAGCCCTTAATCCTACTGCATTGAGTGGACGTCTATGGGGTCTTCTAGCCCTAAATCCTACTGCATTGAGTGGACTTCTAACTGGTCTTCTAGCCCTAAATCCTACTGCGTTGAGTGGACGTCTAACTGGTCTTCTAGCCCTAAATCCTACTGCATTAAGTGGACGTCTAACGGGTCTTCTAGCCCTAAATCCTGCTGCGTTGAGTGGACGTCTAACTGGTCTTCTAGCCCTTAAACCTACTGCATTAAGTGGACGTCTAACTGGTCTTCTAGCCCTAAATCCTACTGCGTTGAGTGGACGTCTATCGGGTCTTCTAGTCCTTAATCCTACTGCACAGATTGGACGTCCAACCGGTCTTCTAGCCCTAAATCCTACTGCATTGAAGACACCTACCGTTCTGCATGCAATTCACGGAATGGCCTATCGACGAATGTACTTCACTTGAATGCAATTTCACTTTAACGTTGGCGTTGCAATACTTTTGACGAGGTGTATATATCGTAATCAGTATTGCAGTTTACAAACTGTAGTGAGTGTCATTAACTACCCCACACTACAGTCCACAAAAAGTTTCCACAAGCATACTATTTGAAATGATGTCTTTTTTCCAAGTCCATTGGGGACGGTGGGGTAGTGGTTAAAGCGAAGACCCAGGTTCGATTCCCCACATGGATAGAGTGTGTGAAGCCCATTTCTGGTGTCCCCCGCCGTGATGTTGCTGGAATATTGCTAAAAGCGGCATAAAACCAAACTCAGTCAGTCAGTCAGTCAGTCAGTCAGTCAGTGAACAACTTATAATGTCCCCCTCGTGACCAGTCAACAACTTATAATATCCAGCCCTACACCACACAGCAGTATCCCTGCCAGGCTACCGCGGCGGGCGGTGGGATAGCCTAGTGGTGGGTAGTGGTTAAAGCGAAGACCCAGGTTCGATTCCCCACATGGATAGAGTGTGTGAAGCCCATTTCTGGTGTCTCCCGCCGTGATATTGCTGGAATATTGCTAAAAGCTGCTTAAAACTATACTCACTCAATCACTCACTCACTCACTCACTCACTTACTCACTCTATCACTCTATTGATATTCAAAATGAGAATAGGAAATCTATCGCCAGAGCAGTCCAAGTTTTATGTAACACCGGTGTTGAAATTGTTAGGTCATTTTGGATACTGTTTGGGCCTTAAAGATCACATATACTCTAGGGGGGTACAATAAATGAATCACTAACTGGCATCGCTATAAATGAAACCCCGTCATTAAAACTACTCACTTCGATCTTTAATCAACTTAAATCGACCTTTTTGACAACAGTGCACAATTCTCACCCGCGAACGAAATTTCAACCAATCAGAGCGGGGCGTCTCTGTGACGTCATATGAGGAATAGATATGAGGGCCGATGCAGAATTCATCTACATTTCAGGGGGTAAATTATCTTGTTTACAGGTTTGTATAAACCTGAAATCGTGACAACTGTTGTGGAAAATGAAAGCTATATGTTCTCACAATCTTCTGTCATATAATTTTGTCTCCTGCTTTGCCTAGTTTCCGAGTTACAACTTGTTTTCATAGACGATTCTGTCAAAATCGCTTGGTGTCGTTAGGCCTTATTTGTGTAATGACTGATCCAAATTGATCCCATTTCTGTGTTTTTTTACCTCGATATTTAATCATGTCATGTAAAAATATGACGTCTATTACGCGTGATATTAAAAAATGACATTTGATTTATTTGAATCGGTAAACTAAACAACCCTATTTTGCCATTGCTAGAAGAATCTGAAATTTTACATAGGTACATACGTACATACGGTTTTAGCACACAGCAAATGCTTATATGTATTTCTTATGCAACAATGAAGTTCTGTTTGTATTCTCAAAACAGTTTCGGCCCATAAGTTTTCACATGCAATTAAAATTGCATGCAATACAGCAATTAATACTCTCTCGTTGTAACCCGTGTTAGGTGGTATAAACCTACACATGTTATTTGTCATCATTCACTTGATGGTCAGCTAATGAATTTATAACAGGTATAATTAGTGGTAACACCACTTACATTACCCGACAAAGGTTCCCATTTGGCATTTCTTGTGTCTGGAGTAAATATTCAACATTATAAACATCGATCAAAGGATTAACCGAGAACACGCTGATTGATTGATTACTTTTATCTTACACAGCGGATTTGTCAAAAGGTAGTGTTTATGTATGTAGATTTATTAATCTATACTGAATACACTCTGTCGTGGCTGTGTCTGCGTAAAAACAACGTCCTTCCTTCAAAGGATTAACCGCCAATACAGTGATTGATTGCTCATTATTGGCTAACTAAATTACCGTTTTTAAAGAATGGTGGACATTATGCAATCAGTTGCCAGGTGTGCTATCTTGGGTGACCAATGAGACTATACACCGATGTGACATACCTGAAACTATATATCACTTTTTCGTATACTAGACTGTTGAAAGACACATCACTTGGAACAGCTGCAGATGAATGGCATATCACTCGGGTTTTTTTATGTTGATGGATACATTCGTCGAACAAGGTAATAGCCTGACATTGTTCCTATAAATTTATTCTGTTTTAATTTAAATATTTGCATTTTGTTTTTATTCATTTGTCGTAGCATTCAACAGAATTGTTGTTTTCGCTATGAAGTGTAATGAGACATACTAGGGCGTGTGTGCAAATTATGATTCACATTGGCAAACTATCAAATATCCAGATATTATAGTCCTGTTATAAATGCACTATAAGTATCAGCAGATCGTCTGCTTTTTATTTAGTTTCAAAATGCATACAAGTATGATAATAAACTAATTAGGATAATAAGACCAAAAATAAAGACGTACATTGACTAGTATATACATACTGGTGAGTGGACGTTAACCACGTGAATGTAGCAAGAAAGTTATCGCGCAGTATTGTCACTTCGACCCCCCACCTCGCTTCCGTGGAAGAAATCGTTATGTTATAAGTTGTGTCATGCAAAATGCTTTTGGTTATGATTCAAATACATATTTAACTACGAGTAGAAAGTAGTTTTGATTTTCTAACTTGATGAAAACAAACCATAATCTCATTAATTCTAACAGACTTTAGCCCGTGACTTCACGATTTTCAAAAATGGCGGCGCCCTGTCGAGAACATCCGCCAATCTGAGTATAAATGCTATTTAGGTTTGTTTTCACCGAGTTACAAAATCAAAACTACTTTCTACTGGTAGTAAAATATGTATTTGATTGATGGTCAATATGATTTTGCATGACATAGCTGTATAACATAACAATTTCTCTCATGGAAGCGAGGTGGGTGTCAATATAATACTACTTACAGTATTATTGTTACTTCAACCACAACCTCGCTTCTGAGGCAGAAATCGTTATGTTACAAGTTGTGTCATGGAAAATCTTTATGGTTATCAATCATATACATATTTTACTACGACTAGTAAGTAGTTTTGATCCTTTAACTTCCGTGAAGCGATCTGAACACAAGTAAGATATCGTTTCAGGCTTCCACAACGCTCGCTTCGCACTCACAAACATAACCCATTTTGCACGAACTGCGGGTCCTGTGGAAATCTGTGCATGGCGACACCATCGCCCGACCTCTAGGAGCAATTGACGACAACGCAACGATTTGGCATGTCTTCGTTGATGTCGAGAAATCATCAAAATGACGAACTTGCTACACACTTTCTATACAACTAACTGAAAATCCTTCCTCATATGACGTCACTGCAGTGCTCTGGCGACAGAGTTACGTAACCTGTCTGTGGTTTCGTTGGCGGGCGAGAGTGAAGCAGGCGACTTTTTGGCAACTTTTAATCGCTCGGTACTAATTAACCACAAGTTTTTAAAGAATGAATTTGGTGTTCCCCATAAGACTGACCACAAATCTTTTATATGTAATAGTTAAAAGAGTAAAAAAAACAAAGTTTATTTGTTCTTTAAGCATGTACCCCAGAGAATAAAACATTTAGTATCGTGTCCCGGTGTTCTCAGGTAGTGTCTGCGGTATTAGACAGCATCGATTTTGGGTATTGTTTTCCATTCTGCAAGGCTTTACCACCGAGCGTCCATCTTTGAAATATACATAGCTAAATATCCAAAGCTGATGTTGGTTTTATTAAGCGTAGGCAGCTGCTGACGATATCGTGACGTGACATCACTGAAAATTCAAAGTCCACGTTCCTTGAGCGTGGGTCTCGCTTTCATGGCACGGGTGACTCAGCCACCATTGGACGAGGCAGTCTTTGAATGTTCACGTTTAACACGTGTGATATCCTACGGTTGCCGCGTTTGAGGTTAAGCATGTTAAGTAAGGACGGGTAACACAGTATCCTTACATGCCATTGACTTTTCTTTACCGGATTCTAGAATTCCATGCATGAGGATTTAATTACGTTTGCTGTCGGAATTAAATCTGTCTACTTTGGTATCAATTCTTGACATGGGAATAATTGTTCTTCGCCTGCAGGTTTCCTATCGGACGTACAGGTTTCCTATCGGACGTAAGTCTAGTTCGGTATCCATTCTTGACATACCCGTAAAGACCGGGTTAAAACTGATTTTCAAATACCCATGCTTGTCTCCCCGTGAAGATCCGGGTTATAAATGGTCTTCGGCAACCCATGCTTGTCGTAAGAGGCGACTAACGGGATCTGGTGGTCAGGCTCGCTGACTTGGTTGACATATGTCATCGTATCCCAATTGGGTAGATCGAGGCTCATGATGGATTGTCTGGTCCAGACTTAATTATTTGCACAAACATATCAAACAGAGCATTTCACCTGGCCTGAAATGGGCCCATGTCCTCATACATAATGTCATGGTTTTGCTTCATTGTGTCTAATGTCCTTTTAACAGCGTCTTTTAGTTGGCAAACGTCTTTAGTCAGACAGACATGTTTCGTTTTCCAAGATATTTCACTGTTGGCCTGCAATTTGACCATGCTCTTACATTTCATAAACATTAATTATCAGTGCAAAAGACTACCCAGTCTTGACTATCCTCTGAAATAGATTACAATTGATGCAAAGGGCAAATTGGCTGTGAAAATCATATGAATGGTGAACTGAACATTTGTGATGACACCAGGTGTTCTCCAAAAGGGAACCCCCATTAGTGTAAACAAAGAACCTATATCTTACCTCACACATAAATGTCGCTTTCTGATTGGCTGAGCGCTCTTCTATTATTTTCAATGTACCCCGCTTACAAGCGAGTAACATTTCAAATGTACCCCGCTGTCAATGGCAACTCATTTGGTACTTCGTGGTAGTAATTCTTTATCTCGAATAACATTGAATCGAGTATGATGTACGGAAATTACCGATGTTTTGCGAATGCAAATCGGTGGAAGGGAGATAACTATAAATCTGTTTTTCTTGTCAGCAAACACAAGCGATGGCTACAAAGAGATTTGTACCCGTGCGTTCAAACAATTCAAAATTAAAAACATTCTGTCAGGAAAACGTCCTTCAATTGTTACGTCATCAAAAAACTATACCTTTATTGTCTGATAATGTTTCTTTTTTTTCGATTGTTCTAACCGCTAGGCATCTTAGAACAGACAATAAAGGTATCCCGTCAATGCGCCATTCTAGTGTGCCCCCTCGTAATCGAACCATTGTACATAACGTCACAATATCAGCGACGTCACGATGCATGTCAGTTGTCATCGCCTCGTACAGCCTCCTACAGTAAACTACTGCGTTGCATCCCGTTTCTTGGTTTGCAGTTGCTTCACTCACCTAACATCACTGGTGGAAACATTACGTTTATGTTTTCTGACGTTTAAAATGTCCAAATTCGACTCACAAATTTTCAGCGACACGGTACGTTCGCATTGTTTACATTCCCACAATGCAATCGTGGAATGTCGCTTGACTACTCAGCTTCGTCTGGATGTACTGATCTAAACATACGTTGGTAGTATAAATGCGACGTTCACATGGTTTACGTTAATCACAGATGTAATTAAAATAATTCAGAGAAGATATTTAATCCGAACGTAAACCGTCATCAAACTGTTTATCATTTATTTTTCTGGTAACGTTCGTCTTAACGTAGGGGGGCAGACACATCAATAGAACAGCGCGCCAGTTAGCCCTGTGCGAGGATTCTTAATTTAGGTCACCGACACCGTCGTTTGTTTTCTGCCTTAAATTAATCGTAATTATCCTTAGAAAGTATTAAATTTGGCATCTTAGAAAAGAAATACAGTTCGCTCTACCACCATGTATAGTGTAATAAAACACACTTTTGTCCTGAACTATTCTCTACCACCATGTATAGTGTAATAAAACACACTTTCGCCCTGAACTATTATGACCGTCCGAGTGCTTTAACGTCATAATAGTTAAGGGCGAAAGAGTGTTTTATTACACTATACATGGTGGTAGAGCGAACTGTATTTCTTAAATATAGCTGGAATATTGCTGAATACGGCGTTAAACAAAACAAAAGCACCCTCATGATTATTTATCCAGGCGAGCAACAGTACCGTGTCAGGAAATATTTATAAAATCTCTCAAGCCAATTTCATACTAAATTGCAGAAAATGCCTTTCGACATTATTACAAAAATAATTCTTCAATTTCAGAATGATCAGGCTCTTGAGCAGTCATCTTTTCGTGGCCTTGGCGACCCTCATGGGTGTGCTGTGCTGTTACTTTGTCGTTGTCGAGGACATATTCCTTCTGGGTGGTCGCCCTCTTTATAAACAGAGCACATCCTTCAAACCCGGAGGAGACAGCTTTGCCAATAGAAGCCTTGCAAATTATATCCTTCCAGAACAACCTACTGCTCCAGATTGCCTTGAAACCAATATATGTAAAGATCCAGGAAATAAAATGGATGTATACTTTTACAAACGCACAAATTTCGATGAACTTGTGGAAGAGCCTTTCGATGTTAACGCCTCAATAAGCCACGCTGTGCCGGTGGTACCGAGAATAGTCCATTTCTGTCTTTTCTCAAATGGGAATGTTACATTCCGATTTCATTATATGATAGCAGTCCTTGCCGCGTCTCGTATCGCGAAGCCAGAGAAAATTTACTTCTGGCATGACAACCTCCCAGTTGGTGAATATTGGGAAGAGACGAAACAGAAGGTGAAGAATCTGTACCTCGTCCACAGAGACAGACCCACCAAGATCAGAGGCAATGACGTCAAGGTTATAGAGCACGTCGCTGATATTGTGAGACTCGAAGCACTGTTGGAGTATGGAGGGATGTATTTCGACACTGATTCTATAGTCGTCAACCCAATTGACCCGCTTTTAGTCCATGACGTCACAATGGGTCACGCGGTACCATACGTTTTAGCCAATGGGATTATGTTTTCTAAACCATGGTCTGATTTCCAAAAAATATGGCACCACGAATACAAAACATTCAAAGACAAAAATTGGGGCTCCCACTCTGTGATCAAACCGTATCAGCTGTCACAGAAATACCCAAACTTGATTCACATAGAACCGGCATCACTCTGCCGACCAAACTGGAAAGAGCTAGCCTACCTCTTTGGCGGCAGGAAATGGAACTGGCAGGAAAATAACTTTGTGGTTCACCTTTACATGAGATTTGGTCCAAAGGGAAACAGAGAAAGGAACCGAGAAAATATAAAGATGTGGAACACAACAGTTGGGAGCATAATGAGGTACATATACTATGGGAATGCTGATCTGATAGAAGATTAGGACAAACTGGACTGACAGAAACAAATGTCCAGGATGTTGGTGCTGTGCTGCTGGTGATATTGGCGCTGATGGTGATTCCAACTGTTAATGCATAAAACACGTTGTGGTAATTGCATCTTATGTCTCATTGTAATAAGACATAATTATTACCGTCATTATAGTGAGTGAGTGAGTGAGCGAATTTAGTTTTACGCCGCACTCAGCAATATTCCAGCTATGTGGCGTCAGTCTGTAAATAATCAAGTCTAGACCAGACAATCCAGTGATCAACAACATGATCATCGATCTAAAAACATAGCTCGAATTTGTTATGGGTGTCATGTGGAAGTTACATGTGGTCACTTCAGCTAGAAATTCAATACACGAATCGACATAGGTATAGATATTAGCTGACGTGTTAGATACATTTAGAAATAAGCCCGGAGAACAAATGGCTTCATGGGTAGAGCTGTCACACGCCAGGAAAACCAAATGGTGCCATGATGGTAGTAAATTACGATGATTTTTTTCCCTAAAATTCTCGATATCCCATATTTATTTATTTGTTTTCGTTTTCAAGATTTTTTCTCCTTAATTCGATTACATAGTCGTAATTTCGATTGCCCTTCTATTCAAGTTTCTTGAGAACTCCAAAATTCTAATTTTCTAGCTGCTTCGATTATTTCAATTATGTTACTACAGATGTTCAAGAAATCTATAAAAAAAATCGTAAATTTTTAGTCTTCTTTCTTTAAGAGAATTCAACTTCTTTATAACAGGGATCACAGCGAGACAAAGTATCTTATTATGCCTTCTTCATGCTGATATACCCTGGTTCACGACTATGTCTTCACTAGGCTCTCATGAAAATCAGGAAGTATCTTCCCATTAGTCGCCTCTAACGACAAGCATGCGTTACTGAGGATCAATTCTAACCCGGATCGCAAATTCACGGGTTACCAATTCACAAGTCTGTGTGATGGGATCTGACAGTGCTTAATGATCTGAACTTTCTCAGATACTACAGGCCGTTGCCGGATGATAGTGATAAACATGGCGTTGATGCTCTTGTATAATTTGATGTATGAAAGTGTCAAAAAAAACGATCTAAAATTGACTCTTTCATTGATTGATTAATGTGGACACATCAGTATATATATTCGAGCCTACTGGTACATGTGTATCAGAACTCATCTTAGACCGCTGACCTAAACATCTGAGAACTTTCAGTGGGCCTGCACTCACGCATGCACATACACACGCACTCATGCACACACGCGCACACACATGTACAATGACATAACACGAATTTGCCAATTTACATGTATGTATGTATGTATGTATGTATGTATGTATGTATGTATGTATGTATGCATGTATGTATGTATGTATGCATGTATGTATGTATGTATGTATGTATGTATGTATGTATGTATGTATGTATGTATGTATGTATGTATGTATGTATGTATGTATGTATGTATGTATGTATGTATGTATGTATGTATGTATGTATGTATGTACGTGAGTGTGTTGGAAAATTCACGTTGTGTGTCTGTCTGCGTGCGCGCGTGCGCGTGTGTGTGTGTGTGTCTGTGCGTGCGTGCGTGCGTGCGTGTGTATGTGTGTGTCTGTCTGTGTGACTGACTGTCTCTGTGTCTGTGTGTGAATGCCCATATGATAGGCTATTACCCGAGGCCACCACACTGCCAACACCACACGTATCTGTTTACCGCTACAACTAGGCCTATACGCTTGTGTCCCGGAACTCGGTGTTATCTTGCTGATAACAATGTTATCACGAGAATAGCAGTCATCCAGACGACTAAAGATGACGGATTAGGACTGACTCTCTGGTCTTACTCGTCCAGGTAAAGACATTCTATAGTAATAATTATACTTCTATAACTACAAACAGGTAACTCACGGGCGAAAGAAACGTCACCTCGCTCTTTGTCACAAAACAACAAACTTAGATTTTGGAAATTGAACAATCATATTTGGAAAATTAATGGATTTACAACATTCTGAATGATGAAAGTGTGAACTAAAGATATGAATAATCACTTAGCGTACGATAAAAGATATAAAAATAATTTTGGTGACGTTTCTTTCGCCCGTGAGTTTATTAGAGTGAAACAGCACTAGCGTCGTGCTATACAATGCGACCGTGGATGATCAAGCCATTGAATCGTGTATATTTTGATAGTGAGTTGTGTGTACATGTAGTCACGTGATCTAACGTACTCTATCACCCCGTCATTGTATGTACGAAAGCGTAACAGTGCCACTTTGGTAGCAAAGATTATTTTGTTATGCCGATATTTCTTCTTATTTCGATTTTTTGTCTATTTCTTTTGTAAATTTCGCGTTCGTCCTCCTTACATTTTCGTATTTTCGATACATTTTTTTTAAAATGCGAGATTATTTTTTTTCACATTGCTATCATTATTTTCTCGTTATTTCAAATATTTCTTTCGTTACTTGGACCATTTTCTCCTTACTTCAAGATTTTTAAGATCAGTTCCAAAATCTCGAAATTGTGAGACTTTCCTTCTTCCATAAGAAAGCAAGATTCTTTATGGATAACAAATTCTTTATTATATATGATTTGACGTTTCTGTATAGACTGTTATACCGTTGTCAAGTAAGAGTCTTAACCTGCCAGTCAAACAGATTTCCTTGTTTCTTCTTTAATGTGTGTGCGTGTGCGTGCGTCCCCACAAAAAGAATTCCTTTTGGTGAAAGGGAAGCAATAGCACTGAAGATTATTTGAATGGTTTGATGAAAACCATTGATGACACCAAGTGTTCGTGAAAAAGGCAAGCATGCCCTGCCCAACCGGCAGCACGATTTCACAAAATTTGCCGAAAAATGGAACCATTATTTTTGCTGACGCTGCACAGCAGTACTGCTCCCATGTGACGGCTGCCTGTAAACAAACCAGACAATCAAGTGATCGATGAGCCGGAAAATCCAGTTAGATTATTTGGATATTAGACGACTGCTGTGTAGAAGTACAGAGATTCCGATAAGTCAAGGAAAACGTTTGTGAAATAGATTTGTTTTACAAGACATTTCTGGTGTCCTCTGCCGTGATGTTGGAATATTCCAACTATTCTGGCGGCGGTCTGTAAATAATCGAGTCTGGACCAGACAATCCAGTGTTTGACAGCATGAGCATCGATCTACGCAATTTTTTATCTCCTAATATTTAGATATGAGTAGTCCCCATCTCTGTCAGTATCGTAAAATACTTGTCTTGTCGCTGTCTAGTATGGGTACAATGTGTGAAGCCCATTTCTGGTGTCCCCCCGCCGTGATATTGCTGGATTATTGCTAAAAGCGGCGTAAAACCATACTCACTCACTCACTCACTCTGTCCAGTGATTAGATGGTCTTAAGTATTTTTATTTATGGCAAGGCCAGGCCTTACAAACTTTGGGTTGTTGTTGTTTATTTGTTTTTAGTATGCGAATTATAAATAAAACTATGTGTCTAGAACTTTTTACTCCTAGCGTTGACATAGATTTGATATTTTGTACCTTTATAGACTGACGTGACATTGTATATTTGTCACATTTCCTATCGATTATTTAATCCGACATTCAGTTTAATTAATAATATCCACCAGGTGTTAACAAGTAGTTTTCATGATATATGGAAGGGAATGTGTACAGTTTTATGCCGCTTTTACAATGTTTCAGCAATATCACGGCGGGGGACTCCAGAAATGGGCTTCACACATTGTACCCATATTGGGAATCGAACCCTGGTCGACGAGAGAACGCTTTAAGTTTAACCAGTAGGCTACCCCCACCGCCCCTCAAAATATATGGTGATCTAATACTTAGTCCGTTACACAGGTGAAATATGCCTTATGTTTTCCATTTAAACAAAATTATATGCAGAAAAATATAATTCTATTTGACTTGTATGATATGTTCCTGTGTTTTTCATGTGTAGAATCGACATGCCTTTACATGTGTTTGTGATGTGTGCTATCGGTGTGACCTCCGCTAGCAGTTTGTTGAGTGATTCCCCCGGTATTTGATGCTGATCCGCAAACGCATGTTCATTATCTAATCAGAGTCGTACTGTCAGCTCTAAGATTGTTTTATGCATGTTGAATGGGCCTTGTCGGTTTTATTAAAGGTCACATGCAACCAAAAAATCGAACATAATTAAAACACAATTATCACTTATTCATGACATATAATATACATTGCTGGTTATGAAAAACACATATAAACAAAAGTATAAGCGTACAATCGCAAATCAAAAGTGCAATATTGTGTACTTGGGTTTACTTCCCAAGAAACGAAGCAGCCGGGATACCGAACCCAGTCAGAGCGGGTGGGTGTGCACTCAAGTGTAACGGCTGGTTCATTTGCAGATGCCCTCACGGCTCCAATTACGTGTTTGGCGTAGACGTGGTGAACGTTATGCTGATGAGTGTGTGGTTCAGACAGACCTTTGGGTGGTTGGAGTGTCATGGTCTGGGGTGGAATAAATTACAATCACAGGACTGCCTTCATGTCTGTCAATGGAGAGTTAATGCCCTTTATTACCGTGAGCAGATTCTTCAGAATCACATCGTATCTGTCTTCAATCACCACCAAGATGTCCATACTTTTCAACAGGACAACGCACGGGCACACGCAAGACTTATCATGCAGTATCTGGCCCAGCAACACATCCAGGTTATTCATTGGCCAGCACAGTCGCCAGATGTATCCCCCATGGAGCACTTGTGGGACGAAATTGGTCAAAGTCTTTCGCGGCGACAACAGATGCGAAACATCCGGGAACTTGAGGCTGCACTACTGCAGAAGTGGAATGCCATCCTCAAGAACTCTATTCGGACGCTTATTGACTCGATGAGGAGACGTTGAACTGCATGTGTCAATGCAAATGGCGGTCACACGCGATATTGACTTTTCGATTTGACCCCACGTTTGTTTGATCCTTTCTGACTGTGGAACATTTCAATGAATGAGCGTCTTTTCTGTGTTGCTGTTTTTGTCAGTCGTCCATCTGTTATTATCCTCTCAAAAAAATATCAATTCCTTACATGTGCTTTTAATAATCTGAACTTTTATAAGTGGTGCGTTTTCAATGATGTTCAGTATATTTCCAGACCGCTGTCACAGAGCGAGAATATTGTTTAGTGCGGCGTTGAATTACAAATATGCATTAATAGCCATCATGCATTCAAAGCGAACGAGTCTAATCTGCTGCTGATTATAGGCCAAATTACCTCCACGACCTCTATTATGCATGCCACCGCCCCAATGTCGTGGCGTACCACTTATGTAATGAGTGATTATTGGCCAGGCGTTCCGTGTTAGTTTACACTGTACGTGATCGCTATCGATAAAACAGTACTGGTTCATTCCGTTATGTCTTAGTACCATTCTGAATACATGGAACTTTATGTTATAATGATGCATTCCTAATATTTGGGACCCGTGAAGATCCGGGTTAGAATTGGTCTTCAGTAACCCTTGCTTGTCGTATGAGGCGGCTAACGGGATCGGGTCGTCAGGCTCGCTGACTTGGTTGACAATTGTCACCATATCCCAGTTACGTAGTTCGATGCTCATGCTGTTGATCACTTGATTGTCTGGTCCAGGCTCGATTATTTATAGACAAGCACTGTGGGATGTTTATGACCTCCACAGTTGTCAATTCTTGCATTTTACAAGCCACCTAGTCTGCCCCACAGTCATTTACCTTGTTCTTTCTCTACCTCCCAGACCTTCCTGTCATGCAAAAGTCCTAAACAAAGCAGCCCAGAGTGCTGAATCCTCTAGTTCATGGAGGCTTCTTTTCATTTATTTGTATAACAAATATGACATTTTTATAGGTTATGCGTTAATCTAAATCTAGCTAAGTGACAATTCAAAGTCTAAGTGTATTTTGTTTTGTTTGTTTGTTGTTGGGGTAGAATGACATGTGTCAGTCAAGTCAGCGAGCCTGACCATCCGATCCCGTTAGTCGCCTCTTGCGACAAGCAAGGGTTGCTGAAGACCAATTTTAACCCGGATCTTCACGGATTCTAAGTGTAGTATTTAACCAGCCGTATCCCACTCAAAACATCTTTTTGTCTAAAACAATGTCATTTTGATTGAGAGTGTGGGTAAATGTCAACAGTATTATGGCCGTACATGATCCCTTTGTTATAGGAGTGTGTTTATATTGTGTCCCCTAACTACACATTCACGTTGGAGTGAGTGAGTGTGTGAATTAAGTTTTACGCCGCTTTCAGAAATATTCCAGCAATATCACGGCGGGGGACACCAGAAATCTGCTTCAAACATTGTAGCCATGAGGGGACTCGAACCCGGGTCTCCAGCGTGACGAGCGAACGCTTTAACCAATAGGCTACCCCATCGGCTCCATTCACGTTGGAACATATACATAACGTTAATACTGATAAGAACAGCGTGAGATTAGTATTCACGGTTAATCCGCTTTCGTTTATTTTCAGTAAGCATTTTGTGCTATTTGGATTTGTATGTAACTAGATTATTTATCCCCTTATGTAAGCGTTAATACTTCTCAAACCTTGCTACCTGGCAACCCATAACAGTAAGAGGGTATTGAAGCCAGTATCTACTACCTGCATATGACCAGTGCCCACTTCGACTCGAGCTCTCTTCACCACTGTAACTGACCCCAAAGGTACGTCAACAAGCTGTCAACAAACTTTCACGTAGTCCCGTGTATACAGAAATGTTCTTTCAAACATGGCTTGAAGGTGGAACTCACTTATGTACGTTCATGTACGCGCGCGCCTACGCACACGCACAGGTACACACACACCAGGCAAATCCATGCATTAGACGGTATATGTATTATTCCATTTTAAATTTTGCAACGAAGTAACACTGTAGTGTCAGGATGTATTGTAATGAAGAAACATAATGCAGTGATATGATGTACCGTGGTGAAGAAACATAATGCAGTGATATGATGTACCGTAGTGAAGAAACATAATGCAGTGATATGATGTACCGTGGTGAAGAAACATAATGCAGTGATATGATGTACCGTGGTGAAGAAACATAATGCAGTGATATGATGTACCGTGGTGAAGAAACATAATGCAGTGATATGATGTACCGTGGTGAAGAAACATAATGCAGTGATATGATGTACCGTGGTGAAGAAACATAATGCATTGATATGACTTACTACAATGAAGTAACATAATGCACTGATATGACTTACTACAATGAAGTAACATAATGCACTGATATGACTTACTACAATGAAGTAACATAATGCAGTGATATGATGTACCGTAGTGAAGTAACATAATGCAGTGATATGACGTACTACAGTGAAGTAACATAATGCAGTGATATGATGTACCGTAGTGAAGAAACATAATGCAGTGATATGATGTACCGTAGTGAAGAAACATAATGCAGTGATATGATGTACCGTAGTGAAGTAACATAATGCATTGATATGACGTACCGTAGTGAAGTAACATAATGCATTGATATGACGTACTACAATGAAGTAACATAATGCACTGATATGACTTACTACAATGAAGTAACATAATGCACTGATATGACTTACTACAATGAAGTAACATAATGCACTGATATGACTTACTACAATGAAGTAACATAATGCAGTGATATGATGTACCGTAGTGAAGTAACATAATGCATTGATATGACGTACTACAATGAAGTAACATAATGCATTGATATGATGTACCGTAGTGAAGTAACATAATGCATTGATATGACTTACTACAATGAAGTAACATAATGCACTGATATGACTTACCACAATGAAGTAACATAATGCAGTGATATGATGTACCGTAGTGAAGTAACATTATGCATTGATATAACTCACTACAATGAAGTAACATAATGCACTGATATGATGTACCGTGGTGAAGAAACATAATGCAGTGATATGATGTACCGTAGTGAAGTAGCATAATGCATTGATATAACTAACTGCAATGAAGTAACATAATGCAGTGATATGATGTACCGTGGTGAAGAATCATAATGCATTGATATGACTTACTGCAATGAGGTAACATAATGCATTGATATGACTTACTGCAATGAAGTAACATAATGCATTGATATGACTTACTGCAATAAAGTAACATAATGCAGTGATATGACTCACTGCAATGAAGTAACATAATGCAGTGATATGACTTACTACAATGAAGTAACATAATGCAGTGATATGACTCACTGCAATGAAGTAACATAATGCAGAGATATGACCTACTGTGATGAAACATTATATATCTATTCCCGCTTCACGACCTATTGCGATCTATTCAATTCAACGACGTACGATATATTCTTCAAGTCTCATCATTTGAATATTTGTTTCAGTTGTCTTAAACCCTGAAGATGAAAGTTGTTAAGACGAAGGTAAGAGTGAATGTGTATATGTCGAATATACTTTTATATCGAAAATATATGAATTGTTGTACATTTCAGCCGAGACGTTCACTAATGATATTTTGTTAGTGTTTGTGTAGTGCGTAGTATATCAGTACATCAGTGTTTGTGTAGTGTGTTGTATACAGTATATCAGTACATCGGTGTTTGTGTAGTGTGTAGTATACAGTATATCAGTACATCGGTGTTTGTGTAGTGTGTTGTATACAGTATATCAGTATATAGGTGTTTGTGTAGTGTATAGTATACAGTATATCAGTACATCGTTGTTTGTGTAGTGTGTAGTATACAGTATATTAGTACATTGGTGTTTGTGTAGTGTGTAGTATACAGTATATCAGTACATAGGTGTTTGTGTAGTGTGTAGTATACAGTATATCAGTACATCGGTGTTTTGTGTAGTGTGTAGTATACAGTATATCAGTACATCGGTGTTTGTGTAGTGTGTAGTATACAGTATATCAGTACATCGGTGTTTGTGTAGTGTGTAGTATACAGTATATCAGTACATCGGTGTTTTTGTAGTGTGTAGTATACAGTATATCAGTACATCGGTGTTTGTGTAGTGTGTAGTATGTACATATATCAGTACATCGGTGTTTGTGTAGTGTGTAGTATAGTATACAGTATATCAGTACATCGGTGTTTTTGTAGTGTGTAGTATACAGTATATCAGTACATCGGTGTTTGTGTAGTGTGTAGTATACAGTATATCAGTACATCGGTGTTTGTGTAGTGTGTAGTATACAGTATATCAGTACATCGGTGTTTGTGTAGTCTGTAGTATACAGTATATCAGTACATCAGTGTTTGTGTAGTGTGTAGTATACAGTATATCAGTACATCAGTGTTTGTGTAGTGTGTAGTATACAGTATATCAGTACATCAGTGTTTGTGTAGTGTGTAGTATACAGTATATCAGTACATCAGTGTTTGTGTAGTGTGTAGTATACAGTATATCAGTACATTGGTGTTTGTGTAGTGTGTAGTATACAGTATATCAGTACATCAGTGTTTGTGTAGTGTGTAGTATACAGTATATTAGTACATTGGTGTTTGTGTAATCTGTAGTATACAGTATATCAGTACATCGGTGTTTGTGTAGTGTGTCGTATACAGTATATCAGTACATCAGTGTTTGTGTAGTGTATACAGTATATCAGTACATCAGTGTTTGTAGTAGTATACAGTATATATAGTACATGGTGTTTGTGTAGTGTGTAGTATACAGTATATCAGTACATCGGTGTTTTGTAGTAGTGTAGTATACAGCATATTAGTACATTCAGGTGTTTGTGTAGTGTGTAGTATACAGTATATCAGTACATCGGTGTTTGTGTAGTGTAGTGGTATACAGCATATCAGTATCATCGTTATACAGTTTGTGTAGTGTGTAGTATACAGTATATCAGTACATCGTGTAGTGTTTTACATTGTGTAGTGTGTAGTATACAGTATATCAGTACATCGGTGTTTGTGTAGTGTGTAGTATACAGTATATCAGTACATCGGTGTTTGTGTAGTGTGTAGTATACAGTATATCAGTACATCGGTGTTTGTGTAGTGTGTAGTATACAGTATATCAGTACATCGGTGTTTTGTAGTGTGTTGTGTAGTATACAGTATATCAGCACATCATCAGTGTACAGTATATCAATTACATCAGTGTTTGTGTAGTGTGTAGTATACAGTATATCAGTACATCGGTGTTTGCAGCGTGCAGTGCAGTAGTATACAGTATATCAGTACATCGGTGTTTGTGTAGTGTGTAGTATACAGTATATCATTACGATCGGTGTTTGTGTAGGTGTTTGTGTAGTGTGTAGTACAGTGCAGTATACAGTATATCAGTACATCAGTGTTTGTGTAGTGTGTAGTATACAGTATATCAGTACATCGGTGTTTGTGTAGTGTGTAGTATACAGTATATCAGTACATCGGTGTTTGTGTAGTGTGTAGTATACAGTATATCAGTACATCGGTGTTTGTGTAGTGTGTAGTATACAGTATATCAGTACATCGGTGTTTGTGTAGTGTGTAGTATACAGTATATCAGTACATCGGTGTTTTGTTGTGTGTAGTGTAGTATACAGTATATCAGTACATCAGTGTTTGTGTAGTGTGTAGTATACAGTATATCAGTACATCGGTGTTTGTGTAGTGTGTAGTATACAGTATATCAGTACATCGGTGTTTGTGTAGTGTGTAGTATACAGTATATCAGTACATCGGTGTGTTTGTGTAGTGTGTAGTATACAGTATATCAGTACATCGGTGTTTATGTGTAGTGTGTAGCATACAGTATATCAGTACATCAGCATATTTGTGTAGTGTTTGTGTAGTATACAGTATATCAGTACATTACATCGGTGTTTGTGTAGTGTGTAGTATACAGTATATCAGTACATCGGTGTTTGTGTAGTGTGTAGTATACAGTATATCAGTACATCGGTGTTTGTGTAGTGTGTAGTATACAGTATATCAGTACATCGGTGTTTGTGTAGTGTGTAGTATACAGTATATCAGTACATCGGTGTTTGTGTAGTGTGTAGTATACAGTATATCAGTACATCGGTGTTTGTGTAGTGTGTAGTATACAGTATATCAGTACATCGGTGTTTGTGTAGTGTGTAGTATACAGTATATCAGTACATCGGTGTTTGTGTAGTGTGTAGTATACAGTATATCAGTACATCGGTGTTTGTGTGTAGTGTGTAGCATACAGTATATCAGTACATCGGTGTTTGTGTAGTGTGTAGCATACAGTATATCAGTACATCGGCGTTTGTGTAGTGTAGTAGTATACAGCATATCAGTACATCGGTGTTTGTGTAGTGTGTAGTATACAGTATATCAGTACATCGGATATTTGTGTAGTGTGTAGTATACAGTACATATCAGTACATCGGCGGTGTGTCGTGTGCAGTATACAGTATATCAGTACATCAGTGTTTGTGTAGTGTACAGTATACAGTATATCAGTACATCGGGTTTGTGTAGTGTGTAGTATACAGTATCAGTACATCGATGTCAGTAGTGTAGCATACAGTATATCAGTACATCAGTGTTTGTGTAGTGTGTAGTATACAGTATATCAGTACATCAGTGTTTGTGTAGTGTGTAGTATACAGTATATCAGTACATCGGTATTTGTGTAGTGTGTAGTATACAGTATATCAGTACATCGGCGTTTGTGTAGTGTGTAGTATACAGTATATCAGTACATCGGTGTTTGTGTAGTGTGTAGTATACAGTATATCAGTACATCGGTGTTTGTGTGAGCAGTGTGTAGTATACAGTATACGATCACTGCAGCTGTATTTATGAATGAGTAATGTACAATACATCAATAACATCAACACATGAATGGAAGGGCATTGTGATTCATAGCAGTTTTGTGAATTACACTTAAGTGTAGTTAAGTCTTGTTAAGTTATGTTTAGTTTAGTTTAGTTTAGTTCAATTTAATTCAGTTTAGTTTAGTTTGTAACACATATACATGATTGTGGCAGGCTGAGTTTGACAGTGTTCTGACGGGTAGCCCTGGGCAGCTGGTAGTGGTCGACTTCTTCGCGACATGGTGTCCACCATGTACAGGAATTGCGCCGTTCTTTGAGGTGAGTGTGTCCTTGTTTCCGAAACATCGTTCAAGGTCGGCGCGAGTGCATTTCTGCCTTGTCAGAGGTAACCCAAGCTACAGTCGGTCTAGCTCGGAAGTGTCCAGCGCCGATACCTTTAATAAATCATCCTCTGTTCTTTACCATTACCTGATTCGTGAAGCATCATACACAAAAAACAGTGTGCCATTGTAACTTTGATATGTTTGAATACAGTAATTGTTTATTTTACGCCGTACTCAGCAGTATTCCAGCTATATGACGGCGGTCCAAGTCTGGACCAGAATTGTCATCACGAGCATCGATCTACACAACTGCGATATTCGTTGACATGCATCAAACAAGTCACCGAGCCTGATCACCCGATCCCGTTAGTTGTCAAATACGACAAGCACGGGTAGCTGAAGATCAGTTCTAGCAAGATTCCTTACGAGTAAACATGGACACGTGGAGGTATGTCGACAAAATGTATAGGAGATGTTTCCATTGCAGGCCCTGTCCGTTAAGTATCCACTGGTTGTGTTCATCAAGGTCGACGTAGACGAAAATGAGGTACAGTTGGTTCCATTCATGAACAAATAGTTACATTCTGAAATAACATTTATGTCTCATATTTTGTCAAATCAAGATTGAAAAAAGAGATAAAACTAAATGGTGTCATTTTTGTAGACAAACTATCAATTTTGTGACTATTACTTTAGATATGTGTTGTACACTTTTCCGTGTTGATTCCCCAGGAGACAGCAGCTGTCTGTGAAGTAGAGGCGATGCCCACCTTTAAATTCTACAAGGACGGGAAACAGGTAAGACAATCACATGGAGATGTCAGTGTACAGATCAGATGTAGGACATCGAGATGTCAATGCACAGCTGTAGGATAGGTAGCCACCAGCGTACAGCTGTAGCATAGGCAGCCATTGGCGTACAGCTGTAGGATATTGAGATGTCAGTGTACAGATGTAGGACATCGAGATGTCAGTGTACAGCTGTAGGACATCGAGATGTCAGCGTACAGCTGTAGGACATCGAGATGTCAGTGTACAGCTGTAGGATATCGAGATGTCAGTGTACAGCTGTAGGACATCGAGATGTCAGTGTACAGCTGTAGGACATCGAGATGTCAGCGTACAGCTGTAGGATATCGAGATGTCAGTGTACAGGACATCGAGATGTCAGTGAGATGTATCGAGATGTCAGTGTATCGAAATGTCAGCGTACAGCTGCAGGACATCGAGATGCAGGACATCGAGAGTGTACAGCTGTAGGACATCGAGATGTCAGTGTACAGCTGTAGGACATCGAGATGTCAGCGTACAGCCTGCAGGATATCGAGATGTCAGTGTACAGCTGTAGTAGATATCGAGATGTCAGCGTACAGCAGGTGTAGGATATCGAGATGTCAGCGTACAGGCTGTAGGACATCGAGATGTCAGCATGTACATACACAGCTGTAGGACATCGAGATGTCAGCGTACAGTGTACAGCTGTAGGACATCGAGACGTATGTATGTAGTCTGATGTCAGCTGTAGACAGCCGTGATGGAGGAGAGGTGAGTGTTTGTCTGTAGCTGTAGACAGTGTTATGGTTGACATCGAGATGTCTGTATGACAGATATCGTATGGAGGACAGGTGTGTTTGTCTGTAGTATCGTGTTATGGAGGAGACTGTACAGCTGTAGACAGTGTGGAGGACAGGTGTAATTTTGTTTGTCTGTATCGTAGATGTGTAGACAGCTGTATGGATATGGAGGAAGGTGTCAGTCTTACAGCTGTCTGTATGTAGCTGTGTAGACAATGATACGTCTGTCAGCCATGGAGGACAGGAGTGTTTGTCTATATGTGGGGACAGCTGTTGACAGCATTATGGAGGACAGGTGTGTTTGTCTGTATGTAGTATGTAGACATATGAGATGGAGGACAGCTGTAGGTGTGATATGGAGGAGAGGTGAGTTTGTAGCTGTAGACTGCTATGGAGGAGACAGCGTTGTGATGGTAGCTGTAGAATCAGGTGTGTTTGTCTGTATGTATAGCTGTAGGATCGAATGTCAGTGTACAGAGGTATGTAGCCGTAGACAATGTTATGGAGACAGCTGTAGACAGTGTTATGGTTGACAGGTGTGTTTGTCTGTATGTAGGTGTAGACAGCGTTAGCTGTAGACAGGAGGACAGGTGTGTTTGTCTGTATGTAGCTGTAGGTGTTAGACAGGTGTGTTTGTCTGTATGTAGCTGTAGACAGTGTTATGGGACAGGTGTGTTTGTCTGTATGTAACTGTAGACAGTGTAATGGAGGACAGGTGTGTTTGTCTGTATGTAGCTGTAGACAGTGTTATGGTTGACAGGTGTGTCTGTACTTCTTATAACATGTAGATGCTGCCTTTGTGACATACGAATGGGATGAATGACGTAAAGCAAAACCGTGGAATTATCTGCTGTTCGAGATCATGTAAGGGACCGTTCATAATTTATAGCTAGGGGGTGTGATGATGATTTTAAGGAGTGGGGGGTCACCCATTTTGTTCTGGGAGGTAGGGGGTCATCAATTTTGTACACATGTTTCTAGGGGGGCAGCAATTTTGTACATAAAATTATTTTAAAATTATGCTTAAAAATTGTGGGACGGGGGAGGAGGGGAGTCATTGATTTGCACATGACTGACTGACTGAGTGAGTATGGTTTTACGCCGCTTTTAGCAATATTCCAGCAATATCACGGCGGGGAACACCAGCAATGGGCTTCACAAGTTGTACCCATGTGGGGAATCGAACCCGGGCCTTCGGCGTGACGAGCGAACGCTTTAACCACTAGGCTACCCCACCGCCCCGATTTGTACATGACATGCACGGGGAGTCACTTACTTTGTACATAAATTTTAGGGAAGGTCATTCACATTGTACAAGCTTCTCCATAAAACTCATCATCACCCCTCCTGGCTATAAATTATTAACGGTCGCCAATGACTACAGAATTATGACGAATTACCTATTTATCGTGTACTTTTTGTGTGTTGTTCAGGTGGATGAACTCGTCGGTGCCAGTCAGGTAGACCTGGAAGCTAAAGTCGAGAAAAATCAGTGACGACGAAGTGTGTGCAGGAATGGATGCCCTGGGATGAGAATCGTGACAATGATTACCAGATGTGTGT
The DNA here is from genome assembly GCF_003918875.1 of Haliotis rubra. NCBI lineage: Eukaryota > Metazoa > Mollusca > Gastropoda > Lepetellida > Haliotidae > Haliotis > Haliotis rubra. The sequence continues at coordinate 792,808 of NW_025767014.1, forward strand.
TGATGATCTTAATGTATGACAGCAGATGACTCTATGGTCTCTTGATTATAAACCTGGGAGACATAAAACGGTTTTGTTGGACGGTCTGATTATTGTCAATCTGTCTGACTGACCATGGTGTTGAGTTATTGTAAACACGCTGACTGTTCATTGTATAGTGTGATTATTGTAAATAAAAGCGTTAACACAGTGTCCACAGACATAAGATTCCATATTACGATTCTGACTATTTCATCTTGGTTTATCAATCACTGTAAATAGTGATGATACCAGGTGTTCATGTATAGTGAGCGTATTCGACCTACCGTTGACACCTGTCACAAACACACGCTGCGGCAAGTCAATTGTTCATCGGAAAACAACTCCATAAACATACAACGGGAATTGCAAAATAAATTATTGCATCGGGCATCATTTAGCCAAATGATACACCCAATTTGAAACTATTATCTACGCTACAAGCAGGGGATCGGGTGATGGTGGTGGTGTACATTGAAATAAACGTTACATGTCCTGGTTAGGGAGCGGGTGATGGAGCAGCCCCTTACAATAATCCACGCATTGATGCATTTGACCCGTCCCAACGTAATAAAACAAACAGACGTAATGTATGAAACTAGAGTGTTCGTGGAAACGTGATAAGCATTACAGGTTATTATTAAGTATTGAGCATGGATGTCGGTTACTGTTACATTTGTCTCAATGTTCACATGTTGAAATTGTTTACTCAGAGAAACTAGCAAAGTTTCTTGATAGTTCTTCAAATTAATCTTTGTAAGCCCCTGCAGCGTTTGACCTGAAGGAAAAATATTTACAATTTTAGTCAAATTCAATTTTATTTTAAACTAAGTTTAAACTAGTAGTAGGTTTGGTTTCATGCCAAACTGAAAAACATTAATTTATAGCAAGGACACGCTGCACCGAAATAAAAAATGGAAGCAAGCCAAACACATAGTAAAGTTTATGCAACGCAAATGCATCCAGAGGCCAGTCTATATGAGGAGGAGGAGGAGTGAGTAAGTGAGTTTAGTTTTACGCCGCACTCAGCAATATTCCAGGTAAATGGCGGCGGTCTGTAAATAATCAAGTCTTGACCAGACAATCCAGTGATCAACAGTATGAGCATCGATCTACGCAGTTGAGATACGATGACATGTCAGCGAGCCTGACCACCCGTTACATGCATATATATGTGTGCATACATTATATACACTAAGCGCCAAAAGAAACGTTACCCTCAAACTTTTATGAATTACTTCAAAATTATCAAAGATATATTAGAAGGTATTAGTTTAGAAGAAAGCTTAACAACACAGCTTTATGCAAATCACGAAAACAAATTCTCAAATGCATTCTTATTTAGGTGAAATACATCTTTTTCAGAAGAGTCAAATTGTCCTATTTTCTTCCATGCAGAAATAAACCAATAACAGTGAGTTAGATGTCCAAAAGAAAGGTTGATATAAAATTCTGCTTTGAGACAAAGATAAACCATTTAAAGTCACCATTCTTTAACTATTAAAACAAGAAACAACTGTTGTAGAGTGTGTAAAATTGTAAAATAATCAATCCTATGATTTCAGTCTTTTAAAACGTTTTTTGCTCATTTGCATTAGTGAAAACATCACTTAATCAGATCGCTAGGAACCCACAATAAGTACGTTGTACTGACAATAACATGCGTGTACATACAATATTAAAACACAACCTCTCTGTTTACTACAACATCTTTACAGTCCAAACAATATATACCGACTGCGCGTATGACACCTTACAATAGTATTATCACGGCTCTTCAGCCCACAGCAATATACATCATCGTATGACTGCACATACAGCAGCTTACATTAGTATTATAACGGCTCTTCAGCCCACAGCAATATACATCATCGTATGACTGCACATACAGCAGTTTACATTAGTATTATAACGGCTCTTCAGCCCACAGCAATATACATCATCGTATGACTGCACATACAGCAGCTTACATTAGTATTATAACGGCTCTTCAGCACATACAGCAGTTTACAGCAATATACATCATCGTATGACTGCACATACAGCAGCTTATATTAGTATTATAACGGCTCTTCAGCCCACAGCAATATACATCATCGTATGACTGCACATACAGCAGCTTATATTAGTATTATAACGGCTCTTCAGCCCACAGCAATATACATCATCGTATGACTGCACATACAGCAGCTTATATTAGTATTATAACGGCTCTTCAGCCCACAGCAATATACATCATCGTATGACTGCACATACAGCAGCTTATATTAGTATTAAAACGGCTCTTCAGCCCACAGCAATATACATCATCGTATGACTGCACATCAGCAATATACATCATCGTATGACCGCACATATTAGTATATAACTTCAGCCCACATATACATCATCGTATGACTGCACATACAGCAGCTTACATTAGTATTATAACGGCTCTTCGCCCTCAGCAATATACATCATCAGCCCACAGCAATATATTAACGGCTCTTCACATACATCATCAGCAATATACATATGACTGCACATAGCCCACAGCAGTTTACAGCACATTAGTATCGCACTGGCTATGTAACCTACCAACAGCAACACACCTGGATTACAACAGATCTTAGTCCCACAGCCACAAACCTGAAACATACAACACAAATACTGAACACAAATATGTTTTGCATATAAGTATGACGTAATGGCCGTGCTTGCACTAGAGCGAGAATGAACAATTCAAATCTTAATACCCTTAAATACCCCTGTTTAGCGCCACCTACTGGCTCAGACTACTCTACTTACATCAAAGCTCCACACCACTAGGAGAAAGTAATTTCCTTCATATTCATCCTTCAACCGAAAGAAATGACATTTCTCCTATACCAACCGTTACGCAACATAACAACACATTTGACAGTGGGACACGCTGTGCGCTGCAAGACCGAGAGCTGCAAAGAAAGTCAAAGTCCAAGAGAAAGAGAAACTTTCATTCTGTTATCAATACTATCTTTAATGTAACCATCCTTAGCATTCTCACTTTTCCATCTTCCATGTCTCTTAAACATGCGGTCTGGTATGCCGTTGTTTGCTGCAGCTGTAGCACCGCCACTACGTAGGCTGTGCAGACCATAACTGTTAATATTAGTAACAAATGGAGACAATGCATCCAAGAACAGTTCCCTTAATCTTGTGTAAGACAGAGGATTGTTGCCTTTTCTTAACACATAACCAGATGCACATTTGCTGAGACTTCTGAAAACAAACTGATCAGAATCTGCTGGAATACATGCATGTTTTAGGTATCTCTCCAAACAATCAACCGGACACAGTTTCGATTGAGTTCTGCTTATAATGAGCCAAGCTCCGTCTCGATACACATCTGTTTTAGACTTTTCAATAAAAACAGACATATGAGTTTTATAAAAGATTAAATCAGAACGAGAAATGTTAATCAGCTCAGAAGATCTTAAAAATCCAGCATAAGCCAACAAACACATAGCTAGTATTCTCAAATCAGACAAGGATGCATTTACAATCCTTGAATCATACAACTTCTCAAGAATAGCAACAGTAACTGGCTCCTTCTTAACCACGGACTTTGCTAGTTTCCGTTTAGCTGCTTCCAACACATTTTTTACAAGACTATTTCCAGTCGGACTCTCAACCCCTACACTGCAATGTGCATGCCTTATGCTATAGAAGGCTGAAATGACAGGTGACACTGTATCGCTCTGTTGGACAACAGATAAAAGATAAATGGCACAATGCAGGGGCGAAATTGGTAACACATCAGGCATATTGTTCATTTTTGCCCACCTTTGCCATGCAGCAAAACCGTACGCATACTTCCTTACAGTGGACTCGGCTCTCGATTCCGACAATAAATCTGGCAGACTGCTAGCCAAATGGCGTACAGGAACAGGAAGTTGATCAAGTTCATTCTTATATGTACAAAGGAACACATCTGTAACAATGAAAACCTCAATCAGCGGAAATCAACAAGAAGAGCAAGCATGTTAAAGTGCAGATCAGTTTCTCCAACCATTCCTCCTGGAATCTTACTCGCTGTATAAGACTCTCTGGAAGTAGGCAAATATATACAAGCTTTAACTTGTGGAATAAACATTGAATTTGAAATTAATAAAGGCCAGAAGCAAGGAGAATGCCACTCGGGGACGACAAGCGTTCCCATCGCACCACACTGTGCCAAATGCTTGATCGTCTGGGGAATCAGACATATAGGGGGCACAATCCAGTTCATTGTTCCCTTCCAGTTCACAGTGAAGCAGTCAACAGCAGCACAACCGGGGCTGCTATAACGAGAATTAAATACCTCTAGTTTGGTATTGTAATATGTTGCAAACCTATCAACTTCATGAGGGCCCCATTTGGCGTTTACATTATCAAATATGTTTTTGGCAATGCCCCAGTCGTCATAGTCGACCATCCGACTTAGGTAATCTGCTTTTTGGTTTTCATGACGTGGAATCCACTGTAATTGTAAGTTAATCCCATTCTTCACACACAAGTCAAATATTTCCAAAGCTAGAGACTGTAAGTGAACCTTCATGCTACCTTTCTCATTAATTGCAGCTACATTTTTGTTGTCTGTAAACCACTTGACACTTTGGTGTGATAAACTAGTCACAAAACTCTGCAAAACCATAAGCACTGCTTTCAGCTCCCGCCACGTCGAGCTACGCAATGCCTCATCCCTTGACCACAGCCCATGAGAAGGGACATTATCTACTTCCACACAGTAACCACCGAATCCAGTATCACTGGCATCTGAATATACAAGTCTCTTCGATACTGTTGTCTGAACTAGATATCTGGAACAATACTTATTTATGCAATCTGACCAAAACTTCAACTGTTTGATACTCAAATATGACAACTCAATAAAACTCTGCCATGACGGAGCTGCAACCACGTCAATACTCAAAGATCTTGTCATCAGCTGTGAAATTGGACCCATTACAATTTTCATAGATATTATCTGACCAACAACAGAAGCTATGTATTTAACTGGAAAACGCATGTGCTTAGACTGCAATAACACAGTAATGTCCTTCAATACCTTATTCCTTTTCCTGTCTGGAACGCTCATGGTCATAGATTTTGTGTCAATCCTGAAACCTAACCACTCTATTGACTGCGACGGCAACCTAAGAGACTTTTCAACCTTGGGAACGAAACCTGACCTAAGTAAGTCCTGTTTAACAGCTGCACCTGACATGTGAGCTTCGTCCTGGGTAGAACCTGAGAGAATACCATCATCTAAGAAAGTTACTATTCTGTATCCCTCATATCTCCATTTCTTAACCAACTGTCTTGTGACTTTGGTGAACACATATGGAGCCGATGTTAACCCAAACGGGAGTACAAGGAATTTATAGTAGTGAACGATTCCTGTTTGATCAAACCATGCGAATCCGAGATAATCTGTATGGGGGTGGAAAATATCGATGTGGTGATAAGCGGAATGGATATCAAATTTTATGAGCCAATCATTATTTCTGATGTAATTCAAAGCTGTATGCCAATCCTCATATTTTACGCTCTGTTTGTACACATAGCTGTTAATTCTATGAAGATCAAGGATCAATCTCTTCTTCCCAGAAGACTGGACTGAAACAGACAGTGGACTGACGACAGTGGGAGGAATATCGCACTCGCATATAAGGCTTTTCTTTTTTAGCTCATCAATGGCTTGTGTCACAAAATCTTTGTGTTTGAAAGCTGATTGATTGTTTTTTATAAACATTGGAGGTGGCTGAAAGCAAAATGGGATTTAATAACCTTTAGCAATCAAATCTACAACAAACTGTGAAGAACCAATGTTTATCCAAAATTGCAAACTGTTTTTGAGACGCCCTTTAACCATAATTTCAGATGTACCCTGTTCATACTCATAATACTCATCTGTTAGAGTCTTGGAAAAACACAAATCATCGACAACATCATGACTATACTCAACTGACAAGCCTTGTGAACTATTGATTCCCTTGTGCTGATTCTCCAGCTGTCAACGTCGACAATCTCTGGGTTGACATGTTTTGGGGACAGTCTCTCCTGAAGTGACTGAAGTCACCGCATGTGAAGCATGCTCCTGTCTTTTGACCTTTGACTCGAAAAAGCTGATTGTTGATTGGTTGAATATGTTGAACAGAAGAAGCAGGCAAAAAAGCAGTTTGCACGGGACGAGTATGGGTTGCCGATCGCCTAGCTGGCCTACTTCCATAGGGCGTTTGGCGTGCACGTTTCTGGCGTAATTTACGCACAGCCTTGTTGTCGGCCCTCGCAATTTTCCGATCGTCGTCGGAATCATCCGCCAGCTCGTTAGAAACATAGTTCCGAACAGTCTCCCAACCGCCCTCAGACGAATCTGCTAATTTTATCAATTTATTGCGTTTTTGAAGCCTTGTGATTTCTGACGTGATCAACGTTTCACAGTCCTCGATACGTTGATTTTTTAATAGCGGCCAGAATTTGATTTAGTGAATCTATAGTCTCTTCATTGAAATTATGTTGAATTTTGTTACCCTCCCGACTCCAAACATAGTCTTTTTCAGCACGCAGTTTCTTGACCTCTTTGGTAGTCTGCTGAAATTCTTCTCTCAATGCTCCGATGCGGTCATTGAGCGACAGTTCAAATTGAGCTTTGTTAGACTCTAATTGCTGAAGTATTGCATCCAGTTTGGCGTCCGTGTCCATATTAAGTATGACGTAATAGCCGTGCTTGCACTAGAGCGAGAATGAACAATTCAAATCTTAATACCCTTAAATACCCCTGTTTAGCGCCACCTACTGGCTCAGACTACTCTACTTACATCAAAGCTCCACACCACTAGGAGAAAGTAATTTCCTTCTCCATTCTTCAATTAAAACGTGTCTTTGATATTGTGAAAATATGTTTAGGAAGATCTGAAATCATCTTTGTTAACATTTTTGCTTGCAAAGTAACATTTTGCCATTTTCTGTTTACACATAGCAATATCAATCGCCAAAACGCAGCAATATTCAAGCAGTATTTGCATCCATTTCACGTGTAGAATGATTCTATAGGGTATAAAGAGTGACCAGAAGGCATGATATGATACACAAGTACGAGACATATGCCACGATTAACAGCTGAAGAGAGAGGAAGAGCCATTGGGATGGTGCAGATGGGGTCGACATACAATGCTGTTGCCAACGCCCTCGGATGCCACTGTATCACGGTTATAAGACTTATTCAGGGCTTCAGACAGACTAGGGTCACCGTAGACAGACCAAGAAGTGGACGTCCACGCATCAGAACGCCAGCTGAAGATAGGTACCTCCGTCATTAAGGAAGGAGGGTAACGTTTCTTTTGGCGTTTAGTTAGTGTTAGTGTGTGTGTGTGTGTGTGTTAGTGTGTGTGTGTGCGTGCGTGCACAGCGAGGTACCTCCGTCATTAAGGCAGGAGGGTAACGTTTCTTTTGGCGTTTAGTGTGTGTGTGTGTGTGTGTGTGTGTGTGTGTGTGTGTGTGTGTGTGTGTGTGTGTGTGTGTATGTGCGTGTCCAAACATTTATGAATACTTGAAATATATGTTTACCGAAATGCGTTTACTGTGTTCATAAACACATTTTGTTTTGTTTTGTTTTTGTTTTGTTTTTTGGGGGGGGGTTCACTTTATTTCTTTTCATAAACACACGTTGTTTTTTGTTTTTTGGTTGGTTTTTTTTTCACTTTATTTCTTTTTGGCTTGGTACAGTTATATCATCCATACACAGCACTATTCATTATATATAGCACAGTGAAAACAAACATAAGTGAGATCCGATATGTTATGTAAATAGGTTGTCATAAACACGCATTCGTGATATAGTCGTATCATGCGTTCGATGGTGTCGCATTTCATGTTGACGAAACATTGACTTGAAAGAAGCAATAAAGCAAGTGTTGTCGTAACGATCAGTTTGGACCAGTACATAATATGACAGTGACGATAATGATAGTAAGAAAGTAAGCCTCGATATGGAATTAAGCAGTGCTTGTAAAGAGGACCCCATAACCACGTCAACCATTAACCAGTTACACCCTGCAGCAGTGTCATAGAAAGAGATTTGACGTGAAATTCACACCCTCGGTGACGTACCCCTGCTTCATCGACGTCGACTTTGGCGAATATGACTTTATCCCCTAATTCCACCTCGAGACGCTGTGGACGAGAACAGAAAATGACAACCCCCCACCAAACATTGACAGGTGGTCACATTTATTATAGAACAGACAAAAACAGGACACGGTGGAAAGGCAACTCTGAGTTACACCTTTACTTTCACGTTACGGACATGAGATACAATCACCTTATAAACACGTTATATTGCGTTCCAGGAGGAACGGCGTGTAAAGCCTGTCCCTTGCAACCAGTTTAACCTATCCTTCTTCGTCAAGCCTTTCTTTTCATCTTGGAAAACCGCCAACTCACTAACCAGGGAAAGGTCGCCTCGACAAATCCACCTCAGATTTCCACAAACAATGACAACGCTTTTCTACAATCGCATATAATATCAGGCCTTACTTATTTTAGATCGCATATAAATATCGGGCCTATTTATTTTACATCGCATATACAGTGGACTCTGTACAATCCGACACTCACTGGGACCGGGAAAAAATGTCGGATTATACAGAATGTCGGATAATTCAATGTCTCCTTGCTTGAATACTTTTCAAAGAGTGCCATACATTGTAACTTGCTTATATCATGAAATTTAAGCTGAACAGCTATTTTCTTGGTAAATAAGGAGGAAAAACCAATTCTGTAGTTACATGTACATGTATACGATTGGATTTATTATCTTCAGTACAATATACATACATGTACTACTACTCCTGACATTGGCAACTCAGCTTGTAAAAACAAAGGTACAAGCGTTCTCACACTGCTAATTACCTCCCAGTTAGCAAGTGCTAAGATTACCAGTAGCATGAGGTTAGTTGTCAACTGGCCATCGACAGGTTGATTGGGTATTTTAGTCCAATATGGCGAGAGGATGTCGGATTGTACAGATTAATAGTGTCATTGGGACCAGAAAATGGTGTCGGAATTCAGAATGTACAGATGTCGGATAATTCAAGGTTTAAATGATGACAATATAGAAGAACGCTGCCAGGACCCCCAAAATATGTCGAAATTCACAGATTGTCGTATAATTCAGATGTCGGATTATACAGAGTCCACTGTAAATATCAAGCCTACTTACTTTACAGCTCCAATTATACATATCAGGCCTTCTTATTTTACAGCTCCAATTATACATATCAGGCCTACTTATTTTACAGATCCTATTATACATATCAACCCTACTTATTTTACAGCTCCAATTATACATATCAACCCTACTTATTTTACAGTTCCAATTATACACATCAGGCCTACTTATTTTACAGCTCCAATTATACACATCAGGCCTACTTATTTTACACATCCAAGTATACATGTCAGGCCTACGTATTTTACAGCTCCAGTTATACATATCAGGCCTACATATTTTACAGCTCCAGTTACACATATCAGGCCTACATATTTTACAGCTCCAATTATACATATCAGACCTACTTATTTTGCTGCTCCAGTTATACATATCAGACCTACTTATTTTACTGCTCCAATTATACATATCAGACCTACTTATTTTACAGCTCCAGTTACACATATCAGACCTACTTATTTTACCAGCTCCAGTATATACATATCATTTTGCTGACCATATCAGACCTACTTATTTTACCGCTCCAGTTATACATATCAGACCTACTTATTTTACTGCTCCAATTATACATATCAGACCTACTTATTTTACAGCTCCAGTTACACATATCAGACCTACTTATTTTACAGCTCCAGTTATACATATCAGACCTACTTATTTTACCGCTCCAGTTATACATATCAGACCTACTTATTTTACAGCTCCAATTATACATATCAGACCTACTTATTTTACTGCTCCAATTATACATATCAGACCTACTTATTTTACTGCTCCAATTATACATATCAGACCTACTTATTTTACAGCTGCAATTATACATATCAGGACCTACTTATTTTACCGCTCCAGTTACACATATCAGACCTACTTATTTTACAGCTCCAATTATACATATCAGACCTACTTATTTTACCGCTCCAATTATACATATCAGACCTACTTATTTTGCTGCTCCAGTTATACATATCAGACCTATTTATTTTACTGCTCCAATTATACATATCAGACCTACTTATTTTACCGCTCCAGTTACACATATCAGACCTACTTATTTTACAGCTCCAATTATACATATCAGACCTACTTATTTTACAGCTCCAATTATACATATCAGACCTACTTATTTTACTGCTCCAATTATACATATCAGACCTACTTATTTTACTGCTCCAATTATACATATCAGACCTACTTATTTTACAGCTGCAATTATACATATCAGGCTATCAAAGTGGTAACGTCCTAACTCTGCATCACTTCAGGATTCTACATTACACTGACACGCTGTGATGTAACCAGAATACTGTTCAAAACGACATTCAGCCCAACCCACACTGACACGCTGTGATGTAACCAGAATACTGTTCAAAACGACATTCAGCCCAACCCACACACACCGAATCCAGCACCTCCCAACTTAACGTACTTGGAAGAAAGGCAGGATCATTCAGCCCTAACCCACACACACCGAATCCAGCACCTCCCAACTTAACGTACTTGGAAGAAAGGCAGTATCATTCAGCCCAACCCCACCAGATCAGCACCTCCCAGCAATCTTGGAAGAAAGGCAGGATCGTTTCAGCCCTCCCACACCGAGATCCAGCACCTAACGTACTTGGAAGAAAGGCAGGATCATTCAGCCACTAATCCAGCACCTCCCAACACAGGAATCCAGCAGCACCTCCCAACTTAACGTACTTGGAAGAAGGGCACCACACACACCGAATCCAGCACCTCCCAACTTAACGTAAGGCAGGATCATTCAGCCCTAACCCACACACACCGAATCCAGCACCTCCCAACTTAACGTACTTGGAAGAAAGGCAGGATCATTCAGCCCTAACCCACACACACCGAATCCAGCACCTCCCAACTTAACGTACTTGGAAGAAAGGCAGGATCATTCAGCCCTAACCCACACACACCGAATCCAGCACCTCCCAAGGCTTGGAAGAAAGGCAGGATCATTCAGCCCTAACCCACACACACCGAATCCAGCACCTCCCAACTTAACGTACTTGGAAGAAAGGCAGGATCATTCAGCCCTAACCCACACACACCGAATCCAGCACCTCCCAACTTAACGTACTTGGAAGAAAGGCAGGATCATTCAGCCCAACCCACACACACCGAATCCAGCACCTCCCAACTTAACGTACTAGGAAGAAAGGCAGGATCATTCAGCCCAACCCACACACACCGAATCCAGCACCTCCCAACTTAACGTACTTGGAAGAAGGGCAGGATCATTCTGCACGGCCCACACCAGGGGGCGCCGAACTCCACAACCACCAGCTTGTCAACAGTTTTCACCAGGTTGTCAAACTCCTCCTGAAAGATACCATTCAGCAACTACTTACAAGACATTGTCGTGGCTTTATTGTGCTTGACACACTGTGAAACAACGAGTCCCTTAAGGCCCATGTTTCCATATTATTGCAATGTTATGATGATCACCCATAACTGCCCATGAAGTAGATCTTGAATTATTCGATGCGATGTCAACGATCAACGTGTACGATTTTTAGGATTTTGTTCAAAGTAAATGAGTTTATTTTTACGCCGTGTTCAGCACTTTTCCAGCAATATCACCAGAAATGGGATTCACACATTGAACCCATGTGGGGAATCGAAAGAACCCGGGTCGAGGGAACGCTTTAACCACTTTGCTACCCCACCGCCCCTTTGTTCAAAGAGTCAGTGAGTTGGAGAATATATTTTACGCCGCTGAAAGGTTGTTTGATCAGAATTACGTCATTCCAGACCTAAGGAAACCTTTTATAATGCTTTGTGACTTTGAATGTGGATATTCAATTGTAGTGGCGCCTTACTTAGTTGTCCCACCTCCCGTTCGTGTGTGTAGCTGACTAGCACGGTGAGAAACAGTCACACGTTTTGATGAATATTTATAAAACTATACATGTAGACAGGTGTCGGAGTACATAACAAAACGATGTCTCTATAGAAAGGCCTATCGCCAGGCCAATACCACGTGGTTAGGAAATATATTGTAACAAATATGACATTGTTGCTAAAAGTATGCTCATAGCTTTACTTCTTCAAATATCCTTTTTTGCCGCAAGCAGCTGAACAAATATCCTGTCCCCCAACCAAACGCGTGAAACGGACTAGAACAATAATTATCGAACGTCTCCATCAGGTTTGACGTTTTATGTATCTCCGAGGGGGGTTTATACCCGGACTGTCGACAACAACAAATAATCCGTCCAAATTACTTGTCAACAGTCCGGGGAAAGGGAGATTATGTTCTACATGAGTGACTTCACGCCCAGTGTTCTCGAAATTAACAAACCAATTAAAAACAGAGTGCGATATATATAGAAGACAATATATTTATTTACTCACTATAACAACATGTATGTATATGTCACACAATATGACATAACAATGTGTGTGTGTGTGTGTGTGTGTGTTAGTGTGTGTTATAGAAATAAGTGATTTCTGCAGGTGTACAAGCAATAAATATTTAAAAGATGAGTCCAGATATTTCTTCTTGCCAAAACTCCTTTATATCTGCACTAAAGTAATCTGTAATGTTCAGCCAAGATGAAGCAACTCTGACACAAGACACATATTTTGTAAGCTATCTGTTTCTTTCCGGTATTATTTTTTTGCATGTTAAACTCCAAAATGGTAATCCTTCCACTCGCATATGGTATGCGAGTGGCCTGTTCCCAGGGTATTGATTTCTCTGACACCAATGTATTGAAGTCCACGTACACATATAAAGATGTATTGCGTAAGTGACATTTGAGACCCACGCTTATAAATGTGAGCAGTGTTTGATATACATCAATAGTGAGATAAGAGCTTGTTGTACCCGCTGTCTCCACTGGTTTGTGAAGTCAATACAGGAATCACTGCCACAGCTTGCACTATTTATGGGGCTGAGGTTTCTTGCAGTTAATTGTGAGTATCAAATGTCAAGAGTGAAAGGATAATTAGCTCCATTAGTTTCGGCTCTCCTCACACAAGCTGACGGACTGGGATAGATCGATGGGTAACGATCGATGTTCATGATGTCAATCTCTGGATTCCTGGTCCAGTCTCGATTATTTTACTCAATGTTATACACGCCGGTATATCACTGAAATATCGCGGTGAGTGCAGCATTAAAACCCACCAGGCAACAACGCATCTGCGTCAAGTCTACTGGGGCATTACGAACAATTTAAAGGCACAGTTTCACACATTTTCGACAATATGTTGGCCTATATTATATGTATTGGGTCATATGCACTCACTTTAGCTTCCTATTGATGCAATAAAATACTTATTATACCTTACGACTTGCCTGAATGCGATAATTGAAACTTCGAGGCGAACAGCCTCCAAACAGTGAACACTTGCCACATATGGAATGTAAACAATTGCTCCGTACATCGAAAACTGTAGCATGCGGTGTTGTCGGTGTTTGCCGAACTGGTTTCAATCACAAGTTGCGTGATAGGATAATCGTAAAGAGCGCTCCAAGGGACATAACTCTATGGGGTTCGCTTGAAATAATGTTCGGCCGGTAGAGGACGCGAGAGTTGATTAAATGCAACGTTTCATTCATTCGAACTTTTTAACTTAATATTGTAATCTAAATGCGTAATTTTAAAAATAAATTACATGTATATGGTAGCCTACCCGAGGGCTGATGGTAAGTATTATTGGGAGAAATGCAATATTTATTTTTAGAGAAGTGTGGTGTGGAATAGTGCCTGTAAGCACATGTTGTTATGTTATACATTACGTAACAATGTTCAACGTGCAATACACTGTATCTGTTGACTTTCAGTAGTGGACAGTGGTGTGTTATACTAGTATTTAGACTTGTGCTGTGTTTAGCCAGATTTCTGGAAGCTACTACAGGTTAATACAATCCTCTGCAATCTGGACCAGGGAGTTGGAGAATCTTCTGGAATCTATTTCTTATGTATGTAATGTATGTATGTATAAGAGGGAAGAAAGCTCACTCGCATCCCAAGTTACAAGAAGACCAGCAGCCATTGTATGGAGATCGTTCTTACCCTGGATACTAAGCCTAGGCCTACACTTTGGAAACTTTACCATTGTTGCAGTTAGGTAAACATCAGTTACCTGCCTTTATTGCTACAATGACGGCTTTTGTACAATGCTACCTTTGAATAGTGACTGCCAGTGTAATACCTTGATAGTGATTTGTATTCATTTTAAAACTTACATGATTTTAGAATAAACTGGTTAATTATATCACAATGCTTTGTGTGATGGTTTCACACCAAGTCCTTCTACAGATTGGTTTCAGGTTAACTCTTAGACTCAGTATTATTCGTTATACTCAGTATACCAGTGTAACGAATAATACTGAGCCTAAGTTTACTTAGACTGGAATCAACACGGAACAAGATTACGATTTTACGTACTCTTCCTGACTGAAGCAATGTTTTCCATCTGTGTCATTCAGGATGCATACACACGATCACGTCGATGACTAGTCCTTATAGTAAGGAGTGAGTGAGTGAGTTGGGATTTACGCCGCTTTTAGCAATATTTCATCAATATGACGGCGGAGGACACCAGAAATGGGCTTCACACATTGTACCCATGTGGGGAATCGAACCCGGGCCTTTAACCAACGCTTTAACCACTCGGCTACTCCACCGCCCCCTTAGTAAGGACATCTCAGCTGCCTTATTTATCTAAGTTGAATCTCAAGTTGTTCAAAGTATTCATCTTTTGGACTAACGTAAAATGAGTTGTCAATATGGTGTCAGTTTATGAACAATATAAATATACTTTTGTGTATATTTAAAGACCTCCTCGAATAACGTGCCGGTGGGGTAGCCTAGTGGTTAAAGCCTTGGCTCGTCACGCCGAAGACCCTGGTTCGATTCCCCACATAGGCACAATGGTTGAAGCCCATTTCTGAAGAAGAGGGGAGGCAGCTGCCACCCCTAGATCTTTTTTACATATTACTTTTTATGCATCAAAGTATTGATATAACACTCTTTTAACATTGATAGTGCCCCCTTATTAAGAAAAGTTAACTACGGCCCTGCCGGTAGGCGAGGGATGACACTGCTACAATGAGGCGTACATCAGACCGTATTACCCGAGGGAGAAGCATACAACGTATTTATCTTACCGACATGTTAAATGTACAAAATATCATTTTCTTTTACGTTAAAGATCGACTACAAAAAATGTATATGCCATGCAAACAAAATGGCGTCTGCCTCTCGACTAGATTTTTAACATCAGTGAAACATATTCTGACAAGCATAAAACTGCTATAAAAATTGTTAATTATGTTTAAGCTGAGTGTGCAAACCACTCAATGTATAAAATAGCTTAAATAAAGCAGTGAAAGTCGGTAAAGTAAATCTGTACAATGTGAACACAAAAACAGCTGGTCGAACGGTTTTCTAACTCCGGGCACGGCATGCGTCATATTATGACGTCATACGATTGTTAGCGCTTCAGCTTCTCGGCGGAGAGCTTGGCGGTTGCCGTGGCAGCGGGTAATATATTTTCCAGTTGTCACCGTTGCCGTGGCAGCGGGTAATATATTTTCCAGTTGTCACCCTCCTGTGTGACACGGAAACGTGTTCATTGATCAATGAAATTAAAGTATTTTACATGAGGTAAATAGAGAATACTACACGAGGTCTCATTACATACGAAACGAGTGTCCTTCCTATGGTATCTGACCGAGCGAAAGCGAGGTCAGAAACCATAGGAAGGTCACGAGTTTCGTATAATTCGTATGTAATGAGACCGAGTGTGGTATTTTATTTATTACCCACGTCTTACATGCATTAAATTGACAAAATAGCGTAGTTTTGGTATTGTTGTGGTTTCAAACCTAAACCGGTTTCATAAAGAGGTTGCGGAAGAATTTTGTTCTGACGTACACTTTTGCATGATGTCACACTGTATTGACGTCACTCGTCTGTCCCCTTGGTAACCGACGTCACGATGCATGTCAGTTGTCATCGCCTCTCGTACAGCCTCCTACAGTAAACTACTCCGTAGCACCCCGTTTCTTGGTTTGCAACTGCTAACATCGGCTAACATCACTGGTGGAAACATTGCGTTTATGTTTTTCGACGGATATAACGTCTCAGTTCGACTCACAATTAAACAGCAACACGACAACGTTTGCAATGTTTACATTCCCACAATGCATCTAAGTTGTAGAATGAATGAATTCACGTGTTTGTTATGAATGAACAAGTAGTTCCGTCACAACGTGACCTTACTGAGAGGTCATCGGTTATCCAATCTAATCGTTAGAATCTCAGGTCAAGTCGTTACGACACAGGTCAACGCGATACGACACTCGTGTGACGTACGAGATTAGTATGCAACTACCCATACGTTGACCACGTGGGTAATAAGATAAAATATTTTATTCTTTCATGATTAAAAGGTTGTATTGTCTTTGAAGATTTAGACACTATTGCAGTCACTTCTTTTGAATATAATACATGGTTAAGATATTGAAAATCTCGAAATTTTAGCCCCCGAGCTGAAGAATATATTGCCATTTCTTACAAATTTGATGTCAGGAATAAGCATAACGAGTATACGGGTAGGATAATAGGGGGTACCCGGGAAGAAAATTTTGACCCTTCCCAGCCCTAGAATCACCATCAGCACCATACGTGCTGGTTCTGTCCATGATGAGCGTGTGCCACCAAATGGATTAGAACACCCGAAATGCTGATAACATAGTGAGTAAGTGAGTTTGGTTTTACGCCGCTTTGAGAAATATTCCAGCAATATCACGACGGGGGACACCAGAAATGGGCTTCACATATTGTACCCATGTGGGGAATCGAACCAGGGTCTTCGGCGTGAGGAGCGAACGCTTTAACCATTACACTACACCAGCGCCCCTGCTGAAACTCGACCTGAGGATAGCCGGTAGTGACTAAGTACTATCTCTAATGGGTATTTCTATGTAAATCAAAGTAAGTCCACATTATGTCGATTTCAGGCGGGTTTATCATAAGGGTGTGTTCTTTACCTGTTAGAGTCTGAATTATGATTTTGAAAATTCAATCCCTCATTATATTACGAGAATGTGGAATGAGTACAAGGCATTCAGCAACCACTGTGTATATTGGCCTGCGTATACATGTACATCCAGGCCAGTTACACTCGACTTTGTAACATCACCAATGCATTCTTGAATAAAAAATATATTGTCACAGTCAGCAAGATGTTTAATGAGTGTAATTGTACAAAGCACTTTACCCATATTGAATGATAGAAATATGCTTGAAATATATGTGTGCATAATTCTTTCTTCCGACAAAATACATATGTCGATTTCACGTTGTTCGTTCTGTTGATAAATCATATAAACGTATTCATTTTGACTGTATAGTTTCCCAAGCAAGATTGTCCAAATAATACAATACTTTCTGGGGAATTGATGAATTTCCTCCAGTGGTGTTTAAAAATATAATACATGTTGAATTGTTATGTGACATATGAATTTCTATTATTTTATATTATATTTCAGTAAATATTGGATTCAGGACGTAACGATCGAGCGATATATCTATGATATTTTACGGGCGTTTCACTTTCTCTTTTTGCTATTAAGACGGTTTTCACCTCGGCCCTTTTGACTTTTTCCATCGGCCCTTTTGACTAGGCACTTCTCGGCCCTTTTGTCCTTCGGCCCTTTGACTAGTTCCCCTCTGAAACTCTGTGTTTCTAACAATAAAGAAGTTGACATCCATAAAATGATGTTGCTTCTAAAAGGTCAATCAAATACACCTGCCCATTCGTGACCAACTCATGTTATTCTTGGAGGTTACGGAAAGGGGCGAGTGGTGACGAATGACACCTGCCATAGATCTAATGACTATGCTGTCATTAGAAAACAACGACCAGAGAAGCGTATGTAATAGATACGGCAGGCGAATGCATCGGGTATATTGTCATCCAAATGCGTAGTTAAATCAATGTGGACGCCCAGTTAGTAAAATAAATGTTGTTTACGGGTCATAGGACAGCCGGATTCCGGAAATTTCCATTCGTGTCCTATGGGCAGCCTTGAGCAAGTCTAACGTCGGTGTGAGGAGTTCACGAACCTGACCACCAGACGGCGCTGATGTCACTTGTTCGTCTCCATCCTTTTGGCGCGGTGCGTGGTAGCGGAATTGCGAATAACTGTACTCTGTAGTTTGTTTTCCTTGTGTTACTGAATCACATTAATCATGGTGAAGGAGCTACCCGCCGACACAACCAAGGTAAGGCTATCGAAAACTTCTGATCCGTAGGTTATTAAGTAGTTTTACACCCTGACGGTCTTAGGGTCTAATGTTTTGACACGAAATTGCCCCCACCTTGAAGTTGGTCAAGCCAGGTGTGGCTGACCAGTGATAAAAGGGGTGGATTTCGATACTACCTATATTCACTGTTACATTATTTTAAAG
The DNA here is from genome assembly GCF_003918875.1 of Haliotis rubra. Lineage (NCBI taxonomy): Eukaryota > Metazoa > Mollusca > Gastropoda > Lepetellida > Haliotidae > Haliotis > Haliotis rubra. Next base: position 811,501 of record NW_025767014.1, read on the forward strand.
ACCTCGGTGTTAATAGCAACTGGTCCAATGTATCTGTGACATGGGTATAATTACTAATTATAACTGATTCGAAGCAGCACGGCAAATCGGCAGGCATGTTGTAGATATATGCATCGTCATTGAGGTTAACAGGTTGGGGAAACCTACCGATCGGCCTATAATAGGCCTAACGGGATATTATAGGCCGTTCTGCCTATTTTTTATAGGCCGATCGGGCTATATTTGAACATTTTTCTAATTATTTCACAAATTTTCAATTTCCGCACGAAATGGTTATATTTGATCATAGAGATGAATAGGTAATCGACCTCCTCAGCTTGAAAAAAATAAGATTTTGGACAACACGGAAATTAATATCATGTTCAGGAAAAGATGTTTCATTAAGACCACAATTGTTCAAAATTTCCAAACTCCTTTATTATGTGATGAAAATTCTCAAAAAGGGTTTGAATGAGAACCTTAGGACATCAAAGCTGGAATGATGTTAATATCCTCATGCGGAAATGCACCACTTCAAATGTATTTGATAAATATCATAATTATAGGCCAATCAGCCTATAGCAAAATAGGGTTTATAGCTAGAACGGCACCACAGCAGAACGGCACCAAATTTGTGTGGCGAAAACGGCACCATATTGGCGAAAACGGCTACTGATTTCTGGGCTAAAACGGCACCATATATAAAACAAAGTATGACGTTGACTCATGTTTTATTTCATTTCATTATAACATTAGCAAGATTATATCAACATATGAGTCATTCTCAAAATCCATGCATATTTATGTCAGATGTTTGTAGCCGACAAACTTAAGTCAAAATCAAACCAAAAAAATTATGGTAACTAACTTATCCCAATATTTTTCTACACTTTACAGTAACAAAATTAGGGAAACTATATTTTTATATTTACTTTACACCACCCAATTTTACTCAATGTTCATGTGTCACAACTCCAGTGGCTGATGTCACAGATGAGGCATTTGAATTTTTTTGTCTTTTTCATAAGCAATAAATATACAATTTCAAGTATAAAGTAGTTTTCACATCGTATCCTTGAATATAAAAATACATCCTTGTTCTAAAATTTTGATAGTTCTGACATAATAGTAGATGTATTTACTATCTGCAATCCGATTATCTTATAACAAACTAGTTTTCCCAATAAGATTTTAGTTGGTGCCGTTTTCGCCATAAGATTTGTAGCCGTTTTCGTCCAAATGGTGCCGTTTTCGCCAGGTGTCGTTTTGCTGTGGTTCCGTTTTAGCCTGAACCCCAAAATAGGCAGAACGGCCTATAATATCCCGTTTGGCCTATTATAGGCCGATCGGTAGGTTTCCCCTACCTGGTTAATGGGTCACATTTCAGGGAAACTATCATATGCCTTTTTCATTTTGCTGTGATAAGTGAATGGTTTTGTATCATTAATACAATTTTCAATTTGGTGAAGCCGGATCAGTGTTCCTCAAAATGGCACTCAATCATGTCAATAACCCAAGACACGCTTAAGGGGTCGTTAAAATTATACATACAATGCCGTCCGGTAATTCCGCGCACCTAAGCACATCGATCGCAACACGGCAACTAACTTGTGGTTGTGGTTATTTTTTGTGGTTTACGTGACTAAACTTGCTGGTATGCATCATATTTACCTAGAAATATAAGTTTTATTGACAACTATAAGATTCTAATGTTGCATTATGCCATACGGTTCACCTTACCAGCGTTCTGACGACATCGCTTGCTGTCCGGTAATGCTGCGCAGCATCTGATGCTCATAACATCCAGCTGGAGATCCGAAGTATGGAAGCGTATTAGGGCCAGATTATTTTCAAAAACCACTTCATCAATGTACGGAAGAGTGTTTCATATTAAATCCAACAATTATGAATAATGAAGAAAAAGGTTTAAAAGTCCGAAGAAAATGAATTTTCATAAAACTGTCAATTACTGTTATTTACTTACCTTCAGTGATTAAAAGCCAGTCCCTTGTAGAAATGTGGTAGCAGACGATGTTTACCGTCGATACAGAAGTATGCTATTGCAGCTGTGCAGAATTACCGGGCGCGCGGAATTACCGGACTCGCTTGTATATACTACACTGTCTACAGATATACATGTGTATCATGTACATTTATGTATACAGGAACATACCCAAAACAAAGTCAAAATACAGAAACTTAACCGTACCCTAAACATCAGACGAGTCCATATTCTGCAACCCAAAACAGAAATCGTATGTAGTTGTTCCTGTTTAACTGATTGTGATTAGTATTGTGCATCGATAAATATTTGTTACTTTGTATGCTTATTTCTTATGTAACGCAGTCAGATGCATCTAATACAACAATATGACACTGACAGTTCCGATCAAGAAATAGGCAAGAATGGACTTGTCCTAGGGTACACATCTGTAGTACCCGTGCCGACAATGACCCCTTCAGCCCAAGTCACTGAACAAAATGACCTGGTCATATGGCTGGATCAATGCTTGTCATGAGTGTGACAAGAGACGACTAACAGGATCAGGCTCCAGATAATGGCCGTATCGGCGTATGTACGGATAAAAATATGCACGATACGGTAGGAAATAATTTGGAAAATGTAGCAAATACGCACCACAGCAATGGTGTACGGTCTTAGAATCATTTACAAACGTATTTATCTGAAAAAGTCTTGTTTTATTGTTCATTGACCTGTTTACACAAAAATCAATGTTGTGGTGCATACATGAAACGAAACACAAGATTACTGGTACTCCATTAATTTCCATTCAGTACTCTACATGTACTTTTAAGGTTTTCCAGTACTCTTATATTGAACAAATAAGGAGTATGTACTCCTGGTGTTGAAAAATTATCTAGAGCCCTGCTTAATGTTTTAATTGATGCATGTCACTGTATCCCAATTGCCTTGCTTAATGCTGATGGTGTCAATCACTGCATTGTCTATTTCAGAGGGGCGCTGGGTTAGCATAGTCGTTAACATGTTCGTTTGTCCCATCAAAGATCCGGTTTCGATTCCCCACATGGTTACAATGTGTGAAGGCCATTTCTGGTGTCGCCTGCCGTGATATTGCTGGAATATTGCTAAAAGCAGTGTAGAACCCAACTCAACCACTCTATTTCAGACTAAATACACACCACTGTCATACATTGAATGATGCTGGATTGTTGTTTGTAGAAACGTATTATCACTGGATTGTTTTGTCCAGATATGCCAGATCCAGGGCTCCAGATAATTTTTGAACACCAGGAGTACGTACTCCTTATTTTTTCAATATAGGAGTACTCGAAAACCTTAAGCCTACATTTAGAGTACTGAATGGAATTTAATGGAGTATCAGTAATCTTGTGTTTCGTTTCATATATGCACCACAACATTGCTTGTCTTGTGTAAACAGGTCAATATACAATAAAACAATACTTTTTCAGATAAATACGTCTGTTAATGATTCTAAGACTGTACACCATTGCCGTGGTGCGTATCTGCTACGTTTTATAAATTATTTCCTACCGTATCGTGCTAATTTTTTATCCGTACATACGCCGATACGGCCCTGCAGATCAGTAGTATATTGCTGAGTGTGGCAATAAACAACACCCAGACAGAAAATCCTGAGTTTATTTATTAAGTTATTTTATATTTATTATCTATTTATTTGACTTGCACCAGCACCATGTGTCCATAACAACCTTGATAATAGACACTTGCTCATGTCATCAGTTCTGTGTTTCAGGCTGCTTTTGATGAGGAGGTAGCCAAATACCCAGGCAAGGTTGTGGTGGTGGACTTTTTTGCCACGTGGTGTGGTCCTTGCAAAACTATTGGACCAAAACTTAAAGTAAGTCACTCATGGTCTAAACATGTAAAAAAATGTTTTGTTATTGTTTCACTGAATATAATGAATAATGCTTCAGTTGTTGACTTCTTATTGTATTCGCCAAATAGTGGATTCATTGCAGCCCTAACCCGTGAAGATGTGCGTTACAATTGTCTTCAGCAACCCATGCTTGTTGTAAGAGGCAACTGACCCGATCAGTTATTACATATGCTGGAACACTGAATATAAAGAAATTTAAAAAGAAATTATGCGAACCAATCTATCCTTTTAATGTTTCAAAAAATTGACACCATAATAGGGAGTAAAAAACTATATGCCTCTCTCTTGAACTCAAAATTTGTTCGGTTGCCAAGTTTTTTAAAACGGGAAAGATCTCTACAGAGTGATTTTACTGAAAATGACTGGAATTTTTTTAACATTATTGCAAATGAATGTTCGCGAAGCATAGACTTGAAATGGTTGCAATATAGAATTATTCACAATATTCTCCCAACAAGGCAATTACTTTATAAAATTGGATACACATCGTCACCAATATGTCCATTTTGTGAAACAGAAAGAGAAACTATCAACCATATGTTATGGGAATGTGCACATGAATCTATTTTTAAATAATGGAAAGAAATAGAATCATGGTTGAACTCAATAGTGTTGGGAATTGGTTAAAATCTCATAATTGATGATTGGTTCATCACAACCAATCAATCCTCGAAAATAATTGGTTATCGTCATTTATCAAATTTTCCGGATTATGTTTGTTAATGCACAAGAATAAAGAAAAAACACGTAATTCTTTTGATTTTTTTTTCAAATTTTACATCCTTAAGGGATGTATGTTTGGAACCTAAAGCTCCTGGAGTCTTAAAGATAAATTCAATCCTGACTTGGAACGAGCTGGTTGTGCTTATGAAATGTAACAGACAAAACCAACCTTGTGAAAAATATTGTTAAAGCAAAATACATGTTCCAAAAATGTTTGTGTTCGATTATGAGAAAACATGATCGATTGCTTGGTTGTTTAGTGATTGTGATTATTTCAATGAATCGGACCACCACTAGAACTCAGTACAGTTACAACTGAAATTTACAGATAAAATCGTTATATTGGGAATGAAAGGAAAGAACAATAATCCTGTTAATGAAATCATTTCAAGGGGTGGAAATAACCGATTGCCCGACGTCCGAGTCCAGTGTTTTTTTCTGTTGGGCAAGCAAATTTGTATAGCACAGTGTCCAGTTGACTTTCCAACGTTAATTATGTTGTTTATGTAAAAATCAACAAGAAAACAGCTGGTATAGTGGACAAATTATCAGGACAAGTGATTTTACATGTGCCACTGTACCGGAGTACACTAGCAATGTTAAAGTTATTTCCACCCCTGCATTTCAGTAGGCAAACAGTATATCTATAGATGCAGCATAAATGGTTTCAGACCAAAGTTAGAAGATTTAAAAAATGAAATTGTCTGTCACTATGATATGTAAAGATATGTTTACCTATCAACGGGAACTGAGCAATTGTTTTTTTCAATATTGGTCAACTTTACATTTATTACTTGGAAAATAATTCTGTCGATTGTATATTTTCAGTCAATTCAGTCAAAAAAAAAACAACAACAAAAAAAGACCTGATCGGGTGGTCAGTCTTGCTGATTTGGTTGACACGTGTCATCATATCGCAATTGGGTAGATCTATACTCATGCACTTGTACTGACTTACCGTAGTGATTAAATCTTAGATGCAACCAAAACAATAAATGCAACCATAAATTAAAACACAATAGTGCAATGATTTGTACTTGGGTTTACTATCCTCGAAACGAAGCACCCGGGATACCGAACCCAGTCAGAGCGGGTTGGCATGCACTTAAGTGTAACGAAGTCTTTCATTGGCTGATTCAATTGTCGATATGCTCAGGGCTCTTCATGTGTGTATAGACTCCCCGGTTCAAGCCTCGCAAGCCTATTCACTGTGCATGCGCTATGTGCGCAGCGCAGCACAGCCGTTGAAACCACTTTTCTCCCCAGCTGGTATTTTTTAGTGAATCGTTTTAACTCCGATTTCGGGGGATATTTTTCATAGTGGTAATTTTCAACTTTATAAGTTGAATTTTCATTTTTGATAATTTGTTAAGTCCATAACCGAAAGGTATCTGCAAAGTTGTGTTTTGCATTGCATTTAAGCTTTAACTGACTGCAAGACATATAAAATGAGTACCCCCCACACTTTACTGTAATATTGTAACATAAACACCGTATTTTAAACAATGGTAGTTTACACATGTGACATATTTTTTAATATTACACTCAGAAGTGGCTGGGGTCAATTGATAATATACTTTGTTAATGTTTATCTGTTGTCTAAGCTCCTAAAACCCTCAACAACTCAGAGCTACAGATAACTTTTGGGGTCATTAAGTTATGTACTCGCTTGTGTTCATCTCAGTTGAGTATCCTAATGTTCCTTTGAGTAACCAAATAAATTGTACCCAATCACTCAAACCACAGGCATACTGTAGCGCAAATAGGGAAGTGCAACAAAGAGAAAATGACCAGTCTTCCTATATGCGAGCGAAGCAAGCAAAGGTTGGCAACGTGCTTCCCTCGCTTCGGTTCGAAAAATATTTTTAATATGAAAATAAAATATGGCCAGCATCAAAAGTAAACACCCATTTCCTCACAGGATTGTGCTCTTGTCTCAGATTTCCAGTAATTTAATAATTACTCATGTAAAGTATATTTAATTCAACATTTTAAGCGCCACTCGAGGCATATCAAATCGTTGTTCACCTCCATTTCCCTGCCGGCTTCCGGAGTGAAGCAACAGGGGGGTTAAATCTAAATAAACTTGTTGAATCACATGACTGCCATATAGAATAATGCGGAGTTACCTCCCTTGCTTCATCAGTGTTGCATCCAGGCTGCGCGATTGGGGATTCTCCCTATTAACGTACATCTCCTGCAAAAAATGAAAATTGATGCTTGACCTGTCACACAATATAAATGACCACGTAATGTACCTCATATTTCGTTAACTCACGCACCTGGATAACGTGTGGGTCTCATGGACGCATTTACATATCACAAATCAAAAGCGCGCCTATGGTAAATATATAAACAAGACTGCGAATCATGTTGATTAGCTCTTCCGTTTGTTAAACCAAACTGGTTTCATCACTCTCTCTCTTTTCATGACAAATACACAAAGCGGTTTCTTGACCTTTATCTATTTTCGGTTTTGCATATATTTATGTACAGTATAGGCCGTTGGTTTACTTCAGCCAGTCAGGTGCTGCATAATAAACAGCTCTGCGACGCTCAGAATTTATTTAGCTTGATGATTGGTCGAAAACATCACAATATCGTGTTAGACTAAAAATAGCCTGGCACACCAAGGGTATACTTCAGAACGGGGTGACAGGGCAAACAATACGCCGAAGTGCTGTCACATAACCTTAGTTATGATTATAAATATTTTAGATTGATAGGGCAAAACCTGCAATTAGAATTACGCAATGCTAGAATATATTTCTTTTGATAAAATAGCAGTTTCAGATACTATATATTTTTTCGATCACTGCATCAGAAATTATCTCGAAAATCACTGGTAAATCGCAGTGGGGATGTGTGCACAGCTGATTGCTATTTCCGGCTTTGTATACGGGACAAATACACACAGTAATCTTAATCCCTGTATATAATACAATGCAAATCAAAAACAAATTAGAACTGAAATGGTAAACAATCTTGTCTAGTGATGTTTAATTGCAAATTTACTGTTTTTACTGACAAAGTCGTCTCCTCTTGTTCGTTCACTTTAACCGAGTTCTCTTACCCCCTGAAAAAAGTTTCACGAAAGTGTGGCCCATAGATAAGCCAATCCCTTTTTACAACCCAAATGGAGGGCCCATATCTAATGAACTGCTTTCCGATGCTGCTGTTGCAGCAGGGAAAGCTAAGAAAGAGAGATGTTTATTTCACAAGTGTTGAGCCAAAGGCAGGTAAGAAAAGTCATGTGAATAGTTAGGCATTGTTGTGACCGGCACCAGCATTACAGTAAATACTAGTACCTATCTTTAGTCAATATGTGATCCCACTTGCTTGGTGGCAGGTCCCCCTCTTTTGTAACAGTTAAGGGGGATGTCCCCCTTGATCCCAAATTCCTGGATGCAACACTGCTTCATTCACATACGTCAGAAGTGTTTTTTTCAAGAATAAATGTTATGAAAATTCTAACAATAACGACGGCTGATAGGAGGAAAAGGGTGTCTACCTTTGGTGGCAGCGATATTCTATTTTGATATTAAAAATATTTTTCGAATCAAAGTGAGGGAAGCACGTTGCCAACCTTTGCTCGCTTCACTCGCATTTAGAAAGACTTTGGCTGCTTGCCTCAGAACTGAAATGGTGATTGTGAGGTCACAATGTCAGACATCACACTGTGGTTTGAGTCGGCTATCAATATAGGTCATAAAGCTCAACAATTGTTAAATATTGATCAATTTCCAATAAATATGGAGGTAAGACTTTCGCCCATATCTCCCCTAAACTTTAACGATGAGGAAAACATTCTTTGAGTGACATTTTTTTTTAAATTGGATATGTCTTTCAGTATGTTCAGATACAATTAAAGAAACATGTTAAAACTCACCTTTATCAGATAAGGAATATATATATATATATTCAGGGTACAAGATTTGACTAGAATGAAAATGAAGGGGGGATACGGGAGGAACTTTCCAAATGGGGACACTTTCATGTATGAATTACTGACCAAAACAGTGTTCTTAACATAATTTTGAGTCGACCTATAAAAAATGTCATTAATGATGTAACAAGTATTGTGTGTAAATTAAACCTTTATTTCATATCACATTAGTCCATGTAAGTTATTTTCGATGACACGATTTTCATATTGATAATCTTCCCTTCCGCAATGTTTCCGAGTATTGATCTTCCAAGCCAGCTCTATCTGAAGCAGTGACTTCAGTTATTACTAGGTAGCCATGGTGATATAGACTGTCTTGCTGGAAGAGATGTAAGGCATGATCAACATTGAGTATATATAATATGTTATCAAATGCCCAGTAGAGTGTACGAGTACTGGCAAAATTGATCCATAATCAAAAATATTGTCGATAGGAAAAATTATTAAAATGACATGAAAATTGTGTTATTGATAATGTCATCCAATAATTTTTGTGATAGAAAAATGTCTTTATTTTCTCACTCAATATACACATTTATCACCCACGTGGTCAACGTATGGGTAGTTGCATACTTATCTCGTACGTCACACGAGTGTCGTATCGCGTTGACCTGTGTCGTAACGACTTGACCTGAGATTCTAACGATTTGATTGGATAACCGATGACCTCTCAATTAGGTCACATTCTGACGTAACTATTTTTTCATTCATAACAAACACGTGAATCCATTCATTCTACAATAAATGCATTGTGGGAATGTAAACATCGCGAAACGATGCCGTGTCGCTGTTTAATTGTGAGTCGAACTGAGACATTATACCCGTCGAAAAACGTAAACGCAATGTTTCCACCAGTGATGTTAGCGAGCGAAGCAATTGCAAACTAAGAAGCGGGTGCTACGGAGTAGTTTACTGTAGGAGGCTGCAATGCGGCGATGACAACTGACATGCATCGTGGCGTCTGTTACCAAGGCAGTGGACGTCATTACAGTGGCGTCATGCAAATATTGTACTACAGTACATAACTCTTCCGCAACCTCTTTATGAAACCGGTTTTGGTTTGAAACCAAAATATTAACAAAAATACGCTATTTTGTCAATTTAATGCATGTAAGACGTGGGTAATAAATAATATACCACACTCGGTCTCATTACATACGAATTATACAAAACGAGTGACCTTCCTATGTTATCTGACCTCGCTTTCGCTCGGTCAGATACCATAGGAAGGACACTTGGTTCGTATACTAGTAATTCGTATGTAATGAGACCTCGTGTAGTATTCTCTATGTAGGACATTATACATGGTTTGCTTCTAAATTATGTTAATAATCCATGCAAAAACATGTCACAACTCACCACTGATGTGAACTATATTCATTTCCTTCTGTCTCCAATATTTATTGATAATTGACTGAAATGTTAACGATTTTCGATCACTATGAGCTATATCGATAGCCATCGCTAGAGCTTTGTAGCTAATTGTGTCGTATACTTTCAGGCAATGGAGGAGGAGTGGCCCGAGAAGTTAGTGGTGCTAAAAGTTGATGTAGATGATTGCCCAGTAAGTAGATATGTGACAACTACAATTCCTTATCTTCAAATGGTCTGTGAACAGTCAGTGTGAAGCAAATAATATTCATACCTCTACACTGAAGACATCAGGCAATGTGAGAGGGCGAAAAATGCTTTGACTCCATGGAGTGAATCATAATTGAATTCTTTTTCTATGCTTTTAGAATAGCCTAAAAAGAACTGTCAGTACAGTGACATAAAGTGCTGAATTTCACTTAGATGTTTCTTAAATGTGACAGGGGCTGTGGGGTAGCCTAGTGGTTAAAGCGTTTGCTCGTCACGCCAAAGACACATGTTCGATTCTCCATATGGGTACAATTTGTGAAGCCCATTGGCATTACTGGTGTTCCCTGCCATGATATTGCTGGAACAGTGCTAGAAACGGCGTAAAACTAAAGTCACTCACTTAACTGCGACAGAAACCTGAGTCTGGGTTTGAATCCTGGTTCACCATAATCTTGTGTCATGGTTTATTAGTACCATACAGGTTCTCGAGGGTTCCACCAAAGTGGCAACAGTCGCGGACCTGTGGATCACTCTGGGTTTCCTCCTTCTCTCTCTCTCTCTGCACTCTCATTTTCACTTATTTAGTAGAATAATTTACTTCTTAACTGTCCTGATGCTGACGCTATTTCTATTTTTCAGGAAATAGCTGAGAGCATGGGTATATCTGCCATGCCTACATTTTTCATATTTAAAAATGGAAGCAAGGTGAGTAGTGTATTAATGCAGGGATTCCATATTATGTTTATGTAAATAAAATCAACAAAATCCTCTTTTGAACTTTGTTAGTCATGCTATTCAAACCCCTGAATATTTTACAGGTTGTGAAAAATAATTTTCCAAATCATCAATAAGTTTGAATTGATAACACAATACCAGCATAGAAACTATTAAAAACATATAACCAATCTTCATTCAGTTAGAGTTTTTTTGTTTCACATGGATTCCAGATGTGTGTTACAACTTATAGAAACTAGAGCTGGGACAGGTAACCCAGATACCCGGGACGGGTTGGTGATGAGTTGGACCCGGGTACCCGTCTCAATACCCGGACCCGTTATGATCATGTGACTAATAGATTAAACAATGTAAAACAAGTATGGTATTCTTTCATGATTAAAGAGTTGTATTGTCTTTGAAGATTGAGACATAATTACAGTCACTTCTTTTGAAATAAATACATGGTTAAGATATTGGAAAACTCCGAGCCCCCTTTTTCAGCCTCTGAGCTGAAAAATATTTTGCCATTTCTTACAAATATGATGTCAGGAATAATAACATAGCAGGTATGGCAGGGTAGGGAAATAGGGGTGGGGTACCAGGGTAGAAAATTTGGACCCGTCCCAGCCCTAGTAGAAAATATATGTTGGATACTTGAAGTACAAATACCCAGTATGCATAAGTATGGTTGAGTAAATAACATGTGTCGGAACATTGTGTGTTTAAAAAGGAGGTTGCTCTTTGTAGCATGAGGGCGGTGGGGTAGCCTAGTGGTTAAAGCGTTCACTCGTCATGTCGAAAACCCAGGTTCGATTCCCCACATGGGTACAATGTGTGAAGCCCATTTCTGGTGTCCCCCGCCGTGATGTTGCTGGAATAGTGCTTAAAGGGGCGTAAAACCAAATTCAGTCAGTCAGTCATACCTTCTTGGCACTCCAGACCGCCTCCGTGGTGTAGTGGTTAGAGTGGAAGGTCGCGGGTTCGATCCCCGACCGCGTCATACCAAAAGACATTAAAAAATGGTACTTGTTGGTCCCTCCCTGCCTGGCGCTCGGCATTAATCGGTACAACAAGGACTGGTCGACATTTCTGGTGTTCCCTGCTGTGATATTTCATGAATATTGCTAAAAGCTGTGTAAAACCACAATCACTCACTCATTCACTCGAAATGAAGGCAAGAGTAGCGTAAGGGCACTGCATTTTACACTGACATTAATGGAGGCCGAAATACGTTTTTTACTTAAGCAGCATAAACTAGACTCATTCACTCACTGTGTAGCATAAATACCAGAAAAACCTTGTATATGTCAGATTGATTATTGTAAGAATTTGCGTTTGTCTTTTTCAGGTTTCTGATGTTGTTGGGGCCAATGAGAGTAAATTAAGGGAAGCAATAAGTGCACAATTCTAAACTGGTTCGTCGGGCTGAGTTTGCATACTCTACATCTTCAAGGACATGTGACTCCAGGGATAACGTGTCTGAGCACAGCACCTGTTTTGGTGTAAGGGATCCACATATCACCATTGCAAACATTGACTCGAACTTTTCACGAAATTCTCACACCAAATTGTGCAAGTAAAGAATGTTTACATATTCCTTCTATGTAACTGGTTTACGATCCAAGTGACCGATGATTCATCAAGACATTGTAACCTGAAAATAAATCTTTTGTCCTATGTATGAAGGGTATTACTTTGTTTTTTATGCTGCCGGGTTGGGGTATGAAAGATGGGCCATGCGACTCCAGTCCAGATGCAATAACTTCTTATAATTATGAGTTGCCATGGCAATTCACTGTTCAGTGTTGTTTCCTGGGCGTAACAGGAATCTATCATCAAGGGTTCAAATCCTGGTCTAACAAAATAATGTTGCTAGGTTTATCAGCAAAATGCCTTGTTGGTGGGTGGTTAAAGACTTAATCACTTCCAGGCGAAGAAACTTTTCAAATTTTCCCACCAGACCACAGGACCAATGAGTGGACATTAATTAGTGGTCCTGTCTGTACTTCACTGGTCCAAACTAACATTCGTAGATTTACTATCAATACAAAATTCACTGGCGACCTGGGCCTGGTTCCTCAAAGCAACCGCAGTACAAAATAAGTCAATGTTGAAAGTATGGGAGTTACGATAATCTTAGAGCTATGATCTTTTTGTGGACTGGGCCCCAGGACTACTGCAAACTAAGTATTTAGTTGTCCTCATGAATTTTTATTAGCCAGGGACCACAGGACCAGCGTAAATTTTGCACACTGTACTTCAGGCTCTCCACCCACATTAAGCTGACAGGCAGTTACATTTCAAATCTCCCATCTCATTGGGACTCCTCAGTTAAAAATGAATTATTTGTTTCCATTACAATTTTACATATTTCAAGACTAATCGTTAGTCTAATATATCATTGTTCATGTAACCGTGGTGACCAGGTGGTCTCTCACTACCTGCCTGTATCATCATGCCTGAACCCTGTTTATATCTCCATGCCTTCATCACTGTAACCATGGTTACCCTTTTGAATGTCCTTGCCACCTACATCATTGTATGTGTAACCATGGTGAGCGATCCAAATTTCACCCCAAACCTACATTATTGTGCATGAGCTCACGCATGAAAACACACACACAAAGGCCACATGTTCAAGTAACTAGTTCAAATCTCACTCCACTCTTACGCCAATGTACATGTAACCATGGTAACCAATTATCATCTCTCCACACCCACATGAATGCATACACACTTGCACCAACCCAGTTTATTATACCCCGCCGCGGGTTTAGCAGGAAGCAGGGAATACAGTATTAGGCTCCGTCCGTATGTACGAATTGGAATATCATAAGAACCCTTCACTAAACTCTTCATATTTGGTACCTAGGTTCATCACAGTATAAGAAAGGTTCAAGTCAGGCTTGGTGACCTTGACCATTTCAGCATGTTAAGCTATCTCAAGAACCGTTCACTGGATTTTCTTCATATTTGACACAAAACTTTATCTAGGGAAGGTACAGGGCCCAGTCGATTTTGGTGACCTTCACATTATTTTCAGGGTCACGATGACACTTTGAAGATTTCAGCATGTTAACCTGAATTGTCAGCAAGATATTTCAAGAACGCTTCACTGGATTTTCTTCATAGACTTTCAAGACTTCCATTGAATGTTTTTCAATAAGCAATTTATTTATTACTATTTTTGCATATTTCATACACTATGAGATTCATGTCAAGGTCAAAGTCAGTCTTGAAAATATGTGTGTGTTTGAACAACTAAAGAGCCAGGTATCAAGAGAGGTTGATTAGTCATGTTTTTGTTGACATTTAACTTAAACTTGCATTACTTTATCAGTTTGATTTGATAATTTGCCGCTGGGGATTATGTCACCTTAGTGACAATGCTTGTTTCCGTAGAAAATGCGATTTTATTGCATTCCTGTTGCAATGAAGCTTTCAAAAACCCAAAATTGTTTAACATTAGCTGGTTAATCTGTCACTTCCCTTCAGGAGCCGTGGGTTAGCCTAGCGGTTAAGTATTCGTTCACTCTGACATACCAGGTCCGATTCCACGCATGGGGATAGTGTATGAAGCCCATTTTCTAGTGAGAAAATGTCATGGTATTAATGTAATATTGCTAACGGCCGTGTTAAACCACACTCACTCATGCCGTTTCAGATGAATTGTAGTAGCATGAAAGAATCTTGAACTGCTTTGGAGGAGTGGAAAAAGTACACCTGACGTTAGTTCCTGCTTGCGGGGCTCCACTGTGGGTCTGCTGAGCGGCGAGACGTCACACACATGTGAAGCGTGGTCGGATATTACGTTTTCCCTGCTGACCCGGATATATCTGTTTTCATGTTAGACTATTTAGTTCCGTGTTGAGTGTGTTGCAGTTGACTCGTGGCGGATGCTACACAGGTGCGTGTCCAGGTCGCGTTGACCTCCATATAAGGATATGGAGCATACAGGACATTGTGGAAAGTGCGACCGGGAACAATGTATGTCCTTCTGGGGAGGTCGGTTTCATTTCTGAGAAAACGGTTTTTGTTGATTTGCAAATTAAAAGATAAAAGTTCACAGATATGGGTGAGTGAATTGTGTTTGAATATTTTGACTCGTGGCGGATGCTACACATGTGCGTGTCCAGGTCGCGTTGACCTCCATATAAGGATATGGAGCATACAGGACATTGTGGAATGTACGACCGGGAACAATGTATGTCCTTCAGGGGAGGTCGGTTTCATTTCTGAGAAAACGGTTTTTGTTGATTGCAAATATGGGTGAGTGAATTGTGTTTGAATATTCTTCCAGTTATCTATAGGGCAGTGGGGGACACCAGAAAGGCATGGATCTTTCTCATTGTGTCCGTGGATGCATTGCTATAACGAACACTCGACCACTGAGCTATCTCACCGCGCGTTTTCACACAGAATATTGCGGAAAACTATGTTGTCTGGATGTGTATAGTCAAACCTGTTCTTAGTAGTTTCGTTTCTATACCTCACTCATTCATTTAAAGGTTGACATGTCATCGGTTCCAAATTGCGCAGATCGATGCTCATGCTGTTGATCACTGGATTGTCTGGTCCAGACTCGATTATTAACAGACCGCCGCCATATAGCAGGAATATTGCTGAGTGCGGCGTAAAACTAAACTCACTCATTCATTTAAAGGAAGACGGAGTATCTCAGTGGTTATGGCGCTCGCTCGTCACAGGTTCGATTCCTCACATTGGTACAATGTGTGAAGCCCATTTCTGGTATCCCCCGCCTTGATATTGCTAAAAGCGGCGTAAAACCCACCTCACTCACACTCACTCCCTTTACATTTAACCAACTTGGTGGCCTTGAATGAATTCGGGTTCTCGCATAAACAATGTTCCAACGCTATGACAGTTGAATCCCAAGACCTCTTAATTAGACCCAAAAACATTTAGATATCTGGGCAAGTGATGATATAGGATTAATTGGATGTATTGCCACTTTGCATTGTTATGAGTTGTAGAACTTCAAGGAAATGGTAGCTAGCATACCGATTCCAGGTAAGTTCTTTTCAACAACAAAAAAAGATCGTAGCGCTACGACTGCAATGTTACACAATCGATAATTGTACACTTCTTTCGCTTTTAGCTGTGGTAACATCAAGACCACACTTCTTTCATTTAGCTGTGGTAAATCTGACATGTCATATATCTGTTAATCTGACATGTCATATATCTGTTAATCTGACATGTCATATATCTGCCATATCACGACAGATTAACTATAGTGATATGAAACACTCCGTTGGACCTTACCATTTTAGGTCGTATATTTTGTTAGGTTTGTTCAGGAGGAAAACCGGTTCATAATTTATGGCTACGGGGGTGGTGATGATTTTTATGGATTAGCATGTACAATGTGAGTGACCCCACCCCCCTATAATTTGTGAACAAAGTAAGTGCCCCCCTCCCCGCATGCCATGTACAAAATCAATTACCCCCTCCCACTTCCCATATTTTATAAGCACATTTTCTTATCGCGCGTTTAGCGCGAAGCGGGGGATATAGTATTAGGCTCCGTCCGTACGAATTGGAATATCTCAAGAACCGTTGACTAGATTCTTTTCATATTTGGTACCTAGCTTCATCACAGTGTAAGAAAGGCTTTGGTGGTTTGGTGACCTTGACCTTCATTTCAAGGTCACAAGGGGACTTTAACGTTTTACCTGCATGTTAAGCTATCTCAAGAACCGTTTCCTGGATTTTCTTCGTATTCAACACCAAGCTTTATCTAGGGAAGGCGCAGGGCCCAGTCAATTCTCGTGACCTTCTCTTAATTTTCACGGTCACAGAGGCACTTTGAAGATTTCAGCATATAAAACTGCACGTTGTGCTTGTCAGCGAGATACCTCAAGAACCATTCACTGGAGTTTCTTCACACTTCAGAATTTGACACCAAGCTTCATCCAGGGAAGGCGCAGGGCCCAGTCGATTTGGTGAACTTTCAGGTGAACACTGCGACACTTTGAAGATTTCTGCATGTTAACCTAAATTGTCAGCAAGATATTTCAAGAACAGTTCACTGGATTTTCTTCATGGACTTTCAAGACTTCCCTTGAATGTTTTTCAATAAGCAATTTATTTAGTACTATTTTGCATATTTCATACACTATGAAATTCATGTCAAGGTCAAAGTCAGTCTTGAAAATATGTGTGTGTTTGAACAACTAAAGAGCAAGATATCAAGAGAGGTTGACTAGTCATGTTTTTGTTGACATTTAACTTCATCTTCAAACTTTCATTACTTTATAAGTTTGATTTGATAATTTGCGGCGGGGGATTATGTCACCTTAGTGACATTGCTTGTTAATATTTGAATGCGCAAAATTACTGTTTGACAGTTGTTTTTGTTTGAAGTACACTTGAGGTAACTTACCGCTAGGACAGCTAATGTTTTGCTGCGAGAATCTTAGGGCTATTGCAGCTTCGTGACCAGGCCATGTAATAAACTATGTATATAATCTTTGCTTCGAATCCCGGAATCGCCCTATATGTCTACGTTTGTCAGTTCCACGCCCATGCCCGTAGGAAACCTACGCCAGTGGCATCGAGCGCATCTTCAGTAACCCATGCTTGTAGTAAGAGGCGACTAACGGGGCCGGGTGGTCAGGCTCGCTGACCTGGTTGACGCATGTCATCGGTTCCCAATTGCGCAGATATATGCTCATGCTGCTGATCACTGGATTGTCTGGTCCAGACCCGATTATTTACAGACCGCCGTCTGTTTGGCAATATGCTAAGCCTGGAGTTTTGGATATTTTTTATATGTAGTCCAATCACGTTAAACGCAAAATTATTCGATCCCATGAAGAATCTCATTGAAAATGTAAATCATGTGTATATCAAAGTGACTGAATAAGACTGTATTCGCGTACATTGCTTGACTTGGTCATCTTGTCTTGTCTTGTCCAATTGTTTCTCGGGGATGGGGTGGACATGTCCTGTGGTGGACATTAGACAGCAGATTCGTCCAATCACATATCTGTACCATGACTAGCTTGATCTGACCTCGGTTTGACCGTAGGATATATTCAGCAACACAACAATCGCAGGTTTCCGTAATATACGCTCCATTCAGCTCCAAATGGCACGACAAAGTCATTATCATTGTATAGTGTTATTCGTGACTGCTGAGGGTTACTGAAAATGGCGTGTTCTGGCGTGTGATGTGACGCATTCTCTGGCCACCCAGTCCCTCCACCGAGAAGCGACACTGTTTGAGTCTGTAGTGTAAGGTATACTAATTACTTTAAGTAAATAGACATGTGTGTCCCTGAAAAAATGACCGTCCTAAACATTCAACAAAATCATACGTATTTTTTTCATGTCAAATACAATGAAAAGTAAAGAGCTTCGCAAATAGATACCAGTTGTGTGATTGATTTGTTTCGACAATCGCTAAACTCCTAACCGGGGCGGTGGGGTAGCCTAGTGGTTGAAGCGTTGGCTCGTCACGCCGAAGACCCGAGTTCGATTCCCCTCATGGGTACAATGTGTGAAGCCCAATTCTGGTGTCTCCCGCCGTGATATTGCTGGAATATGGCTAAAGGTGGCGTAAAACCACACTCACTCAAAACATTCCTAGCCAACAACACTTTAACAATACAAATACACGAAACAGTGTTGCTCTGGGTCATTATGAACGCGACCCGTTTCCGCACCCAACTGCATGTGTATTTCCTTTTATGTCCACACAATTACCGCTGCAACCTTGTAACCGGTAATGGAAGTCGTGTGGCAAACAGTTTATCTAATTTGCCTTTACAGATGAGTTTGATATGCCGATAGAGCAATTATTGCTTTGCTTGACGAGTATCACCTGACTCCAGACTAATGACAGACTCCGGGCATCAATCCCTCGTGTTTACCTTCTGGAGTGATAACAGCGAGGCTACAGCCCGCAGTTTGAAAGCGATGATTCTGTCAGTAGGTTGTATCAACGTTTCTGATGGATGTTTGGGACTGCGAATAAATATAGGCGTATTTGCTTGGACACCTCGAGTCTCTCGTTCAGTAGTGTTGGATTATGGTGAAAACTTGTTTCACAAATTTATATTTGACTAACCCTGTTTCACAAAGCTTTTAAATGATCTAAGGCACTGCAAAGCCTGTTTCACAAAGTTTATAAATGCACTAAGGCACTGCAAACCTGTTTCACAAGCTTTTAAATGCACTTAAGCACTGCAAACCTGTTTCACAAAGCTTTTAAATGCACTAAAGCACTGCAAACCAGTTTCACAAAGCTTTTAAATGCACTAAGGCTCTGCAAACCACTTTGTTTCACACAGGTTTTTATGCACTAAGGCAGTGAACGCCTTGCGGTACCTATATCCCTCCACACTGTCACTACCCCTGTCACAGCCCGTGAAGATCCGGCTTAGAATTGATCTTCAGTAACCAATGCTTGTCGTAAGAGGCGACTGACGGGATAGCGTTGACAGGCTTGCTGACTTGATTGAAACGTCACCGTGTCTCAATTGCGCAGATCGATGCTCAAGATGCTGATCACTGGATTGTCTAGTCCAGACTCGATTATTTACAGACCGCCGCCATATAGCTGGAATGTGGCGTTAAACAACACACCAGCAACAACAGCAACACCTCTGACTCGTGTATTTGTGTATGATCAGTGTAACCTTCTGTTGACCGAGTCTAGCCAATGAAAGTGCATAATTGATAGATACAACTGCATTAATCAAACTCACACGCAATTACAAACAATTTGGCGTCAACTGCGTTGTGTAAGTCAGATAACAACTAACGTCAAAACTCCAGTATGTCCAAGATGAAGACAGTCTTCCATCAGAGACCGGACAGACTGTAGTGTAGAGAGAGAGAGAGAGAGAAACGTGGTATATTTGCGTTGCAGTATGTTGGAACTGTATATACACAGATAATATCAGTGCCAAAACACCCGTGAAGGTCATTTTGTTATAATACAATTCAAACACTGACGCCCGGGTCCCCGAGTGATCGAACATATCGATATGTACATTCCTGGCACACAGCCGTCTGTGACTGTATAGTCGGGGGTACTGGAACACGCGACGATCTGGGAAATATGGCTGCCTACAGCACTTGCAGACTGGGGCATTTTCGTGTACAATCACTGGGACATTTAGATGTACAGTTATGAAACTTGTAGGTGTACAGTTATGAAACATTGAGACTTGTAGGTGTATATCTGACACTTGTAGGTGTACAGTTATGAAACTATTGGTCATGTATATGTACAGTTATAAAACACTGAAGCCTGTAGATGTACTGTTTTGTACTAAAGCAAGACAGACAATCAACTCCCTAAGAGAAGTTGGCCTCAGAGCTGGAGGACTGAGCCCAGTATCTTCTTCGAATATAAGGCAAAGAGTAATCTTCCCATCTGCTTTCTAAGAATGTGAACCTGGCCAAATGTCAGCAATTGTGAAATCAACGAAATGGAAACTTTGCAACGGTACTTTGCGCTGCGAGTCCAGAATCTCCGCAAGAGGTCGTCTACAGGTGCTACAATCCAGGTCCTTGGATTATGGACAATGCTCGGCAGAATCGACAAGATGAAGCTTCTCTTCCTATATTTTTATAGGAAGACTCTGTAGAGCAGCCGGCACAACCATTGCGAAGCCGATCTTCTATCTGAGACAGTATGCCACCACTACCACACATAGTACCAGATCCATAACACATGATTTATTAAACATAGCCAAGATGTATGGATTATCAGGCGTACTAGACAAATTTATCAAAACCGGAGAATTCCCATCTAAAAGTATATGGGAAAGCACAGTCCAACGAACTTTGTGTAGATTTGAAAATAGTAAATGGAGAAACACTTTGCAACAACGTCATGATATGCATAGGTTTAGTGATATTCACACCCAGCTTGCTCCACATCGTCTCTGGAATCTGTGTGTATGGTATGGTATTGAATCTTCTCCTGTTTATGCCCTGGTTAAGCTTGGCATATTACCTGTAACATCGGGACAATGTCTGCTCTGTGACTGCGAAAATGAGGACATTGTTAAGCATCAATTGCTTTACTGTGAAAGCCTCGTTGAACACAGAAATGTGCTAAGCGTGTCGTTGTTTGATAACCTAAACCTTGACACTTATCTCAGACTCGAGGACACTGCTAGTGATGAAGCTAAGGTCCTGACATACCTCGCTGCCATTACGGATGTGGTCCATGATATGACACTTGACAGCTAGGCAACATTCATGAGCATCGTGGCTTAAAATATCAGCTCATGGAACTTAAGGTGTATACATGTATTATGTCTGTGAAATTATGCCACACACCATGTAAATACAGCTCTTCATATTTCTCTTCGTTGTGAAAACCCTGTTGGATTGTCATATGTATTGTTTCTATTGTCAGTGCGACTGACAAAATAATCTAATGTACTCTCCAAATCATTGGGGGAAATAAAGATTATTCATTCATTCATTCATTCATTCATTGTACAGTTATAAAACACTGAAGCCTGTAGATGTACTGCTTTGAAACACTGAAGCCTGTAGATGTACTGTTATAAAACAATGAAGCATATAGATGTACTGTTTTGAAATACTGAAGCCTGTAGATGTACTGTTTTGAAATACTGAAGCCTGTAGATGTACTGTTTTGAAACACTGAAGCCTGTAGATGAACTGTTTTGAAATACTGAAGCCTGCAGATGTACTGTTTTGAAACACTGGAGCCTGTAGATGTACTGTTTTGAAATACTGAAGCCTGTAGATGTACTGTTTTAAAACAATGAAGCATGTAGATGTACTGTTTTGAAATACTGAAGCCTGTAGATGTACTGTTTTGAAATACTGAAGCCTGTAGATGTACTGTTTTGAAACACTGAAGCCTGTAGATGTACTGCTTTGAAACACTGAAGCCTGTAGATGTACTGTTTGGAAATACTGAAGCCTGTAGATGTACTGTTTTGAAATACTGAAGCCTGTAGATGTACTGTTTTGAAATACTGAAGCCTGTAGATGTACTGTTTTGAAACACTGAAGCCTGTAGATGTACTGTTTTGAAACACTGAAGCCTGTAGATGTACTGTTTTGAAATACTGAAGCCTGTAGATGTACTGTTTTGAAATACTGAAGCCTGTAGATGTACTGTTTTGAAACTACTGAAGCCTGTAGATGTACTGTTTTGAAATACTGAAGCCTGTAGATGTACTGTTTTGAAATACTGAAGCCTGTAGATGTACTGTTTTGAAATATGAAGCCTGTAGATGTACTGTTTTGAAACACTGAAGCCTGTAGATGTACTGTTTTGAAACACTGAAGCCTGTAGATGTACTGTATACTGAAGCCTGTAGATGTACTGTTTTGAAATACTGAAGCCTGTAGATGTACTGTTTTGAAACACTGAAGCCTGTAGATGTACTGTTTTGAAACACTGAAGCCTGTAGATGTACTGTTTTGAAATACTGAAGCCTGTAGATGTACTGTTTTGAAACACTGAAGCCTGTAGATGTACTGTTTTGAAACACTGAAGCCTGTACATGTACTGTTATAAAACACTGAAGCCTGTAGATTAGACTAAGGCTTAGTCTCTGAATATATATAATTTTGATAGTAACAAACAAGCCCATTTATATTGAAAAGGAGCCCTAGGGAGACCAGAGATTCAGAGACTAAGAACATGGGGAAATCTAGACTTGTTTCGTTTAGGGCTTTAGCACTACAGGGAAGGCTAGGCTGTAGGGAAAATAATGTGGTTCAGGGACTGTGAGACAGACTACCTGTAGATGTACTGTTTTGAAACACTGAAGCCTGTAGATGTACTGTTTGGAAATACTGAAGTCTGTAGATGTACTGTTTTGAAACACTGAAGCCTGTAGATGTACTGTTTTGAAATACTGAAGCCTGTAGATGTACTGTTTTGAAACACTGAAGCCTGTAGATGTACTGTTTTGAAATACTGAAGCCTGTAGATGTACTGTTTTGAAATACTTAAGCCTGTAGATGTACTGTTTTGAAACACTGAAGCCTGTAGATGTACTGTTTTGAAATACTGAAGCCTGTAGATGTACTGTTTTGAAACACTGAAGCCTGTAGATGTACTGTTTTGAAATACTGTAGTCTGTAGATTTACTGTTTTGAAACACTAAAGCTTGTAGATGTACTGTTTTGAAATACTGAAGCCTGTAGATGTACTGTTTTGAAATACTGAAGCCTGTAGATGTACTGGTTTGAAATACGGAAGCCTGTAGATGTACTGTTTTGAAATACTGAAACCTGTAGGTGTACAGTTTGGAAACACGGGGTTCTCGCTGTACAGCTTGGGCAAGGGTGGATTATTGAGGGTACGTTAACGCTGTCAAAGGGCCATAAGTGAAGTATTATTCACAGTCTCACCCGTGTCACTTACTCGATTTCAAGCAGTCATAAATCATTCGCGAAAGTAAGGTGGTCCTTACCTTACTCGTTACAGGACTAGGACTATCAAACATGTTGGATGCAAGCTCGCCCTGGACTCTCTATTCAGTGACATAGTTAGTATGGTACACACTATGTAGGAAAAGGTAGGGTATAGTTTGTTTTGAGGTGAAACTACAGGTGGGTACACCACTGTCCGACAATGAAAGCTAGTAATTTATGAGTGAGTGAGTTAAACTTTTACATGGCATCGCCAATATTGGAGCCATATAGCGGTGAGAACAAGTTGAACAATATTAAAAGTCTTTTTACAAAGAATAGTAAACAAGTATGTTCAGTATCACAGTTTAGGTATAAGACAAACCAATTCCAGTAATATATAAATTATTTCCTCATACTATTATTTAGCATAAATTAAAGTTAGGCCACTAGCGACCAAGGCAAGACCACCTTACTGGGGATCAAGGGGACTTGCGGTGCCTCTGCTGCCTGCAGGGTTCCCAGGAGGATTTACGTCATCACTATAGCTTATGTCACCCTCGAGTGCTTGTTAATTAATAATTGACAGATGAAAATGTGAGGCAAGATTCCAGACCACTGGTGACGATGTGGGGCCGACCAGCCATGGCAGTGGCTGTACGCTAGACTAACCAATGTTGAAAATTAACTACAATTGAGCAATTAACACACTAGTCGATGTCATATACTTCCATTAATGTGGACTTAAGCGCCACTGTCAGGGGGACACTAATTTTACACTACTTTAACCCCCCGAGTGGCACCGCCATAGTAATTTAGGTGTAAATCAGGTTCCAAAACAAACATTGTGAGAGTAATGAAGCTCAAGACCCCAGCCAGCACGTGCAAAGGGGTGGTATGCCAGATTTACCATTGTTTCTCAGACTCATTTGTCAGTAGACGCATATTGATTTCTCGGAACCAAACGCTCAAAGAATCTTGTTTAAAGACATTTAATCATTACGGAAGTGACAGTATTGAACACGGAACGTTTGCAACATTCTGAACGTTTACGTCCCATAGACATGATACAGGTGCGTACACTTCAGAATATTGTTGCTTATATTGCATGTTTCTCGATCTGTCATCAGCAGATTGTGTATCCCAACAAGAGAATAACGTCGAGGGTAGAGTGAGTGAGTGAGTGAGTGAGTTGGGTTTTACGCCGCTTTTAGCAATGTTACAGCAATATCACAGCGCGGGACACCAAAAATGGGCGTCTCACATTGTACCCATGTGGGGAATCAAACCCGGGCCTTCGGCGTGACTAGCGAACGCTTTAACCACTAGGCTACCCCACCGCCCCGTCGAGGGTAGACGCTGCTCTGGACGCCCACGGGCAACAACTGCCAGGACTGATTTGTCAGAACGATGGCATTAAGCAATCGGTTGAAAACTAGAAACTAGTCTAGAATATGTGTCAAGACTAGATTACCACACTTTCGGGGCTCCCTTTTCATATTTTTGCAAACAGTAGTTAAAATAAAGTACAGGAGTTGTGCAGGTGATTTTGCTCTTAATTGTTTGGCGATTAAATACACAGGTGAAAACAACATGGAGTATTCTCTATGGTAGTTATCCCAGTTCTGGCCCCGATTTACTCAAATTTCAAACTGAGTTTGACAATTTGAAACAGCTGAACTGCATTTTCAAAATAGAAAAAGCCCAAACAACTTAAGTAATCTATCCACCAAACTCAAATTGTCTACTATGTTTGAGTTAAATATCAATTTCAGTTTATTCTAGGAAATGCATTTTCTCAAATTTGAGCAAAAACTCTAACTTAAGTCAAAACTCAGACTTAAGTTTGTTTCGAGAAATCGGGGTCTGGTCGCTACACACACGTTATCCAACATTTTGTACGTCATCTGAATCAGCGGCGTCAGTGGTGTAGGTAACGTCAGTACAGAGACAGTCGACGTTGGGCTGAAGTTCACTCTCGATCACCATGACCGAAAGAGTCGAGTCCATGACCGAAAGAGTCGAGTCCATGACCGAAAGAGTCGAGTTTTGAGACGTCCTGGTGAGCGTTGTATGCACCTTGACGTCGTAAAGCATGGTCGCTTTGGGTGGATTATTAAAATGTTATGTTGTCATATCAAAATGGCTGATTGAACTGCGCATCACGTTGTCCATGGCAGAGTTCCACACTATCTGGACAAAATCATTTCACCATTTGTCATTTGCACTACCTAGTGGACAAGGTTTCTTCTTTCACGATGATAAAGCACGTGCTTGTCGTGCCAGGATTGTGACCCAGTTTCTTCAACACCACAACATCCATGAAATGCTACTGTCAGCACATATTTCGGATCTCCTTTCCCCGATTCATCAAGTTATTGGTGAAGCATGCGTCGAAGAATTCGTGGATGTGTGCCTACTAGAGGTGGTTTTTACCCGATATAAGTCACTGGCTGCAAAATGCAAATTTCGAACGTGATTCCCAACCGCCTTCACGTCCAATTGCGCCACTTTCTGATAATACCCGCCATTAGATCTTATCGCCTACAGCAGATCCGGATCAGAATTGGTCCTCAATAACTCATTGTTGTAAGGGCTGGTTGGTTGGTTGGTTGTTTAACGCCGCACTCAGCAATATTCCAGCCATATGGCGGCTGTCTGTGAATAATGGAGTCTGGACCAGACAATCCAGTGATCAGCATCATGAGCATCGATCTACTTGTTGTAAGGGCGACTAAAGGGATCGCGATGGTGGTCAGACTGGCTGACGGGGTTAATTCATGTCATCCTATTCCAGCTACGGAGATCAATGCTCATGACGCCAGTCACTGGATTGTCTGGTCCAGACTCAACTATTTATAGACCGTTGTCATATAGCTAGGATATTGCTGAGTGTGGCGTTAAACAACGAAAACCCAACAGATATGATCATATCGCTTCTATTTGCTAATACAACAATGATATATCATGATGGTTCCCACTATCTCCTACTGTATTAGCTTAGTTTAGTAGAGGACACGGACTGGATCAGGTGGTGGGGATCGATACTTATTACATTATGTATGTCACTTAATATCAATCACCGGGATCGGGTGGTCAGGCTCGCTGACGTGGTTGACACATGTCATCGGTTCCCAATTGCGCAGATCGATGCTCATGCTGTTGATCACTGGATTGTCTGGTCCAGACCCGATTATTTACAGACTGCCGCCATATAGCTGGAATATTGCGGCGTAAAACTAAACTCACTCACTCACTAATATCAGTCACCGGTTTGTCTGGTCCAGACTCGATTAATCTCTGACAACAATAACATAGCTGCATCATTGCTTAGTTCAGAAACGAACGAACAGTCTCAATTCGCCATTCTCCACACACTATCGGGTAATAATACATGCGTGATAGGGAGTGTACAGGTATCCATATCATGTATCGTCTTTCCTTTCTATCGTTCCCGAGCGTGACTTCACACTGTTTCTAATGCCATTGTGTTATATCACTGCTTGTAATAGAGATGGTAGTTTTGATAGGGATAGCGGGCGTTTGTTCAGCTCGTTAACGCAAGTCACATCGGTCATGTGCAGTGACTCAGGCACGTGTGGGTAATATCCGAATGTTGGACGTTAAAGAATATATTATTCACTGTAGCCGAAGTTCCTCCTTGCTTCTGGCATGCATGTTCATGAATATTCACAACACATAAGAAAATTCCACTCAATAAACGTCACATGTCTTGAGGAGCAGGAAATAGAGGACGTGTTGCTTTCAATATATCGTTCAAAAAGACAGAAAGTACAGGGAGTTGTATGGTGGCTAATTAGGGCCATCGCTTTCTCGCCTTAAAATTCGGAGGCGAGAAAGCGAGAAAGCGATATCACGAGACGAGAAAGCGATAGCACGAGAAAGCGATAACGCGAGACGAGAAAGCGATAACGCCAGACGAGAAAACCCTAATCAGCCACCATAGAGTTGGGAACTGAGGGCTGAGCTGCATGTGGGGAGGTCACGTGACCGCACGTAAGACGCTGAAAGCAACATGTTTGATCAGAGACCATATAATATATATTATATGGTCTCTGGTTTGATATACTAACGCTTTGTCTCTGAAAATATATATAATTTTGATAGTAACAAACAGACCCATTCAAATTAAAATGGAGTCCCGGTCAGATGGGAAACCTGAGGAAATATTGACTTAATTGCTTCCATTTAGGATTTAGCATGCATGGAGGGCTAGGTAGTAGGGAAAATAATCGTGTTCAGGGACACAGACTACATGTTTGACTCTGTGAAGTTGCATACCGCAAACAAATATTAAACACCACCACCACTACTACTACTACTACTACTACTACTACGTATACAACAACTACTGCTACTACTACTACGTATAGTTACTCTTCTACTTCTGTCTCATCCTAGTTCTAGATATTTATGAAATCCACGGACATAGGACAACACACTACAAGCTATCTTCAGGGTGAATTTGAGATTTGCACCAACGACTGCCAGATCCTATCACGGCCCTAACACACAATTTTACTCAGCGAATGACCACAATGCCAACGAATTATACTCCTCTGACATTTTGAAAACAATCGGTGAGTGAGTATGGTTTTACGCCACTTTTAGCAATATTCCAGCAATATTATCAGCCACCATACTGGGGACACCACATGTGGGGAATTGAACACGGGTCGTCAGCGTGACGATCGGACGCTTTAACCATTAGGCTACCCCACCGCCCCAGGAGTAGTAGTAGTAGTAGTAGTAGTAGTAGTAGTTGGTAGTAATAGCTACGGCAGCAGCAGCAGTAGTAGCAGAAGCGGTGGAGGACACGGCCTAGTCTGTCTCACAGTCCCTGAACAACATTATTTTCCCTACTGCCTAACCCCCTCTGCAGTGCTAAAGCCCTAAATAAAGCAAGTCTAGATTTCCTCAGGCTCTGGTCTCCCTAGGGCTCCTTTTCAATATAAATGATCGTTAGGATGAGAAAGTCACAATAACTCGGTGCGCCTAGTGGCTGCAAGAGTTGTATACTCCCCAGGGAGTTGAGATTGATAATGCGATGTGCCGTTGAGATTGACATCCAATGATCGAGGGAAAAAATACCAGCGCCTTGAGCATGCACTAGTGCGTGGATATGTGCGCTATATAAATATCCTATAATAATAATAATAATAATAATAAAATGGGCTTGTTTGTTACTATCCAAATTATATATATTCAGAGACTAAGCCTTAGTCTAGACACGGCCCTGTGCTGCTGCAGGCATAGGTAGTCCACAAGCCGCAGTCCGGATTGTTGCAGTGTCACACAATGACAACAGTCCCTCCCGTCAGCTCTTAGGACTTGTGTCTGCATGGCATGACGAATCCTTAGAATTCCGTCTTTGCAACTATTGAGTAGCTACGTCAATCCGATAGCTTTATCGATTGTTCCTTTTCAGTATACCCGTTTCGGTTATGTTCCCTATCGTAATAGCGTTATCTAAAATGCCAGTTATACCATTATGATAGTAGGCATATTATTGACGAGAATACTTGGCTGTAGGCGTAGTCACAGCTGCGTGTAATGTGTATATATACAGGTTAAAACACGCTAGTCTTGATGCACTTACATTATCCGTCTGTGTTATGGCTGTGTGTACAATACCTGCGTCCATGGAACGCTAATATCGACAGGTGGCGTGGATACCTGTGTTGTGGCTGTGTATACAATACCTGCATCCCTAGAACGCTAATCTGGATAGGTGGCATGGCTATCTTTAGAGAGTATTGTTAAAATTAGAACACTGATTTGTATTAATCGTATCTTACATGGCAATGCAGGTGTCTCATTTACTGCAAATCAGAATGTTTTCAAATATGTACATATCTATATCTCTCCAACAAAACGTTTTCTCAGTCATTTATCATTTAATCACAACAAAGTTCTATTTACCCACAATCAAACTTCTCAGTAACAGACCTGTTTCAGGCTCACCCTGCTCTACTCACGAAACAGTGGACTGTTCCATTATACCCGTAGGTGTTACCCTAATTAACCTTCCAGTTCAGTGTCTGTCAATTGGGTGTCTGTCAAATGGGTGTCTGTCAAATGGGAGATAACCGCTATAGCTGTGTACAATACCTGCGTCCCTAGAACGCTAATCTGGACAGGTGCATGGTTACCTGTATAACGCTAATTAGGACATGTTATATGGTCAGAAGCGCAAGGCAGAGTAACGCGAAATGATTTCTGAAGAAAGACGAAAAATCCTGTACGTGTATTGCTGGAAGTGACTGAACGCAGTGCGTATGTGAATATTGTTTTACGCCACCCATCGACGTATATTCTAGAAGATAAACCTGTGTAATAACCCATAATAATAACTTGCACCTGTACTCATGTGAATAGTGGGCCAGGTGTTTTCTTTCGTATGTTACGCCGCATTCAGCAATATTCCAACGATATGACGGCCCTCAATAAATTATCTAATCAACACCAGATGACCCAGTGACTGACATCATGAGCATCGATCTATGAAACTTGCATCAACCATTTCGACAAGCATGAGTTGCTCCAGTCTATCTCTTAACCGGATATTTAGGTGATATTTGAGCGAGTGAGTGACTGGGTATGGTTTTACGCCGCTTTTAGCAATATTCCAGCAACATCACGACGGGGAATACCAGAAATGGGCTTCACATTGTACCCATGTGGAGTATCGAACGCGGGCTTTCGGTGAGACGAGCGAACGCTTTAACCACTAGGCTACCCCACCGCCAAGTTGATATTTGAATGCTCGATGGATCTGCGAAGCGACTGTAAGGGTCAATCCAGGGTTTAATCTATCAACATGACCATGTGTGAGCACTCCCACGTGAGGAGCCTGTGGGAGATTACAGGGTGGGCACCTCGAGGGTATGATACCATACAGCAGGTGTAATTTGCGTTAAAACTTGGCGGAGACCAACTGGCAGTATTGACACGTTTGTTATTTCGAAAAGAGACGTTATGTGCACGCTCCATTATTATTGAATCTACCTGTCAGTTAACGACCCGTGAAGATCACTGTTAGAATTGATCTTCAGTAACCCATGCTAGTTGTAAGAGGCGACTAACGGGATCGGGTGGTCAGGCTCGCTGTCTTGGTTGACACATGTCATCGTATCCCAATTGCGTAGATCAATGCTCATGCTGTTGATCACTATATTGTCTGGTCCAGACTCGATTATTTACAGACCGCCGCCATATAGCTAGAATATTGCTGAGTGTGGCGTAAAACTAACACTCACTCACTCATTCCTAAGAGCGACTAACGGGTTCGGGGGGTCGCTGATTTCGTTGACACATTACATCGTATCCCAATTGCGTAGTGTCATGCTCATCATGATGTTCACTTGATTGCCCCAAGTACATGTGTACAAAATTGATGACTCCCCTAAAATTACCATCTCTCTCTCTCTCTCTCTCTCTCTCTCTCTCTCTCTCTCTCTCTCTCTCATCTCTCTCTCTCTCTCTCACACACACACCTCTAAGTCATATATTATAAACGGGTCCTAAGAAGACAACAAGACAATAGAGAGCCTTTCCCCTTCTCGATAAGAAAGTACATTCCTTACATTCCGGACGAACGGGGTTACGCTGTATCCAAGTGAGACCTAACAGTTGCTTTTACGCATAACATTACTACTGTGTGAAATACTATAATTTTCTATTTATTTATTTATTCATTGAAAGTCATGTCATGAAATTCACTGTTTCAAGACACATTATACAATACTAAGGCTAATTTATGAATAATATATTAAGTTCTGAATATACAATAAATTCAATCCGAGCGGAATGGCGGCGGTGAAGGCCACGGAAGCCGTGTTATGAGTCCCGAGTCCTGTCAATGACTCGGCAGTTTGTGTTCATGCAGCAGATAGGGCACACAAGCGAGTCCTATATCGTTTCATACAATGCTCCAGAGCTTGCCTATATAGCCTTGCTAAGGGTCTAAATTACACGCGGAAACAGAAATACAATGGTTTCTGGCGGTTTTTTCCGTAGTTTTGAACACAACTAAAATTTGATTGTTAAATATTCTACGACTATCGTTTTTCCCAAATTTTAAATCACTTTTAGTAAAATCATCCGAAATAGATGAGTTTACTGGAGAGCAAATCGTGTCATTTTTACCCCTTGAAATTTCATCAAAGTGAAAATGTACGTTTCTGATTAAAGCTAAAGTATGCAAATGAGATGTACTCTCCATAGTTTCGCGTATATAATATATTTTATGAAAAACGTCATATACCATTCATCCTTTATTTCTTTTATCCTAATTGATATACAAAATAATTGATTTAGGGATTTTCGCAGTGCATTTTTCATGCCTCTAATCTTGTTGAAAGTTTTCTATTTTTACGAGTTCATTCATAGCTTTGTTTGTCAATTCTACAATCGCTATTTCAACGCACGTGCAAATGCATCATCCCGTCTCAACAGTACTGTAGGTAGTTGTTACCACCCATTGTTAATTGTGACGAACGTTAAAACAGGTCTCTAACTTTGTAGTTATTATTTTGCATTTTGGATGATGATTAGAGGACCCAATTAAAAGGCCTCGTTTTGGAAAAAACATACTTATCTTAATATTTGTTAAAACTACCCGTTATCATGCTGTAATAAACAAATAAACATCCCCACTCCTCCACCCCCAATATATATACATATATATATTTCTATAACCGTGAGTTCTTTAGTTCGCAAATCCGTCATAAAAAAGGTCACATTGTGTAATAGCAACTGTTTTTGTTTTAAGCAAGTGGTTATCTTGGAATAAATATTGATTTAATCAAGAAATGAGAAGAGATGAGGAATTTAGACTTTTAAATGTAAGTAACTTGAACACTGTGAACTTTATACAATTTTACGAAGTGAAAGGAATCTGTAACTGTTACACAAACCTATGTATTACGCTCTCAACATATTAACAAACAAAACCCAAGATAAGGCTACAATGTTACTGAGTAAATAACAAGGAGGGTAAATAAATAACATTCCTTACTGAAGCTACGTTCATTCTCCTGACTCGAGTATCTACAAATGGTCGATACACATTTGCAATATTGCTGACTAAAACATAAAACACATCGGCCCCCGTGTCGCTGCTTAAAGATTTCTCCATCAGGTGGGGCGGTTGGATTTGTTTTGTTGAATATGCAAATAAAAGTTATAATATGTGCGAAACAAACCAATCAGAACGCGCGTAATGGTGACGGTGCTTTGATAAAAATAATCCCGACTACTTAAATCGTTTATGGCATTATGTTATTGTTTATAAAATCATCTAAAATATACATCGTCATATTGAAAGTACTAATAACGTAGCTAACAGAATTGTGCTGTCTAATGTGAAGTTTTTGATAAGAAACATGCGATTGACGGTGAGAGATTCCAATACAGGAACGTACGTTTGTTCACATAACGGCGCTCACTGGTCCAACGGAATGTATTTCTGACGATCATGCGGGCTTGTTGTGGTGATTGTACGTGCCCTTCCAACAGTTTTAGGAAATGTAATTATAAATCGCTACGAGTTTCACAACAATAATATTATATCTGTATGTATCTAATCAACTTTAATCTTTAACATTGGGCATATGTTTCACATCTCTGGGAATATTTTAGTCTGACCCTTTTTTGGTCATCCATATTTCTTTCATCGAATTCATTTAAAATTCCACTTGGGGTATGACAGCAAGGTTACACGTATGTTCAGTTTGAGAAATATTTTAAAGTCATTTTTGAGTCTCTGCTTTGAGATTTAATGTAGCTGTTTGGGTTTTTTAATTTTATTTGCATATTCAATAAAATAAATCCCATTTGTGATTATTAAACCCTTTTCAGAAAAATTGGAAATGTAAGGTGAGCATCTGGTAATAATTACGTCAGAATGTCTTTAACTCTTTCCATACGACGTAAATTTTTCACAGACACACATTTATCTTAAGGACGTGATATCACGTCCAGGCATCTACAACCCTTGCATACGACCAATTTTTCCATCCGTAGCCTCTGAATTCGATTTGTAACAATGTTTCCATACGAGGGACTAGACTAACAACTAGTCTCTGAAATGAACATATTTTACTGAAAAAAGTTCATAGTAAAAAAAAAATATATAATGAAAAGGGGCCCTGAGACTTTCTTCATTTTCATGAAGCTGAGGAAATCTAGACTTGCCACATTTTCTAGACTTGTGTGGGCTTTCTTGGATATATTTGCTTCAGGGTCTGTACGAGAGACTAACGAGGGACGTGATAACTCGTCTACTCCTACTAAACATAGTTCACAGTTTTCTAGCCGTGTATCCTCGTCCTTCGAACGCAACTCGTGTACTTTGTGACAGTGCATCATTTAGGAATTACTTGATTATCTCCCCTGGTCAAAACCACGTGCTATATGATCTTGACATTCGGTGACCACACAGCGTTAACTGGCTGGTCGTGGAAAATCGTATAGGACTGCAAGCCAGGTTCTATCTGCCATTTGTGATGATACGAGTAACTGTTACGAAGTTTGACGTTTGATTGTTAGCAATGTTCTTTGACTGTTGACTGCTCTTATAACTGTTACCACAGGTCTCGTTTCATTAATTCGTTCTTTGGATGTCATGACCCTATAATCCTAACCGATGACATCAGAGACCATATAATAGATATATTATATGGTCTCTGATGACATAAATCTTCTAAACTGTGGTTGTTCTTCCACCGTAGTGTAGTCACAGGATTGAAAACAATTGTCACAATTATCACACTGCTGTGTGAGTTCAATTATGTTTCTCCTTTTAGAAAAAACCCTGCATTGCCAATGTTTCTGGGCTAAAGACGACCTAATATTTTCTCTTTTAGTCTGGAATATTTTAATAAAAGTGAATTAAAAAAATGTTATGTTAGTCATGAATGGTCCATGTCAACCGTTGCAACCATGGCGACGTGATATCACGTCCCTCGTATGTAAGGGTCATGTTGCTAAAAATAGTCTCGTATTAAAGGGTTGTGACCCCTCAGAAGTGATATCTCGTCCTTCGAATGGAAAGAGTTAACAAAGATGTTTTTCTCCTTGTTTTAGTTGTACCAAGGAGCTTTAATTCTTTAAAATAGATAAGCCAAAACAAAAACAGCAATACAATGTATGAGTACTTCGGTGATATTAAGTACTCATTCATCATCTACCCAACTTCTAGAATGCCAATCAAAAAACTTATCTATTATAATGTGATTTTAAAAATGAGCACACTTGGTAGAGGACTTACCATTGAATTAATTCATGATGTAAATCAAGTTGCCCTGGTTCCGAAACACTGTTGTTGTTGTTGCTGCTGCTGTTGTTGTTTAACGCCGCACTCAGCAATGTTTCAGCTGTACAGTGGAATCTGTCTATTACGGACTGGCCTTGGACCGACTCATTCGCATCATAAAGCAAGCGTTAATGATAAATTAAGAATAATTATGCTGCGACTCAGGGAGTAGTCCGGATTATGGGAAAACCGGATTACACAGAATCCGGATTTGACAGATTCCACTGTACTTTTGTTTATAGAGGGCCCGGTCTGTTAATACACCAGTTTGGGACAGACAACCCAGTGACTGACATCTTAAGAATCGCTCTACGCAAGTGGGATACGATGACATACAGTCCGTTTGAGTCAGAAAAGGACCGATGAATTGCAAATTGTATCATTGTACAAAATTGCCACATAAATATAAATAGTACACATGTTTATCATTTACTAATACCCAACAGCTTTCTTATATTTGAAAATTTTCCGGACTCCACCAAAAAAAGTTGTTTAAGAAACTATCATTAAAATATTGACACAGTTCACTATTTGTTACGAGGAAGGAGTGCAGAGAAAGGGACAGCCAGGTGTTAGAGAAGCACGTGCACAAGTACCGACAAAGTTATTGATTCATCAACCTGTGCTGTGCCG
This sequence comes from Haliotis rubra, assembly GCF_003918875.1. NCBI lineage: Eukaryota > Metazoa > Mollusca > Gastropoda > Lepetellida > Haliotidae > Haliotis > Haliotis rubra. The sequence continues at coordinate 846,707 of NW_025767014.1, forward strand.
TCTCCATCCTTTCTCGAACACCTGGCTGTCCCTTTCTCTGCACTCCTCCCTCGTAACAAATAGTGAACTGTGTCAATATTTTAATGATAGTTTGTTAAACGACTTTTTTATTTTTAGGACATAAATTCTGCAAAAAACTCACAGAGTTGGTCTGACGTTTTGATTATGATCAGTGTTTCATTGAGTATTTTCTGTTTATTAGTTTTCGAGTTACATCGAATTCATCGCTCCGCTTTTGAGCCAAACGGACTATAGGCAGAAGTAATGAATGTGACCACTGTGTTCTGTAGCGGTTGAGACTCCGGTCCAGTTCAACTCATGACCGGCTGCACCTATTTGTCTTAACAGTGTCAAAGGTCAGTGAGTTGAGTTTTACGCCGCTTTTAGCAATATTCCAGCAATATCACGGCGGGAGACACCAGAAATGGGCTTTACACATTCTACCCACGTGGTGAATCGAACCTGGGTTTTGGGGCGTGACGTGCGGACGATCCAACCACTTGACTACCCAAAGGAGCATCCAATTACATTGATACTACACCACACACACACGTTGTACTTTATAAATGCAAACTCCTATTGTGCACTATATATACTTATTACTTTGGCTCAGACCTCTCTGCAGTTATCTAATAATGTTACTGTAATCTAGGGGAGATAACTCTAATTTGTTGTAATTCTTGCCAGGTGTGCCGTGTCGTACTTGAATTGAATCGTCAGTTACCATGCTCATTGCATGTTGTAGGTAATTAAAAAGTTGTATTGCTTGGTTTAGGGGAGGGCATGTATGTTGATAAAGTTATCTTATAGCAAGGTGCCGTAAGTTTAATTAAAACATATTGTTTTCATCATATTTGAACTCTCAGAGAGGATCGAACAGTGTCAAATGCAGGTACGGAGTTTGGAATTCGAAAAAAGATGGCGACAATTTACGAAACAACGAATTGTGTAAATTTGCGCAAAAGATTTTAGCGCTTCGACGGTCGTAAGCCAATGTTAAGTATGGAGGTTATAGTCACCTTAGTGTTAAGTTCGCTTTGAGGTTCATCAAAGCAATCGTAGCGCTACGACAGTCGTCTATGTTAAAGAATGGGAGTTACGATCATATCACTACGGTCGTTTTGTGGAAAGGGACTCCGATTTCTTAATCCTGCTACCTCTTGTGTAAGTTCACTGAACGTATCTGTCAACACTCACATCTACATCTTTTCGGAAGGGTCGTCCAGAGGTACATTTACGCGACTCGTGAAATGCTTGTTTGTTCTGGAAGCGCCCATAAAATACCCATACGTCCACTGGGGATCCGTACATGACGGGGAAGTGGCAGACATTACACATTTAACCTTGGTGCTAGACTGACTGACTGAGTTTGGCTTTACGACGCTTTTAGCAATATTCCAGCAACATCACGGCGGGGGACACCAGAAATGGGCTTCACACATTGTACCCATGTGGGGATTCGAACCTTGGTGCTAGAGATACTGTAGCTTACCTTCATTCAGTGAGGATGTTGTTTAATGCTTCACTCAGCAATATTCCAGCTATATGGCAGTGGTCTCGAGTCTGGACAAGACAATCTAGTGATCAATAGTATGAGCATCAATCTAAGTAATTGGTTAACGTTAGCTTGTGTGTTAATAAAAATGTGTTGATGTTTTCCCTTTTTGTCATATTATTCAAAGCCTTGCTGTGTTTGCATATTTTTCTTCTTCTTCTGTAGAAAACATTGTGTAACATATTTACTGTCACTGAGCCAGATCATCTGCTTCACCAATCTTGAGGGGACTCCATGAGTTGTTTCTCATGCCTGATTCTGAAGACCGCCAACAAGATGTAAGGCACTACCAGCAATATCCCAGCAATGTCACAGCTCAGTGAGGACACCTGAGTGAGTGAGTGAGCTAAGCTTTATGTCACTTTTAGCAATATTCCAGCAACATTAAGGCAGGGGACAGAAATAGGCTTCACACATTGTACCCATGTGAGGAATCGAACCCGGGTCTTTGGGTGACGAGCGAACGCCTTAACCACTAGGCTACCCCTCCGCCCCTGTGGACACCAGAAATGTGATTACCCAATGTACCAGGGAAATCCACTATATTATTTTTCCATGAAAATTGAGCCTACTGCCTCTGTATCTATAGCATTATGTGTGGGAGAACACAGCTGAGAAATAAATAACTGTATCCAGTTCTAAAGCCTCATATGAACCAATTTCAATTTGAGTGAGTGAGTGAGTTTTGTTTTACACCGCCTTCAGCAATATTCCAACAATATCACGGTGGGGACACCAGAAATGGGCTTCACACATTGTACCCTTGTGGGGAATCGAACCCGGGTCTTCAGGTGACGAGCGAACGCTTTAACCACTGGGCTACCCCGCCGCCCCCATATTCATGTTGATATCATTTACACTTCAGAGGACAATCACATTTTCCATTAAATACATTTGAAAACACAACAATAAAACAATTGCAATTAAAACCATTTATTCACAAAAAGGTTGATGTCAATGAAAGAAGCTGCTACACTTCAAGTGCTGGTGCTTTCATAATTGAAGCCATGAATCTGTAAAAATCAATTTTAAGTTTTCAAAACACAAAACCTTTACATATGCGGAAGTGGACTTATAGGGGTCCTGTATGTCTTTCGGGAAATCTCAAATAGCTGTGGATATATGTCATTAAACTGCTCATGTAGTAAGTTGTCACTGACTTTCAAATCATGTTAAAACTCATAAGCCCATTATATATAGTGTTCAGAGTAGTTAAGGATCACTTCATATTATACAGTGCATCTGTCATGCCATTAATATGAAACAAATGTGTGATCCTAACTTCTTTTGATTATTATATATGGTTGTATGTTGTTTCACATTGTGGTTGGCGAAAGAACTGTTTGAACAATGGGCATTGAAAGAATTGGAGTGAGAACATGTTCTTCAATGACATGATGACTCTTCTTTTTGATCAGCACATAAGCTATAATCTCTTGTGAACGTATGATATGGAGGGTGTGGTTGGGTAGCCTGGTGGTTACAGCGTTCACTCGTCACACCGAAGACCCGGGTTTGATTCCCCACATGGGTACAATGCGTGAAGCCCATTTCTGGTGTCCCTATCCTGATATTGCTAAAAGCAGCGTAAAACTAAACTCACTAACTTACGATATGGATGTGTTGCTGTAAGGGTGAGTAAAACATAAGGGTCAATGGTTGAATGGCAAAGACAAAATCACATCGACAAGGTCAGGTCCAGCAAAAATGTAAATTAAGATGTTGGTCTCAGAGACAATCTGCGTATGTTAATGTTTTTATTGAATAATGCTTTGGTAAAACAGAAACATCAGTACAGGAATTATGGTTGCATGTTAAAAGTTGATATTGATAATCTAGAGTCAAGTTTTGAGATCTTATTTCTAGGATGATATGTGACCTGTCAGTTTCTTACTTATCTTTTCCCAGAACCATGTGGGATAAGGGCCTTTATGGCCCACTGTTGGACTGACTGACTGTTTATTACGCCATTTTTAGCAATATTCCAGCAATATCACGGCGGGGGAAACCAGAAATGGGCTTCACAAATTTTACCCATGTGGGGAATCGAACCCGGGCCTTCGGCGTGACAAGCGAAAGCTTTAACCACTAGGCTACCCCACCGCCCGGCCCACTGTTGGAGGTTACAGAAACCCACTGCAATGATTGTGTGTGTGTGTAAGCTGAGTTATATCATTCCAGCAACATGAAAGCAGTGGACACCAGGAATAGGCTTCACATCCTGGCCCCATGTAAGGGACTGAACCCAGGGTTTCGGTATGACAAGTGAACACTTGAACCATAGGGCAACCCAATGACCCATGATAGCATCAGAGAGTGAGTGAGCATGGTTTTACGCCGCTTTTAGCAATATTCCAGCAATATCAACGCAGGGGACACCAGAAATGGGCTTTACACATTGTACCCATGTGGGGAATTGAACCCAGTAAAGAAGAGGCTTTAACCATTCGGCTACCCCACGATAGTATCAAACTCATCACTGGTTCAGAGGCTTTACATTTAGATTTTCACTATCAAAGTTACAAATGTGATGGTATAGTTAACTACACAAGAATGTCTCAACTGAGCAAAAAGGGCCTGTTCTTGTGACCTTTGCCTGTAGATACAGAAAATCTGTGAGCAAATCTGTTTTATACTTTTACACTTCTTGACTTCATCAAAGAAAATCATATGCTTCATGTGAAATGAAGTCTAGTTCTTATTCATATCTATATCCGAGTTCATATTTTACTTAAGTTTCCAAATGTTGAATAGATCGCATGGGTCCCAAAAGGCCCTTATCACTCCTTATCCATTTCTAAACAGACAACATAACAATAGTGACCTGTAATGCTGGTGTGTGATTAAACACGGTTATACTCCCTCTTTGGGAATGATGGGAAATTTTGTGTTTAATATTGCATTCAAGATTATATTTGGGATTGCAGTTTCTCAGTAGTGAACATATTCTTGTACTTTTTAAGGGGGTCAACCCCCATCAGGGATTCGTGAAAACTCTCAGAATGTGGGTAAATCTCCAGCACGCAAGTCAGTGGTCCAACCCACTCAGCCACCACTTAAATGGAAGACTGACAACTGGTGGTCTTCAACATGCACTTTGTGTACCCCTCTGACAAGTGTAAACTGGCCGAGAGCTACACTGACAGAATCTGTACTTTACAGAGAACGTGTAATCCCAAATACACCATATGTTACATCTGACCATTTTCTTAACGGAATTATGTAATGAAAGATTGCATTTACATAGCTACATGCATGCTTGTTGCTGCTGCTACTGGTCCAGACAAGGCTGGTTACAAAGCACCTGCACAATGACAAACTGTTGCGCAGCCTACCATAAACACCCAGTACATCAACTCCAATCCAACCAGATCTTGTCACAACTACCCCATCGCGAGTAAAGATAAAAAAGAACCATGTGTTGTGTCGTGTTTATGTCAAGGTGTTAATCCACAGAATCCAGAACTGTTACAAAGGTATTCTTATTATCCATACTACATGATGAAGTCAGAAATAGAGGAAATGCTTGCAAAAAGATTTCTGAGAGTTCCACAACATTATCATATTTTTAAAATTTGCAAGACAAAATACACCTGGCATTTAACAAGCAATCTTATATATCATATCTTCAATTTCATTAATATTTGACAGAAATTTTTTAATCTCTTAGATGGGTTGGTTTCTTTAGAAGGACTTATTCAACTGTCTGATGCAACATAAGTGTGAGAATGAATTGGGTTTTTGGTTGCTATAGCAATATTCCAGCAATATCATGGCTGCGAACACCAGGAATAGTTTTCAAACAATGTGTCCATGTGCAGAATTGAATCGGTCCTTCGCCATGGTGAGCAGACGCTTTAACCACTTGGCTACCCCACTGTCCCTTGCAACTTAAGTACTTTGTATGTACCTGTATATGCTGTTAATGTCATACGCACATTCTTAACTAAACCAGTCATTTCTGTGACCAGGTACAGTTTTAAGTGAGGAGGAGAATCGCCTCAAGCTTTTATGCCTCTTTTAGCAATATTCCAGCCACTGAACAGCAGCAGACACCCAGAATGGACATCATGTATTGTAGCCATGAAGGGAATCGAACCCTGGTCTTGGTCATGGAGAGTCAACAACAGCACTCCTTGAAGAGCCTTGAGATTAAGGGTACATCCTTGTAGGCAACAAAATAGTCGGAGGATTCAGTTCCAGGCTCTATAACATTAATGATGAATTTTCCGGTTCATCCTTGCAATAGAATCAATCTGTTGGCAGAAAATTAATCTTTCATTAAGTTATGGTTCATCTATACCTAGAGACCACATTAATATTTAATTACTAGACAACAACATTTTAATGTTTAACCCCAAAGGTAGGCCCCCATTCCATAATGACTTCAGCACTTCGATGATCATGATATACTTTAACACACACTTTTGACAATCATAGTACTGAGGTTTCCCTGTGGGACAGGATCAAGGTTGTCTGGGGACAAACAAGCCCAAATGACACAGCAGAGTCCACCGATCAGGGGCCACTTGCACAAAGCGATCTTAGCGTTTAGACGATCGTAACTCCCATTCTTTAACGTTGACATATGATAGGATAGTCGTAACGCTAAGATCGCTTTGTGCAAGTGGGCACTGCTGATAATATCAACATTTTGAAGTGACCTTATTTACAACAATCTTGATATTCCAACAGGTTGGTAAGGAGAGCAGTATAATAATGTATTTTATTCAACATACACTTTATTGTAAACATGTGACAATGTGAATGCAGGCATGTGTCAATGGTTTGTATATCACAGTGTAACCTTGTTCATCCAGAAGTGGGGTATTACAGTACTGACTATGTACCAAAATCTTCAAGGGCAATAGCTGCTGTATGAATTTAATTAATTAAACTCTCTTCAAATCACTATGAAATTACGCCCCAGCACTATTTCTTGACAAAAATTAAAGGAAAAAAAATAAAAAGAGTTCAATGAAAATGAAGTGATTCAACCTTCAAAAAGAGTTAGTGAAAAGATGCTTTTCCATTTTCGGGGGCAACTTGAACATGTATGCCAAATGGGTAACTCAAGAAATTTTGAAATATGGCTTAACACCATCACTATGGTGACCATTACTGCATGTGTACAATGACATGTATGTGTTACATGCTACCCAACACAAGATTACAGGGAGCATTTCACGACAAGTGAGTTGACTGATTTTACACCACGCCCAGCAACACTGCATATACAACAGCCAGTGCTTGATAGTGTTAGCTGTGACCGATGGCAACCAGAACCATCGACCAATCAGTCTATACATTGTTCCAGAGCCCTTTTGGCACTACGACCATTGTCCTCTCTTTCACATATCCTCCTAGGGTAGGATTCAGGTCATGTGGAAAGGCTTTGTGGAGTTGGTTTGGTCCTCCAAGGTCACCAACTATGAGTGAGTGAGTTTAGTTTTAGGCCGCTTTTAGCAATATTCCAGCATTATCACGGCAGGGGGACACCAGAAATGGGCTTCACACATTGTACCCATGTGGGGAATCAGACCCAGGTTGTCGGACTACTAAATGTGCAATGTCTGGCTGTGTCATCCCCTTTCAGGTTGCCTTATGACAACAAAGGGACAACTCCGGACTCCAGATTCTATTTATCAGACAAGGACAAGAGAACAGACACATGGATTCGTGGGGGGATCCAACAGTTTGACATATTTTATTAGAGCCCTCTGATGAGTGAGTCTACAAGATGCTGCACAAGACACACGTTGGAAATGTCTCAAACTAAAGATGACAAATCTAGGTCGCTACACAACGGAGAAGGACACAATAACTTAGAAGATGAGGAGACCATCTCCACACATGAAATGAATAGAATATAAAATGACTGAGATATATTACAATATTGCCATAAATTTTGATTGTTACACTGTTGGGCTGCTTAAACGCCTGATGTACAGCTGGTTGTAACCACCCTCCCAACCAAATAAAACATGGAGCAGCATATTATACACAGCCGACTTTTAACAACTGTCTTTAGATCCACATGGCTGTACAACATTACGCTGTGAAATAAACCTGTCGCATTTAATAATGCTGCTATTATACAAAGCAAGGCGATACACCCCGTCAGCCATTACGCTGTAAGACAACTGGATTGAGCCACACCTCTAGACACGACTTGCTTTTGGTTAATTTACAAATGGAGATGAGATGATTGAGTGACAAGGGCAGACAACTCCCACCACTCACACCTTGTCGGTTGCATCATTGAGTGGGTTTCTTTACAAGGTTTTTTTGTGGCAAGAGCACTAACCAGACCTTCTAGTGATAGTGTGAGGTAGATGAACATCAGCAAGTCGAAGATATCCACGAAGGATCTCAAAGGCTGGTCAGTCTTGTTGGGATTTGAATAGTCTTTCGTGTTTCTATAAATATCCTGATATTATTGGCAAGCAAGGCAGAACTGAGCAAAAACAACATAGGTCCTACTTCTCATAGTGTTCTCAAGTGCAGGTCTGAAGCTTGAATACTTACAATTCTTACTTCGATGTTTGTAAAAGTCAATTTGAACAGGAGTCTGCACTTGAGAGCAATACAAGGACTAATTTCCTATCGTAAACCCCCTCCTTTCCAGCGGCATGACCAGAAAGATGGCCTCGCCTTACAATGGGAACAACTATACAACGTTTGTTAGCATGAAAACATGAGTAACAATGTATACAATGATTGATCACGTAGCGAGGACATCTCTCTGAGCCCTGTCGCAGTATCCCTGTTACCTAGCACTAGTCTCAAGGATGATCCTTCCCCCAAATCTCTACAACTTAATGTTAAGGTGAGCTATGCTACAAATTAATGTCCAGGTGAGTTTAATTCGTCAACAGGTAATCCATACTATGTATACTGAATGTGTATGAAAAATACATTTTTATTTCTTTCAATATCATGTGATGCCTATGAATTTGAAATATAGTACCACTTAATGATATGGACGACAGCATAGGTAACGTATGCCAAAATACGTGAAGAAGATTATGGTCCGAGGATCTAGATGGATGGGTTGTGGAATAAGTATTCAATACTGACTTGAACACATGATATGCCATGCTGGAATTGAGAGTGCCTTTGAGCCACATTATCAAACATCAGGTTGAGATGAAATATTTACAAAGGTAGGTAGGTCATTGTGGTGACACGATGATTCATGAGGATGATGTCATAAAATACATGTTGCTGTTCTCTTTGGGCACATTGATATGGTATGGAATCACAGGGCCATATGGAGGGGCGACTGATTCAGCCTCTGAGACGTGGTAATGCCTGACAGCGCAATGGCGAGGTGGTGTTTACAATAACTAGGGCTATCCATTTGTACCACATCTACTGTCTCAATGCACCAGCCGGCGAGAGCATGCGTACGTACGTACAAGTTACGCATACTCCCTTTACGATGTATGGCGTCGGCATATTGTGAGCAATCAACAGGCTACAACTACGTGAACGTAACAAACTGTCACATCACATATCGTACAGTATTGCAAAAAAGAGGCATTCAAATTTGTTTTTTTACCATGTACATGGCAAAATGCTTGCAAGTTATTTAACAACTGTACTCCACCAACATGAAGATAAATAAATATAATTACAGGTAACTTTACACGATCAGATCATTCTTCAATGTACACGATGGATACGACACTGGCGTCAACATCGCCGGGCAGTAAATGACCTCCCCCACCACCCCACCCATTCCGTCAGACCACAGTATTCCCACTGTATACATAAGCAACAGCCTACATTATGTATATATGCAGGACTGGTTGCCTAGCAATGGGCTAGAAGAATTAACAATGAATCATTTGGATGTGGTTTTGCCCCCAGCAAAACTAGTGGTTTGTGAATGAGATCCCATTCCCCTCAAATTGTGGAACCCCCACCCACGACAGTAGCAGAATCAGATCTTCACAAAGTTTACAATTTCAAATCATTCCCCATTTAAATGCCAAATGAAATTCCCCACAATTCTATCACAAATTTTAACTTATCATATGCATATTTGATATAAGAAATTGACAAGACAGTTATTCCCTGGGTATATCCCAGTCCACCAAGGGGAGTAACTCTGCTCTCCTTCCTGGGGAATGCTGGGAAGGCGACAGCTATCACCATCTTCCGACTGTTCTGTATCATCATGTCTTCTAACCAATCGGAATCCCAGTTTGAATCGAGAAGCAGGTCTCAGTGACACTCATCTTGGTCACCTAGCAACCGACTATGGAGAAGTGACTACGGTTACACATTGTCACTATGTTGGATTGCCTCTTAAATTATCTTTCTTTTCCCCTTTCTGAATGTTTGTCCCTATCTCCACCCTTACCAGCTTTCATTCGGCTTCTAAAAGCACGCGAGGCTGTCCTGAAAAACAACCGAAAGTGCAATTTGTCCATTACAAGTAAAGAGTATTTGCGCTCATTTAAAACATTTGCACTAGACGCTCCATTTGAAGCCAAATACACGTTACAAACAAAATTTAAAGCAAAAGTGTTAAAAGTTTCACTACAACGTTGCAAAGAAATTTCCTGAAAACATTAAATGACAGACGGCTCGTATTTGTTTCAAGAGATTTTCTTAGATATGGAGCGAACATTAAGTGATTAAAAAGTTTGCGTCAAACAAACTACAACAAGTTTACTACATGTTAATAATGAGAACTAAAAGAAAGTAAACAATCCAAACACTGCTACTGCCACACCGTACTAACATACTTCCATAGCAATGAAACTCGTCTTTTATGGAAGTTGTTTGAAAAAAAAAACGTTTTCGAAGATTGATGGAGTACAGTGTTAAGTCTACCATATAACTTTAGTGATATGGTCAGGATAAAAGTTATATACATCACAGTCTATATCAAAATATGGACATGTATTTTCATAATCAGTATTTTTATCATTTTGATCAAGAGCAGGTTTTTTTTGACAAATTTGTGAAAAAATATATGTTCCTACGACAATATTAGTGTGAGCATTGGCAGTATAGAAACTGATAAAGTACTAGGTGACTAGCGTTGTCGCAGGCGGAGCAAACAAACACTACAGCTGCCTCATGCTCGCCAAACAGAGTGAAAAACTCAAATTCTGCTTATGGCATATTGCCCAAGACAGCTACGTAGCTGGAGGAAAACAATACAGAACTAGAGATTTATAAAATGCTGCTAAGAGTACTTTTGGGCAATGACTACAAACAAAACAATGTAATCCTGCAGAGCTCCCTCCACAGATGTAGATACGCATACATTACTGATGGGCTGCGTCCACGCTGTGGTACCTACATCCTAGAGGCGGATTATGGATTTGCATGAGGATATCGATCGCACAAACACATAAATAAAAACACTCACATCAACATTAGAAACAGAGGGACAGAAAGTGCCCCGGGAAGAAGCTGGAACACAGGGCAGCCCAGTATCAAAATATACAAAAAGCCACATTATCCAACTACATCAGAAAACGACCATGTGCAGTCAGTATAACAAGACGCCAGCTGACACCTATCGCACATCTGTAAGTTGGCGGCGGACAACGGACAGAGAGGGTTGTCGGCCCACCGAGTCACAGATGTGGGCGGAATCAGCTCGCAGATATAAATATATAACAAGTCAGATATTCGGCACTCCTCGCTCGATCACTCATTCACCCCACTTCCACGGTGGAGTACATGTGCACCAGAGAAAAAACAAGCTTGTGGAGCACTGAACTCAGAGAAATAATCTTGAAGCCAAATGCTACATGTTATCTCAAAACAACTGTCAACATCTACAGATCTGGCGGATATATGTTCGAGGGCCCACACATGGCTCACGTGGCTGATGATGACAGCTATTTCCTCACCAATTGGTCCCAATAAGAATGGCTGTGAGATTGTAACCGAGAGATTCATCACAATCATCGTTAAGAAGATTACATAGCACTCGGGGCAGAGAGATAGGCTGGAAGCATTTCGGAAGAATATGAAACCAGTAACAAAGTAGAAGGGATTAAACAGAGGTCAGTTATGATGTATATAGTTATGCTACAAGCAATCCTTGTGCCACCGCCGCCCTAGTGATACTGCACTAAACATGACTTCTTCATTTACTCTATATTAACTACAAATAACATCTCTCGTAACGTAGCATCTTGTGATCGGCAATCAGAGGCAGCAGCTCACTCTTGCCCTTGTGACACTTGCATAATAACAGGATGATCTTGGCATGTACAATACCCTGGGTATTTTGGCAATTTATCAGAAGACGATGTTAGCAACATAGGAAGACAACTGCAATAATATATGAATATATGTGTGTATATACATATAGAAATACATAAACGTGTGTATCACATACAACTCAAATCATGATCCCCCCCTCCCCAGTTTAGTAGTTTAGTGGGGCACTGTGGCACAAGGGTTGCAATGCTAAAGCAGCAAGTCTACAGAGTTGGAAGTTCAGTATTGTCAACAGCGCGGCTGCCGGGTCGGACGGACGGACGGACGGTTGTATGGATGCCGGAGACAGGTGAGGACCCTCATTTAATAACAGGTCAGTTTGACGGAGACAAGACATGCAATTGAGGGCAGGACAGTACAGTACTGTTAATGTTAAGGATAAGCAAAGATGAGCTACTTTACTACTACTGGCCAGCTGCATTGGCTTGAAGACTATTTCTTCATCATCAAACAATCCTGATGTCTCAATGTTGAAGCCTGGCTGTTCAATATGACTTGGATGAGGGAGACATGGCAGAGCCGACCACGTCTACAAGCAACACAATGTCAAGAAAACTTGAGTAGTCTTGCAGATTAGGGACAACTGAAGAAACTAGTTGACTAGTCTACAACAGAAATGAAACTGAACTCATCAGAGCCTGAAGTCTGCTGCTGGAACACTTCCTAAAGATTATGAACATGCGTGTCTAGAGAGCAGAGAAAGCCGGGAGCCAGGGCTAATGTACGCAAATAAAGAAGGTCAAGGTCGTCAAGTTCCCTAATCCTGCAGTCATAGTGAACATCCAGGCCATACTATCACTGGCACTACCACCTGTAGAAGACTCCAATCGCGTCCAATGTACTAACATATAAATAATAGAATAATTTAGGTTTATTGCATGAAATATTCTGGTTGGTCGGCGTCTTTTTCAAAGCGTTTTGCCTCCTCCTGCATAGATTCTTTAATCTTTAGGATAGCGGCAGATTCGTTTTGCTCCTGAAAAATCGTAAACATCAAAACATTGAGATAGGCGACGTACTAGGGCACATGCTGTAATGATTGTTAATGATGTATGACAGGTCTTACGATGAGGCAGCTCCCCGAATGGGCAGCGATGAGTCACATGCGATGATAGGCCTGGTCACTCATACTGATCACCGGCCAATGAGCAGGTCAGATAGAGCAAGTAGTGACAGTCAGCGCCATCTGGAGGCAGCCAGTCAGCTGGTCTGGTGGCAGGCAGGTGGCAAGGGAGCGACTGTTGACTTACCACGGAGACAGTCTGTTACCAAATTCCATCATCAAGATTGTTTGAGAGGGGAGCAATGCTGAGTATGAACAGATCAATCAATCAACAGGCAGATGCTCTAATTAGAAATGAAAAGAAACAAAAAGAAAGTTTTTAAAGAAAGCACCAGGCGGTCAGAAGAAACATGCAATGCCCCAACACCGTGTCTGAGAAAAAGAGTGAGGATAGTAGCTGCTCTAGCCAGAAGCAAGGGAGTAACTCTGGCCAGCTCAGTTGGCATACAGGCAGCAAGGCGGACGGACGTACGGACGGACTGACGGACCCCGGTGCCAACTCTCAGAATAGGGGAGCGAAGGAGCGAGCGAGCCAGTAGGACATACATGTACACGTGCTCACAATGACAGCTGACTTACATTGTCTTGGTACCCAGCCAGACCATATCCCATGTCTGCCGTGCTAACAGGTGGCATATCATCTCTTGGTGTTCCGGGACCATTTGCAGGTGAGTTCTTCATTCCATCCATATCCCCTGGAACAGACATGCCTACAAAATAACATACAATGTGACCATTCAAATTAAATATTCCAGTCACATCATTACAATGAAACACACACCAAGGAGGCTGAAAAAAGAAGAAAGAAAACATGTTTCTCTGGAAATATGTCAACATGAGTGAGTGAGAAAACTGGTGAATGCAGGTGTACAGCTGGTATGCAAGTTTCCTAGATGTTATATTTTTATTATCTGCAATAAAGTCTACACAATTTGCTGAAATATAGAAGCAATAGTCAAGAGAGCAAGACTCCACAGCTCGGTGTGTTCTTGTCTGCAGATACATGTGACTACTTGCGCCTTACCGACCGCCTCGGTGGTGTAGTGGTTAGAGCCTCCGCCCGGAGAGCGGAAGGTCGCGGGTTCGATCCCCAACCGCGTCATACCAAAAGACGTTAAAAATATGGTACTTGTTGGTCCCTGCGTGGCGCTCGGCATTAATGGGTACATCAAGGTCTGGTCGGCTCGGAGTCAGTATAATGTGTCTGAGTGGGGTATTCATGCTTCACTGCAGCATGGTATCTCAGTGGGCTAGCACTATAAAACCAGCTTCAGTCTGGGCTAGTACAAGCAGTTGCACCTACACATACACACGCATGCACGTCGTCATATGAGCGAAATATTCTCAAGAACGACGTTAAACCCAATTTCACCTCACCTCACTTGAGCCTTACCTAGTCTTACCTTGGCTGTTACCCCACACTGCTTAATTAAAGACATGTAGAAGACAAAGAAATTCAAACAATATTTAGTAAGACTATTATATCATAATGAGGTCCACTGATCTCATGACTTACCATTCATAACTGGAGGCATCTCCCCTGGCCCCATCGGGCCCATCGACCCATCTGGTCCCATTGGAAACTGAAACAGAGACAACGCCCACATGATGAGACCCAGCTGCTAATTGTTTCCAGAAAGAGGGACCTGGTCACATGTATATATAGAGAATCTCACCCAAGTGTCTTCTGATATCAAATATATCACCACGAGTAGATAAAGTTACAAATATCTTTGGCTTGCTGAGGATACTTTTACTTTTATCAACAAGTGCTGATATTTGATATCCGAAGACACGAGGGTGAGATTCTATCTATCATCAAAAGTCACTCTTCATTAGTTTTCAATGAAAACTGTAATCTCTGAACATGGTCCTGCCATTAGACTTGCAGTGCAGCGATGTCATACCATTGTGACATCATCAAGTTCTCCTAGGAGATATCATTTGATCTCATACAGGCAATATCTCCTGTGGAACACAGTTTTGGATGATAATAGCATGATTTCTGTATCTTGTAAAGCATTCCTCAAAATGATTTATCCCCCATCACCACTGTCACATGAACCTTGGGCACGGACTGGTATTATAGTTTAAAAGTTATTTTAGAAAGGTGTGAATTATCTCCCCTTACCTAGACAGTTGTTCAATGAGGACATCAACGAAAATATTTTTCACCACCAGTCGAATGTGAATTATCTCCCCTTACCTAGACAGTTGTTCAAGAAGGACATCAACGACAAATATTTTTCAACGCCAGTCGAATGTGAATTATATCCTCAATAAAACATACCATCTAATGTGAAACCCTACTGTATTCCAAACCTTACTATCATTGTACTTACCTACATGTACGATATGCAGGCTATATAAACTATATACAGCCAGGAAGTCCAGTGTTTATCCCACGCCAGGTTCCTGGCCATTCTACTCACCCCTGGCATCCCTGGCATGCCGCCCGGTCCTCCAGGCTTCATCATACTGTACATTCCGTCTGAGTTGCCTGCTTCTGGCGCTGAAAGCATGTGTGGGAGGTCTTTATATAAAGACATTGCAATCAGCATGCAATGTCTCGCATATAATCTGTTTTTTTAACCACATTCAAAAACCGACAAACACCACAGGTCTACAAATATACTGAACAAAAAGTCAGAGATCATGAATAGTTTTCGGATATGTTTTTTGCAAGTAAGGACAAGTGAAACAAAATTTTATAGAAATAGCCCCAAAAGTATTCATGATCGCAAACAGTTTTGTTCATTATATATTACACAAGGAAAACGACACCCACAATGGAAAGGCTAAGTCCAGCAACACCATCCAGCCATGACAGACAGATCACCTGTTTACCATAGAAAAAAGAACAGGAGTAAGGCCTAAAACAAATTAAAAAATGTTGTGGTTCCGATTACCTGACTGACCCTTAAATTCTGGTGCTGACCCTATTTTTCTTTTAAAGGGGTATGAATAAATTAAGCTTTCAGGTACCATTGTTGTTTCCTGGCACCAATGGACATTGATCATTCTGATAGAGAAAGTCGACATGATAACTGCAAGCTTCATTGAATAAACAATAACACATTGATAAATGTGCTATTAGTTTGTACTTTACTTCTAAAAAAAATGTAAAAAAATAAAACAAAATAAAATCCTACCTACCAACCCACCCTACATTTAAAAAAAGTGTTATCTGAACCACAACATTTTTTTATTTGGCCCAACTTCTTGTAAAAGTGACTCGTATCTACTCGAGACCAATGTACACAAAATTGGCGTAAACTTTAGATAATTTGTTTTCAAGCTACCAAATGTTAATTTCCCAAAGAAAATAAATGCAGTTTGATCTTAATCGATTGAGTTTGAAGCCAAGAAATGATCATCTTAGCTTGGAAATCTCTGACTTTAGCTACTCATCTGAAATCAAAGTCTTCGACATTTCTTTTGGCTCTGATACATTTATTTGTTAGCTTGTTGATGCTGCACTCTAGCTATCAGACGGGGCTCTGCAAATAATCAGGCCAGACCACCAGACAATCCAGGGATTGACATAATGTGCAGTGATCTACACAACTCCGATACAATGAGATGCGTGAACCAGCGAACCTGACCACACAATCCCGTTAGTCGCCTCTTACGACAAGCACGGGTTGCGGATTACCAGTTCCAACCCTAAAAGATCAACTGAAATTATGTCATGATGGTTTGGGCAGGATTTGAAAGTATTTATGGAAAACCGGAAAGAGATGAGCACAAAGTGGGCTGATACTGACCTTGTGGACTGGGCATGATGGGTGTACCTGGGGGCCCTGTTACTGGGGGACCCTGGAAACACAAACACAGCATACAGACAGAGAACACCAGGAACGTCTCATGTAACACTGAACAGGATCACCCATTGAGTGACTGCCGGAAACATGGCTGCTAAAACCTGATTGCTCACTTAAATGTTTCACAAAATGTTCATGTAATAATGGGTTTCCTTTTGTATGAACTGTCATTCCACTTCACAGTATACCAACTATTAATGTCTGATACTGTTACAAAATGTCAAGGTCTATCCACTGTTAATGTCCAACACTGTTCCAGTTTCCCCACTGTTAATGTCCAACACTGTTTCAGTTTCCCCCACTTTCAATGTCCAACACTGTTCCAGTTTCCCCACTTTCAATGTCCAACACTGTTCCAGTTTCCCCACTGTTAATGTCCAACACTGTTCCAGTTTCCCCACTGTTAATGTCCAACACTGTTTCAGTTTCCCCACTTTCAATGTCCAACACTGTTCCAGTTTCCCCACTTTCAATGTCCAACACTGTTCCAGTTTCCCCACTGTTAATGTCCAACACTGTTCCAGGTCAATGATCTGGTCCAAGTTACTTAGGCCTTATTTATGAAAGACGCAATCTTCATCCTGCTTGTTACCGATACCTGAGTTAAATGTCTATTTATGATCTAATTATCTAACCTAAAACATGATTATTTTACAAAATGATTTTTAAGCAATAGGTCCACGAAAGAAATCTTTTCAAGTTGTTTGAAGTTTCTGTGCATGTGATATATCAGTGATGACAGGTTGCAGAGGTTCGTGTGTTATCTACATACAGACACCAATCTCTGCTTCAGAACATATCTTATCTTCCACATCTTACTTCTTCATGTCAATTTCTTCATAAAAACATTCATCATCTCCCTTTTCCTACTGTTAAACAAACATATATTTCGTTTACAAAAAAACAGGATGTGTAAGATCGAGGTTGGACCAGGAAATTAATGCCAAGAAATACCAAGAAAGCAAACAAAAACTGGGACAAGTTCCCTCCGTGGGAGATTGATAGGCAGGTAACCCAATAGGTGGATGATACCATACCCTAGGAATGTCACAACAAAAAGGTAAGCTCTTAAAAACAAGTTCCAAGAAAGCATTTAAACGCAAATAACTGGTCTTTAAAGTATTCCAAGACTAATGGATTCACATATTAGTGTATTTTTAGCTGTACCTGTCTCTGCTGGAATTACCTGCTTCACATCCTCTGCATTGCTCAAAAGAGGTGTCACAGATTCTGAGATTGTTCCTGCAGGTAGGGATTGGGAAAGGCAGGGGCCATGGGCCATTTTGCACATTAGAATAAAAAATGGCTTATTTTGAGTGAGGGAGTTGGGTTTTACGCCGCTTTTAGCTTTATTCACACAATAACACGGTGGGGACACCAGAAATATGCATCACACATTGTACCCATGTGGGGAATGGAACCACTAGACTACCCCATCGCCCGATCAAAATTTTGAAGTTTATATTGATACAAGGGCAGTGGCCCATTCTAAATTCAGAAAATGTCTAATAATCCTGAAAATGGCCCATTGTGAAAGATCTCTATCCCAGTCCCTGTGCATGGTCTTGGTTAAATAGGATATTAATTTTTGTTTGGAAGGTATTGTTTAGAAGTTGATGGATGACAAAGCTGACAAATATAGTTTTGTCATAACAATTCTGTATTTATAATGTAATAATGTTTCTGTTTAGTTCCTAAGATTTGACGGATGGGATAACGGATCTGTACTGCAAGCACCTGTACTTTAACTTCAACAGTTCAGGGCAAAATGTACTTCATCACACTATTCATGGGGGTCGAGCAAACAGTATTTCTTAAATAATGCTTTAGCAAGGTGTTATCCATAAATTTCCTGATTAATTTAAAATATTATAATTTCACAAAAAGTATATTGTGGACTTTACAGATCTGATCATAAATTTACGAATGTCTAGTTTCACAAATGCCTCCCTGCATTATCCTATCTCAAAGGCATTTCCACAAATTAATGACTGATCCTCCGTTTTGTCATTTAGCCAGTAATGAGGCTAAGTTTTATAGGAGTTAGTAGGAATCAATGGTGCACGATGTTGCTGCTGTAGAGAGGACAGGGAGACGTGCTGTAAGCACACTCATTAAAGCACTGAAGTAGGTACAAGAAAATCCTCTCTCGTACATATTACTGAGCAACAGTTAGGCTTCACTTTAAGTTTGTTTTTAAGGGTAATGCAATAGAAGTTTCTTAACAATTCCTGGAATTGATACTTACATTATAACTTCCTGGAGATGCTGACGAGTAGTTTAACTGAAAACAGCAATAATGTATTTTTATTAAACACTTAAGAGCATATATCGTTTCAGACTCTGAGGGTGTGGGTTCGAATCCCGGATGGGACTCAACCCAACAAAAGTACTAGAATCTGTAGAAAGTGTAATCCCAAATATAACATATGTTACATCTGACCACTTTCTAAATGCCATTGTGCATTTATATATTCAGCTTCATTCAGGATTTTTCAGCCAGAGTGCTATCCAAACACTGAGTTTGGATCAGGTAAAAGGTTGCATGACAGCATGACAGCATGACAGCATGAGCAATCTGGACATGATGACCCATTGTGACCACCTGACCCTACTTGGGGGAAACTAATGTCAAGCATTAAGTACAGGAGACATGCTCTCTCTGTACCCACACATATACATTTGGCTTTTTGTTTGGTTTGGTGGCTTGTTTAACACTGCAGTCAGTCAGTCAACAATTTTACAGCTATATTTCAACAGTCTGTAAATAATCAAAGCTGGATCAGACAATCCAGTGATTGACATGTTGAGCATAGATCTACGCAATTGGGATAACCAAGTCAATGAACCTGACCATCCGATCCTGTTATTCACTTCTTACGACAAGCATGGGTTGCTGAAGACCAATTCTAACCTGGATCTTCACAGGTATACATTCTGCTGGTACCAACATTTATGAACTATTGATACATCAAAACACATCATGTATGCACCTGGTCCTGTGTCATCTCAAAGACATCTCACTTTAAGTCCACATGAAGAATATTTCTCACGTCTTGACACAAGGTTGTGATACAAGACTGTGAAAGATGGTGACCATCACCCACGCTGAAGTTGTACTTACTGATGATGATGTAGGTGGCCACGGTCTGTTCCCCTGTCCCCCTGGTCCACCTGGACCCCCTGGCCTGAAACAGTATGTACGTACATTAGCCAGGAAATAATTGGGTATCAAGAAAGGTAGGTTTCACTGTATATATTCAGATATAAGCTTGAGTCTATGGGCCTGACCGTGGTGGTAACAACAGTCTTACAGGTGCAGTCCACACATTCATACTCTGGGTACAACTACTCACTATTCAGAGACTAAGCGTTACCGTGGTGGTAACAACAGTGTTACAGGTGCAGTACACACATTCATACTCTGGGTACAACTACTCACTATTCAGAGACTAAGCGTTACCATGGTGGTAACAGTGTTACAGGTGCAGTACACACATTCATACTCTGGGTACAACTACTCACTATTCAGAGACTAAGCGTTACCGTGGTGGTAACAGTGTTACAGGTGCAGTCCACACATTCATACTCTGGGTACAACTACTCACATCGACATTGGTGGCATTCCTGCAGGGCCTCCTGGCCCCATACTTGAGTTAGGCGGTGGACCCCTCATGCCACCATAACTTGGTAATGAGTCGTAAACCTGCAATAAATAAAACATTGCTGTCATCAAACTTTACTATCCACAAACCATTATTTAAAACATCTAATCCAAGACCAACGTCTGCAGCCAAAAGGAAATGGTCATTTGATTTTAAATGGAATTTGACTAATAACATAGGTGTGTGGGTGGGCGTGTGTGTTTGGGGTTGTGGGGGACGGGGGGAGGAGGAGGAATAAGTGAGGTGAGGTGAAATTGGGTTTAACGTCGTGCTTGAAAATATTTCACTCATATGACGACGTGCATGCGTGTGTATATGTATGTGCGGCTGCTTGTACTAGCCCAGACTGAAGCTGGTTTTATAGTGCTAGCTCACTGAGATATCATGCCGCAGTGAAGCATGAATACCCCACTCAGACACATTATACTTGACTCCAAGCCGACCAGTCCTTATTGTACCCATTAATGCCAGGCACCGGGCAGGGACCAACAAGTACCATATTTTAACGTCTTTTGGTATGACGCGGTCGGGGATCGAAGCCGCGACCTTCAGCTTTCCGGGCGGACGCTCTAACCACTACACCACGGAGGCAGCCAGGAGGAGGACTGACTGACTGAGTTTAGTTTTACGCGCCGCTTTTAGCAATATTCCAGCAATATCACGGCGGGGGACACCAGAAATGGGCTTAACACATTGTGCCCATGTGGGGAATCGAACCCGGGTCTTCGGCGTGACGAGCCAACGCTTTAACCACTAGGCTACCCCACCGCCCCGCCAGGAGGAGGAAGAGAGGAGAAACGCATGTGTGTATGTGTGTGTGGGCATGTGTGTGTGTGGGCATGTGTCCATGTACATATGGTTCTTAGTGACACCATAGAGCAGTTTAACATGAATATCCACTAAAACACAGAGTGAGTGAGTGAGTGGGTGAGTTCGGTTTTACGCAGCTTTTAGCAATATTCCAGCAACATCACGGCGGGGGACACCAGAAATGGGCTTCACACATTGTACCCATGTGGGAAATCAAACCCGGGTCTTCAGTGTGACGAGCGAACGATTAACTAGGCTACCCCTTTTATGTTGTGAATGGGGATCGAACGCTGGACCTTACACAGGCAGGTGCAGGCACTTAATCTACTATACCAGATGCATTCTCTGAGAACATGGAGACTTAGTGTCAACTTACTGGGTTCATTGGACCGGGCATCCTGCCCCCCTGGGTGACTCATCCTCTGCATTGGGCCCATACCCGGGTGTCCTGAAACACAAAACATAAAAGTTATCTCCCTTGAAATACCTCACTCAGGGTTAAAAGAGTTAATGTTTTCCATAATTTAGTCACAAAACCAACAATAACAGAATCAAATACAAGTTATTTCTCTTGAAATATCCAGTGCAGGTTTAAAAGGGTTAGTTTTTTTCCATTATTGCCAAAAAACAAATACATTATGGGACATGTATTAAATTCAATTACACAGCATAGACGAATAATATGTGACATTTTCACTAGCCGCCATCTAGAAAGGCAACCGACTTGACAAAGTGGTGTATAGTGAACAAAGCATTGTCCCATCTTATCAATTTCACAATCTTGCAACACTATAGATTAATATGCAGTATAATAACTTGGATAACACTAAATGACAATGTTGAATATCAACAAATCATTTGTCCCACAAACAAGTGTTTACTGAGTATTTTACATGTGAACTGCTGTTTTTTCCATATTCCATTAGTTGCCAATTTTACCCTTGTGCCAGCTTTTAACAACAGCTGCAGGAGCCAATATGCCTAAACAACAGGACCATTAGTATGTACACGCTAAAACCTGAGTGTTTCTAGAAAGAGCTGAGAACAGTGCCCACCAAATCGGGCAATAAAATGAAACAATCTGCTCAGTATTAAGCATATAGACAGACAACAATGGCACCAGTCGAGTCATTGGCAGCCTGGTACCACACTGCAGTCCTCTCCCCATTACTCTCCCAATGAAATTGCTCCAGCTACAAAGTCCCTTCTAATCTTCAGATATAAACACCACAGTTCACATTTCTTTTCCGTTCGTATTCCGTCAGATGGAAGGAAGTAGTCTCTGCAATGCAGTCAGCCCATTAAGATGCAAACAAGCCTAAAATGACATGACCAAGTCCTATTAAAACCTGAGGACTTCCTTAACAACAGGCTAAGGCTCGCAACACGTGACCATCATTTGTTTCAGTGCCATCTTATAGAATTACACAGACACCCAGCATTGATCTGACTTTCATGTGTATATATCAGCTCCATTGAATATTCTTCAGGGAAAAATTAATAAAAAACCATCCTTGAATGAGATCCAATACAACTGTGGGGGCCGTCGCCGGATACAAGAGACGGTGATCTGCTATGTTTATTGAAGGCCCCGTCTGGGTGATTGCCATCCACTAATCTACAGCAAACCAATTACCTTCCATGTTGACATTTGAGCATAAATGTCTATTTCCCGGGCTACAGCGGAATCTGTAGGGGACAGGTGGGGTGAGCCGACACCAAACAATTCAACAACATCTCTGAGCTCTGAGGGGTAGCCTGTTGCACACAGTCAGTTGGAATGCTCGTGTGCCGCCTCTCACCCCACCTGCTCCGTACACTGCAGTCATTATCAAGGCCATGTACAGATCGTCACGAAGCACTTCCACAATGTGTAGACAGGCTTATGCTGGATGCATCAACAAAGCTGAAGTCGCCCAGTAAACTGCTATCACTATGGTATGTCGCCATTAGAGGTAACCAGAGGCCAGTCAGCAATCATCTGTAATCTATATGTAGGATTACCCGGACTTGGCCTATGTCCAGTTGCATCACTGCTCTAACTCTCACCCAGCCTGGCTTCACAGGAGCATGCAGATCAGGACATGTCGCCTGGTGATGAGCACCTGTGTGTCATGCCAGCCTGGGTGCATGTCCAGGTGCTCCCACGGGTACACATACACACAACTCGCAGGATGTCATGGTCATGTAGCAGCGAAATGGCTTGCAGCCAATAGTTGAGACTTTCATGAACTTCTTAAGTGGTGAAAAGTGCAACATAAAATGCTAAGAAAAAGCACATGGGAGTGTGTGTGTAATATGTTTGGACAAAATGACAAACTAAAGTAACTTGCTGTAAATGAACATGTGCTTCTTGTCAGCTTTGTTCTCAAGGGCTTTATCAAAACGGTCATCAAAGGAGCACATTTTTTTATTTTTTTCAGTTGGAGTGAAGTATGAGAGAGCCACAGTATGCACATGAGGCTAAGAGTACCACAGTGTTGTACTGCAGGGCAAGTTGACAACAGTGTTGTACTGCAGGGCAAGTTGACAACAGTGTTGTACTGCAGGGCAAGTTGACAACAGTGTTGTACTGATGGGCAAGTTGACAACAGTGTTGTACTGATGAGCAAGTTGACAACAGTGTTGTACATGAGTGATTGTGCCAGTGTTGTACACACGAGGGATTGTGCTAGTGTTTTACACACGAGGGATTGTGCCAGTGTTGTACAGGAGTGATTGTTCCAGTGTTGTACACACGAGGGATTGTGCCAGTGTTGTACAGGAGTGCTGCTGGCCTTGTACAGAAATGAGTGACCACCACTGGGTCGTTCTGGGAGAGGTCAGGTGGGTAAGCCACATCCTATATGCCCCCTGGAACAACTAAACTGATTACCAATTCCCCTGGTCAACTGTGACCATCGATAACTGCCCAAGTGACGGTTGATAGTGCCGGAGAAGGGGAGAAAGCCGTGACCTTTCTCAGGTCTCTCGCCATATTACCCCGACTTAGAGGCAGGTGAGAATACACTTGTCTAATTAGACAGTGAAACCCTGGACACACTTGGTCATGGAAGTGTCCGTTCGGTGACATTAACCAGCTGATGTTGTCTACTCCAGCTGTGCAGACAAGTCCCGTAATTCACATAGATCTGTTTGTTCAGCCTGTGGCAACACCTAAAACATAACAGACTGGAGCCTCGCATATAGCTTTCAAGTACCTTATTTCACGTCAGAATGGATTCACTCTAGAGGTGAGAACGTGAATGTGTATGCCAAACACACATGGAAGTGTTAAGCCTTGAGCACGGCGGTGGTAGTCGCAGCATGTGAGAGGTGGATGGAATTTACAGGAAACTTCATGACCACCTGTGTCTCCTTTTTCACCATTCTATAGACGCAGATCATGGAAGGCTGGTTTAATCTTCACACACTCCTACAGCAGTTGCCCAGCACATGGTCCTACGTGTCCAGATCTGGAGCTGAATCTGCTACCACCAGGACCACAAGTGCCATTACACAAGATTGGAAATCTATGTCCAATTTCCTGCTGTTGCTTCGACTCATGACGTATGGGAGACATGCACACCGATGGAACAGGACTTAACAAAACCACAGGACAAAGTGGCAACAGGCAATTACCAACAAGAAATGGGCAGTACGAATAATTTCCTATCCCGAGTGGAAATGGGAATACATTCAGCACTGGTTATGGAACGGAGCTGCATGGGCAAGTCCGCGGTGAAAGGTTTGTAAGGAGCTGTGTTCTACTCTTCCAGTGTTGTCTGATGTACAAATTGAATGTATATTTAATCATACCCTACTGTATAAACTGACTGCACGTCAAGTTCAATGAATTTCATACATGTACTCCACCAAATCAGTCACCTTGAGACAAACATCAAGAGACCATTTCAATCAGTTAGTTCTATCTGCAATTCACGAGGGTTGAAAATACAGCCAGTTGCCATTTTATTCAAACATCAAAGATGCAATGCTTCTGGATATGAGTCTGTTTCTTTACAATGGAAAATCTCAGTTTTTGAACAGAAACTTCAATTATTGTTAACTGCAATTTGGTATACTACCACATATTACTTACCTATATTCACAGGTTGACTGACATGAACTATGCAATATATCTGGGTTCTGATTTTTTTTTAAATGCATTATTCTTCCACAAGACAACACTTTTCACAGTAAATGAAATAGTAGCTGCATTTTGGACAAACAAATCTGAAGCCTTTGCATGGAAACCATTTTCCTTTCATCTTTCACATGTAAATGTATGATGAATAACCCATTCTAAATTCATTCAGGGGAGTTGAAATGCTGTCTATTCCAGTAATGTCCTTCACATTAAATCTCATAACATTGTCACATGCATCTCCAGCCAACAAAATAATAAGTTCCTATTCCAATTTGCAAAATAACAATAGTTATTAACTACAAAAAAATATTATTTTTCGTGCAACTCCATGTTACATTGTATCAGGTTACTCAATATTATCAAATGCACTGTGAAAAATATAATTGCTTTAAACTTGTGAATAATGAGCAGTATTACAGAACCGATTAATTCGAGCACGAGGCTGGTGTTTGTCACAACAAACCAAGGCAGTTCTCCCTCTTCACCGAAGCTACAGCCGTGATATGTCACTGTGAGAGGTAAACCTAGTTTCACTACAGGACAGCACGTAATTATTGAAAAGCCGAGAGTTATCAATCTGTCAGGCTTCTAATAACACTAGGTACTTGAGAGCCTCCATGACAGATCGGCAAGGCTCAATTTGTTACCAGAGCAGTTATTAAATAGCAGTGTGAGATCATATGGTTTTCATAAAATCACTGTCTAACAATGGACCGGAGGCAGAGCCTGGCCCTTTATGAGAAACAGTCATCCAATGTGAAACTAGAAAAAGACATAGCAGAATTTCAGCATTATTCATATATTGCAAACAGCTTTGAAAACAGGGCATCTATTTACATCGAAACTTGGTATACAATACTGCCATCTCTCCGACAGGCTAATAAATCACATATTGAATGGCCTGTATTTAAACTGCTCTTGGATTGAACCATTTCATCAAATGTAAATTGGTCTTCTATTGAAATGCTGCAGCTGTTTTAAATAAGACATATTGCATGTGATGTATGCTGTAATAGTCTGTTTGTTGCAAGTAAATTTCCAATAAGGCAGCTCTTGCCTTCACAAAAGCTATTCTCCTTGCAACTGTTCTGAAGAAATCCTCTCCAATCATTAATCAATTTTTCAGTGTGTATGCTACACTCTATGTAAACTGTCGGAGTACTTACTAACACTGTATCGTGAGTGACATGAATGACGTGTTTTTGTTGGAATTCATCGCCTGAACCAGCATTATCAAGACAACAGCAAAACCATACCTTGGACGGGGTACCCCAGGTTCCAGGCTTTCATAGTCAAGTGCTAATATTGTGGGCCTACAAGACATTCAGGTCTTCAAACACTAGCATGCCAGTGTTTAAATATCAATGACTTCGGGCCATTTAATATGATAGCTTTTAGCAGGAGGTTTTCGTTATGATTTCAAAGGCAGTATTTGACAACAACACAAGTGTAGAACGCCTGGCATCGGCAATGAGAAATATCCACACAGAGCTGTGTGCAAATCTACTACTTGTTCACTGCACATGGCTGGCAGTGATAGAATCTCTACACCAAACTTCACACTTAGTTCAAAGGACATCTTCACATTCTTAAGAAAGTCTTTACTAACAATTTCTTTGGAGTGTCAGCAAGCATGAAATTGACAGGTCTAATACGAGAGAACTGCATTAATGGGAAGCTGGATGGCTCGTGGACAGGCCGCCAATTGGTTGCTGTGATGTGCAATGCTTTATTGATAAACGTGGGTCGGGCTGAAAGGCCAGGAAATTAACACTGGCGGTGTATTTGTTAGCATTCACATGATGTGTTTTCTTCAGCAGCAGTCAGCTCTGCTGTTCCTTATCACACATGGAGGCTGTAGTGTACGACGCTGTTTGACAATCCTTCTGGATAGTGTAGTATACTGTTCCTTATCACACATGGATAGTGTAGTGGACAGTGCTGTTTGCTAACACACATGGATAGTGGATACTGTTCTTTAACAAATGGATGGTGGTAGAAGATACTGTTCCGTATCACACATGGAAAGTGGTGTAAGACAATGTTTCTATCACATGGATAGTGCACTGCATGGTGCCGTTTCCCAACACACATGGATAGTGTAGTGGACAGTGCTGTTTGCTAACACACATGGATAGTGGATACTGCTCTTTATCACATGGATGGTGGTAGAAGATACTGTTCCGTATCACACATGGAAAGTGGTGTAAGACAATGTTTCTATCACATGGATAGTGCACTGCATGGTGCCGTTTCCCAACACACAAGGATAGTGTAGTGGACAGTGCTGTTTGCTAAAACACATGGATAGTGGATACTGTCCTTTATCACACACAGATGGTGTGAATAGTGGATCGAGGTATGGGATAGTGGTATGAGATAATGTCCCTAATACATATTATTAATGTTGCCGTGACTGTACACACACGGAGGTCCAGGATTTCATTCACCCTCTTTAACACAGGTAAGTTGTCAACTTTTCCTACTAAATCAAATTTTTTTCAGTTCATCTAACAAATATTATTTGAAACCAAGGACAGATTCTGACTTAAGTGGAATTATAAATCTGTCTCTAAACATCCAACATTCTACTGAACTCATCTGCATAGCTGCAAAGCAATTTGCCTTCAACATTTCATCAGCTGCACTCCCTTGGTTTGGTTGAACCAGTTAAGCAGAGTGTGTGTGATCCTATCCTGGCCCTACTGGATACACATGAGATGAGCAGGCTTCAGTGATCAGTTCACTGTAATACATCATTCTCGACACATCCAACCATTACTCCCCTTCCTCAAGATCTTTTCCCCAATCAAACGCACATCTTTTCCCTGTAGACAACTCATTAGTTTTCAAACACACATCAAAAACATCACAGGCCTTCCTAATGGTGTTTAAATTTCTTTGGTGTAAAGAAGTGCAGTTGTGTTACAGTGGTGAGCTGGTAGAGGTAAACGGTGCTGCTAGAGACAGGGGGAGTTTGTAGATGCGTGCATGCTAGCCGAGTCCGTCTGCTCAAGAAGGAACGAGTCGATTGCGGGATCAAAGTGGATAAGAAACATTGTATGATGGAGTTAATGTTATCAAAGAGATACTCGCTGCCATAATTACTTCAGCTGGTGTCATGTCGCTCAGCATGGAAACTACACGAACCAGAAAAAACCCTGCCATCGTGATTATGACTGGCACAGTCACCTGTCTCACAGACCGAGGGAGCTTGAAAGAAAGTAATTTCCTGAGCACATCATTATGCATACACAGTGTATCAGACTAGGCCCGGTGTGGTAATGACCTCAGCTGCTATGGTCCTCAACTGTCTTCTTCAGAAACACTAATTTAATTTGGTCTGAAATGTGATCAGTGATACTACAAAGGCCTGGAAGGGAGGACAAGATGGATCTGAGAGAAAACACAAGGACACCTGACTAGCAGACGCGAACAGAGGCGATGTATGATGACAGTTGGGAAAGGTAGGTGGAGATGGGATGTGGAGGAGAGATGGGGGCCGGGATAAGCTTGTGTGGGTGATGGTAGAACTATGTTGGCCTGAACATGCTTCATGGTGCTAGAGGGGATTCCTTCCTACATGAGTCAGTGTGAAGATCGTCACATTCAGGCAATAGCTTTTGATGTGTAGGGGAATACTGCGAGGTTTCTGTGTTAAGGCAGGTTACTGATGTAAGTTGACAATGCTGTGTCTTGGGGGAAGGCTGAACAAGATTAATGCAGTTAAAGGGGGTTTCTCCTGGAGGAGTCGGTGTACGGATAGGCTTGATATTCTGCTATAGGTGGAAGTTCAACTCGCTGGTTCCACAGTGGGATCCATGTGGGTGACTGACCTTAATGATTCAAGATGACATTTGGCAAATGCTTCATGAGGTCTGAGTGTCTGACCAAACTAACAAGCTGAGTAAATGACTGAAAAAGTGGTGAATCTGTGGCAAGACTGACATACCAGCAAAACATAGACAAGGCTGGTCACTGAGAAGCCTCATTCTGGGGCAATACCAATCATATCACTGCCCATACTGGACAATGATGTAACCACCATGAACGCTGTTAAAAGGTTTCCCAATAAAAGACCCAATCAATTCGTGACACATTCACCCACTCCATCAAAACTTATTTAGGACATTCATCACCTGACGATATTAGGCTTCTAAAGGTTTGAATACCAGTATTTGCACCACTGGGGGACCCACTATAGACTATTGTCAGCCATGATTGGAGAGTCTGAAAAAACGATTTTCTTTGCGGGCAGTTTCACAACAAGTAGTCTTTCAAGGTAAGCATCCTGGAAATACAAGCGTATAAGTGGGAGCTTGTGCTGCAACGTAATACAGCAGGTCCATTCCCTCAGTCGCCTGACATGTTAGAGGCCTTGATGAAAGCGCTGTTTGAAGCTGGCCAAGTTAATAGAAAGAGGCCTTAGGTTGAGGCATGAAAAAGTTAATATCCTGATTTAAAATGAAAGTCGTGTTTGAGGCGATAAGCAAGAAGTCCAGCTTTGTTCAAAAGGGCAGATGATGTGATCAAATGAACGGACATACACAGCAGAAATTTTCCATCTGGATTTTTGCATTGACGACTGCCAAGGCATTTAGTTGAGTGTGTTGGGGACTGTAGAGAGCTGGCTAAGTAAGCAGCTGATAATAAATCTAACCATCCTTCAAGAGCAGATTTTTGTGGAGTCTGAGATTAGATGAGAGTCATTACAGTGCTCAACTTGATGTAATGAACAGGAGGCATATTTAAAAGCTGAGCTGCATTTCCCATTTCAGATTCTGTTCTGAAATGACAGTCTATCCACTACATCAAAGAATGCAATTTATTAATCAATAAAAACTCCAGAGATATGAGAGAGTAGAAATGTTTAAGTGGGGATTTGTCAACGTCGGAGCATCTGGTACAGAGGTTGGATGAGCAAGTTATATACCATACTCTCTCCACACAGCACCATGCAGTTGGACGGCTATCTTCTCCCATACTTTAAAGCTATTGAAGCTGATAGCATTTTCTGCAACATCGGAAATTAAGTATGTGCTTGTCAAGAGGAGCGATGGAACCCTACACAGACGAAAGTTAGCAATATTTCTACAGATTTGGTGATAAGACGGTAAAAATATTGGAGAAGAGTCCTGTGAAGGCTATCATCCTTTCAACTACTTATCTGTGAAATAGCAGCCCTGTGGAGTGGCAGTTGTTGTAAGCAATGTTGAGAATGTAGAGAGTCAGTGCAAGAGGATCCAAGCTTCTGTGATCACAGGTTTGAGCAAGAAGCTCTGCTTCACAACCATCAAAGCCTGCATGTTTTGTGTGCTACTGTGAAGAAACACAACAAAGCCGTATGCTGAGATAGGCATCAGTCTGTAGCAAGGCATTCTATACGTAGGATAAACAGGAATGCATTCTGGACTTGTTGTTCTCTTCATTCCACTAAATCACAAAGTGATCAGTGGTACCAACACGTGTTGCTCGAAGAAGACATGGAGAGGCCCCAGTGCAGGTATGTTTACAGGTATGTGCATGTGTGTGTATTTCCATGTGCATGTGTGTGTATTTCCATGTGCATGTGTGTGTATTTCCATGTGCATGTTCAGTTTCATCATGCTGAAACCATCTTGCTAAATCCTCACAGATGTGTGTCTGGTGCTTATTTTCTCACTGCCGTCCATTAGAAGCAGTAACTTTCACAGAGTTTCTGTTCTGTTTTTAATTGATTCTTGCGTCAATAACTGTCCTTTTCTTTTCCTGTATTGAGAGGATTGGGAAAGATGTGGAAGGGGATTTTCATTACTGTTTCTCATTACACCGGAGATGTAGCCCGATCTGTCATGATAGCAGTCAGGCATATGTTCTTTCATGAAGTGTCATCTAACAATAGCCAATCAGCAGATATCTGATGTGTCAGACTTTACAGCAGGTGGCGAGGGCCAGCACGGATGCAGAAATACTCACACACGCATATTGATATAAATTCTCTGATAAAGTACAATAAGATCACTATTTGAGTGCATGACACCTTTTTCCTTCATTTTCTGCTATAAAAAATAAATAAACACACTCCAGATTTAAACATATTAGTTTCTTATTTCCCAAAGAAATGTTGTCCTTGAACCAGCAATTATGTTACCATTACTCGGGTATCATTTCACACCGTGCATGTGAAATTCTATGCCTTGTTTTCCCCCTACAGGTTTTACAGAAACTCCACAGCAGTGTCTTGTTTCACAAATGGAGTTTACAGAAACTCCGCAGCAGTGTGTGTTAAGATAGGTAGACAGACAACACACACTAGAGCTCCTCAGTGCTGGGTAATGATAGACAGTAATATAAAGCTTATAATAACATATTGAGTTTAGTGCTATAGTTCTCTGTTCTCTCTTTGATGGTTTGGCTTGCACAGAGATATTAGCCTAACTTGTTTCATGGGATAAACATGTCGCTACCCTTCTAGAAAATCCAATTAGATTTGGAATTGATAAAATCAGGAAAATTATGAGGCTTCAGAGGAAATTACAACTTCACATGCAAGGGGAAATGCAAAAATATTGATAAAAGAAAAGCTTTTAAGTGCACTGGTTCTCAACAGCGGAAGCTAATCACAACCATGAAAGAAATTATCTTTGTGATGGTACTTCAAAGACTGCTGGCAACTAGCTTATGTTAATTCTCCCTACAGTGCAGCTAAAATTAAACCTTATTGAAATTTCTGCTTCAGGAAATACAGCACAATTTCTGATTGAAACAAAATACATCCACATCAGATTATGTTTATAAAAGAAACTCTGATAATTGCTTCTCTAAGTTGAGTTTGCTTGCCTGTTTAAGCCATCAAGCCATCCCATCAATTGATGTAACCAACTCATTGTCAGTCGTTCTCTTTCCTTAGGCCATTTTGACAAAACCTGTTTCACCTAATCATGTCTTATCAGTGGACCACGGCCCTTAACACAAAATAAATCCTAAAATTGTCTTTTGTGTTTAAATATACCAGAAAATCCCATGTTTGACAACATAGCTGATTTGCAGTCCAAGCTGGCATAATTATGTCGTGCCATGCAGTAGGGCAATAGAAATCAGCGTCTCTTTCCCCTACACGTTAATTTCCCAATATGGACGTGCTTGGAGGCCATCAATCACATGGAATCTAATAAGTGTTTGTTCTATGCGAATGTCTTCCTGCAGATAATAGAATGAATCAAGCTTTCTTTAATTTGTGCCTCCACTTGCCAGGAGAGAAGCCCTTTTTCTCTTCAAACAGAATCTAACACTCGTGAATAATACGTCATAGGGAAATTACTTCTACCAGAGTTATATTTCAAAGGCCTTCTTCAAAGTAAGACTGGTCTAAAATGTGATGAAAAGCCTTGCTGTCTCAGGGTTGAGCAGGGGACTCTATCCCTCGAGCATGCCTATCGCTTAGCAAGGAATCCATAAAAGATTTATAACATTACCAGATAAAAGGGTAAGACATCTCTATACATTCTCAAACTGCTCCATTACTCCATGCATTAGCAGATAAATTTGAAAGCGTTTGTCAGAGGCGTCAGTATTAAAGCTGTCTTCAGTTGTATCCAGCACTGTTCGGACCGGTCCTCTCTTGGGCAGGGAGAGATTAAACAACACCGTTAAGGATAACTCTGGGATTACGGTCAGTCACATTCAAGGGCAGAGGACAGAGAGCAGGTTGGAGAGATTGGCAACCTTGAGACAAGAGGTAACGCTACTGAACAACTGGCTATAACCGGACACTTCAGTCACTATTGGACACTTTCAGTTGGAGGAATTAGTTGGTTGGAGCTGAAGACAGGACAGGCTTATAGAGGCACTTGCAGGATTCAGGGCTTATGGATAACCGGCTTTTTGTAGGAATGAAAGAACAAGGCAGGCTGGACATACCCTGGACGTAGCAGCTAAAGACATGGACGACTAGCAAGGGAGGGCAGTTGAAGATTGCGCCGACACTGGTTCATTCAGTCAGAATTACAAGGATATGAGAGTGAGACGTCCTCCCTTACCCCAAGACTTGCAGGTACGTCATAGATGCCAATGCCAGCCATGATCATGAAGGCAACTTGTATGTTATATATATTGAGTAATACAGCCACACAGCCTGATAGACAAACTATGTTTCTCTGTTTACAAACTAACCCCACTTGAACTGTTCCTGGTAATTCTGAAATTCTATACATGTGTGTGTTTTCCGAGATGTGAATTACAGGATCATGGTCATTTTTCTATGAATTCTGACAGTGTCGCTTAGTTACGCTAAATAGACTGATAACAGAAGACTTCAATGAAATAGCCTTCACTATGTTGTGACTGTGTTGATGGCCGGTTGTGTACAACGAAACTGATTTATACAACTGTAATCAATACAGCTCTGACTCTACATAACACCAGACTTTATACTACCCAAGTTTATAGTATTGTTAGTTTTCTAGCCACAATTTTTCTAGGCTGTATCCATTTAGTGTATTCATGAAAAGGAACAAGGAAAAAAATGAAAAGAATTGATTTCTCCCTTGCCAGGAAAAATAACATTTTGTCCTCACATAAGCAGACATTGCTTCAAGTGCTACAAAACAGTCCATTTATTGAACATGACAAGTTTCTACTTTAATTTTCAGCTTTCAGGTTTATGAATAGGTATTTTTGTATCAGTGAAGTGCTCTTGAATGTTTAACATGAAATATCTCCACTGCACTGCATAACCCAGCAACCCTCAGTGGCTGAGAACACATTAATGCATTTACAGCCCTTCTGCATTGTCGCACAACAAAATGTTTATCTAGCCAATGTTGAATGTTAATGGTCTATTGTGGGCAACTTGATCTGTTGAGTGTGTTCCTCTACGGTCTCATAGCCTACAGAAGTAATCCAAGTCCTGATCAAAAGCTTTTCCAACATCTAGACAGGACAAACCTAGGTTTCATGGCTCCCCAAATATCTTAGCTTGGAATCTACGAGACTGAACCAGGGATGTTGTTGAACAGAGGTACAAAAGTCAACTGTCAAGTCTGTGCTTCATCAAAGGTATGTTCTTAGTGAAATTTGGATTTAATCTTTAAGATGAATCACAGGAGAGACATAAGCAGCCAACTGCTACCAAATTTTCCATCATTACCACATGTAGGTATCTGTTGTTCGAGACATAATTCAAGTTGCCTGGCAAGGGCGGATATGGAACAGGGCGGGGCAGCAGTAAGATGGAAGAGGAGGGGCTGGGAGGCTGATTGTACTTCAAACATAGACACAATAATCACCAGCGTAGAAAAAGCAGACGGTAATTATTACCCAGCTGTGAGTGCACCTCCACAACAACACATGTACTTTGCCAAATCAATCAGTCGCACGTCCACGACATATGTACTTCGACGGATCAATCGGTGCCACATTAATGGTCAGCAGGAGACATTTACCAATTCTCAGATCCCATGTTTATATTGGGCTCAAGGTAATTGTGGGCGACGGAGGTCCTGTTTTTGGTGCTGGAGTTAGCTTAACCCAACTCTTGTGACACCAATCACACAACCTGTACACCATCAGAAGTTGCATCTTTGTGAGATGCGCAAGTCTTGTCCTGTTGTTTTTTGTATTCTTGTCTTACCTACAGTTGAGAACCTCCATGATACAGGCATTACAAGACAATCAAGAAAACCCTTGTTACTTTGAAGTATGGTGCGTGTGTGCCAACACACACACAGAAGCCATGTTCCAGTTAGGTTAATTTTGAGTTATCATGTCCAATCTTGGTCACTTGAAACTTCACACTGTAAATTGAAACACCACATTCGATCCCAACTAGAAACCTTTTCTTTTGTCCAATCACGAGTGTCCTTTGCCTAATACCCATGACAAATAAAAATTGTGATTCTATTAATTCAAGTGTTTGCGCAACATCTTATGCATGATCATGTGACATTGTCAAGATCAGTTTCAGATGGCTGTGACAGACAGGATAATGGAGGATCGTGCAAAGCTAATAATTGGAGTTACCTCCCCTTCAGGGGTCTTTCATATCGGTGACACAAGTCAAACAATACAATGCTTCATGTAATGTGTTTCCTTCAAATCTGACAGGATTTTTTTCCAGCTGGTGAACCTAATCACACTGCATAAAACCCCCGAGCGATTCTTGCTTAGCGAGGTGTAAACACTGGACAGATTAGCCAGGTCCCTCAGATAAATCAAACCTACAAACATGATTTGGTTGCATGCGTGGTATTATAAATCAGGCTGTGCTGGAGTCAGACAGGCAAAGATCTCAGCATGCTTTAGCCAGCAGAGACATGATAGGGTGACAATATAAACTAAACGTGACTGGGGAAGCCAACACAGGCACTTAGAGATGATCCAGGCACTGCATTTACTTCAGGGAGTGTAATACACGGCCATTGTGTGGCTGGCTCACACAGGAAAACACGCTTTTATCTGAGGAGGAATAGGCTTGTCTCTATCACAAGGGAAATGCACACTTGTATCTAGCTAGGAGGGAATACAAACTCGTATCTGCCAGGAGTGTGTTGGCTGGTGACGGAGGTATAACACTGTATATACTACATCCATCTAGGTGAGTGTACACACATCCATCTTGTGTTCCAGACACTAACTGGTGAGACCCTGTAATGTGATCGCAATCTGCCCAATGGAGTAATTACACAGCCTGGAAGACCACTAATGGAATACAAGACCCTTCTATGATGATACGGATTACACATTTTCATGGCTGCTGTGTGGTAAGTGTAGACAGACTTGTTTCATTGTCACATTAACATTGTGTAACACCAATACACACAACAGCTGGAAAAGCATCACTGGCTATAATTACCTAGTGACATCTACTCAATTTGTAGAGCAATTTTGCCCTTGACAAAATAATGGTTGTAATGCACACCCCCTGCTTTCATGTACAACTGCCGACAGACAAGTTGTACTGGCCACATTTCCTTACATCATTTTACATTTGTGTTAATAGAGTTTTTGCAAATGCAATTTCCGTGGAATATTTACTGAGTAAACCATTTTCTATTTGCTATGCAGTAATGACAGACTAACCCTGCTTTGACCCCAGTATGTGGCACAAAAAGCTTTCAATTGCCACTTTTTGTTACTGGGCATATGGATGGCATATCTGTACCACATTTTGCCTTCTCCAGCTAAGTTATACATCCACCAGTGACCAACAATCCTGGCATTTCCTCCCTGACTAGTTTCCATACACTAGTGGGTGATTCATCATCCAGTGTTTCTGTAATTATATCATTACCCTGTCATCTGAGGCCTGACACAGAAGAGAAGCATGAATACATGGCACTTCTGGTTTCCACCAAACAGTACAGACGACATATGCCAAAGAATAATATTGATATTAATCAGTTTCCATTTACCACTTAACTAGGCATGCCTGGCAGCCAAACAAGTCTCTACCAGGGGCTAAAGAACGAAAAAATGAGCACAAGTTAACAGACAAGGACCTGAGGCGTTCAATTTATTCCCCTGTACACTGATGGACGGAATCAGCCAGGATACATGGCCATCTGATTGAGTCGGGGAATATCAGGTGGGGCTGCCAGATTACGACAGGTACAGTAACCGATTGCTATAATTGCTGATAAGGGATTGGGCTCATTTAATGATAGCACGTAAATGATATGTCAGTCAGTCTAGGACAGTATGAGTATCACAGCACAAATGTCTCTCTTGTTGTGTTCATTAGGTGGTAGAAGATACCGATTGATCGATGGCAGTCTACAGTGTAATCTGCCTCCGTTCTGCCCATGCATGCAAGCACTAATTACTCAATTTCACACAAGCTCGTGGTCACACGGGGTGATCTATCTTATACCCAGCTCACTGTCCACTATTCAACGTCTTACCAATAGATGGTCTCATCTAACCCAACCTAGTCAAAATAATCAAGGAGGCTTTATTGGTATAGAATATTGGATACCTCTGATAAGTGGCAGGAAGGCAACAAGAGATCTACTGTAATCGGTTACACCAAACATGACCCTGTCATAAATGAGGGAATTAATTTCAGGTGCTAAATATGGCCGTCACGATACGGAGCTCTGGGTGCTGCACTTGCCACTGCCTGGCAAGACGGATGTATTTATCAATCACTTGTGTGTGCAGGAGCTACTAAGACACTGGGTGATACACACGCCAGAACCTGGACAGAAATGTGTTTGTTTGATCCTCTGTGTGTGTGAGAAGCTTTCTTAAGGCACAATCAGCATGAGATCAAAGGCAAATCAAGTTATCCCCGAGGACTAGGAGAAGGCAGGGTGCTTCTACACAAACACTGGAATTGTCATCAGTTGATGAAATTACAAGGCATGATATGGGCTTCAGACATGCTGACATCTGGGGGTGGTAAAGTCATCATTCTGGACATTCAGCAAGAGTCAGCCGAGTGGAGTGGAGTGGAGACGTAGGATGCAGAGTATACTGGGGGAAGCTGGTGTGGTGGTCACTTACGGACTGTCCATACCTGGTTCTTGGGAGGGTCAATTCTTGTTTCATGTGAAGGTGAAATTGGTGATATCTCAGAAGTGTTGTGGATTACTTGTTTCAAAGAAAATGCGGAGCTGAGTTTCCAAGTGAGGAGATTTACGTGCCTCAAATGAGGACGGTTCCATGTCTACTAGTTGGGAGATTTACCTGGATCAATCATGGTGATTTACCTGTATCGGTGATTGTGATTTACCTGTATCAGTGATTGTGATTTACCTGTATCAGGGATGGTGATTTACCTGTATCAGGGATGGTGATTTACCTGTATCGGATATGGACTAAGCTATGTGAATCAATAATGGATATATACCTGTATTGGACATGGAGAGAAGACCACTGCAGTGCAAGAAATCATCTACTTTTAAAGGTAAATATCTTTCTAACATCTTGACTTGAAGAAAACATGAAGCAAAGATAATGACTGATGTACATAAACAGAAATTTGGTTCACACTGATCTTTTTACCCTTCCAACAGGTCACCAAAGGATCAACACGAACAGGTAGTTTACAGTACTTAACATTCCACAAATAGGTGGGTTACAATATAGTATCTCAGGTACTGACAGACCTGATACCATGGATGATGCAGGTATATTAGCCAAAGATCAAAAGATTTCCTTTTCTACTTGTGGGCCAATTTGTCTTAGACTACAACCAACAACCTGGCCTTAAGTAAGGCTGACAACTCGATCTGATGGAGACATACGTAGCCAGTTACTTCCTATTTACCTTAATTAACTAAGTCAACACATCGCTTTTTGTTGATTTATTTTGTGGCTGAAATCTACATCATGTCCAATGAATCTCTAACGCTTCACTCAGCTCTCGGCCAGACCAGAGTTTACTATTTTCTCTCTTAATTAATGATTTACCAGTGAGGCCACTTCAAACAAGAATGACCGTTCCCACCTGTGCATGCCATACTCCAGTGTGTAATGGTAGTTAAGGTGTTGTGTCTGCCCGGCTGAAAACACTTTGATCATTTTCATTCATATGAGACTCCTTTTAAACACTGAACATCTGTCTTCTTGCTGAGCCTCTGTCCAATGTATTGGGGGAGGTCTTATCAGATAAAATGGGATCTGTCCAAAGTTGGAACGGAGAAAGTCTCCTGCAAACCTTCATCTTTGGTTATACTGGTTCTAGTGTTTAATATGATAGTTATCTATGGTTACGGTGTTGTGTCTGGTTGATACAGAAAGCTAATGCACCTGTACCTAATTGTGAGGTAAGGTGAGGTGAAATGGGGTTTAATGTCGTGCTTGAGAATATTTCGCTCATATGACGACGTGCATGCGTGTGTCTGTGTATGTGTGGCTGCTTGTACTAGCCCAGATTGAAGCTGGTTTTTTAGTGCTAACCCACTGAGATACCATGCAGCAGTGAAGCATGAATACCCCACTCAGACACATTATACTGACTCCGAGCCGACCAGTCCTTGTTGTACCCATTAATGCCGAGAGCCAGGCAGGGACCAACAAGTACCATATTTTAACGTCTTTTGGTATGACGCGGTCGGGGATCGAACCCGCGGCCTTCCCCTCTCCGGGCGGACGCTCTAACGTACCTAACTGTGAACCCACAGTTACTTGAGGGGATGTTTGTTTGCCATGGATCATCCATGTTGAGATGACAGACATACCAATACCCCTTGATGGGCCAGGGCTCTAGCGGTGTCAGCAGGGCCACAATGCTGGAACAAGTCTGCTGATGGCTCTCCTCCATCACATCAGACAGGCCTTCATGCTTGCTCAAAGACCTCCCATTTACCTACACAGCATAGCCACTTTAACACTTCTCTGTGTACTTAGGTAAAATAGCCTGTCAATTTGCACATTACGTGCTGAGAGTACCATCGTTTAGTTGAACATCAGAGAAAAATGCCTCCAGGAAAAAGTGTTTTCATATTTGGATCAATCTGCAATGTAAGCTGAAGAAATGGCATGTAAGTGACATGATGCCATGAATAGAATTCTGTGCCACTCATGACATGTATTTGCTTGGTGGTGGTGAAGCACTAGAAAACAGGGCAGACAGGACTTACAGATGCCCCGAGCGTCACGCCGAATGGTCCCAAATGGAACTGAAACAACAACGGCAGCCTTCACTGCTCATTACCTTTACTGATGCTATGAAACCAGCGGCATCAGTGTTTTGAAGTTCACAGCTCATATTGGTCAGGCACTTCAAAGCCCACAGACCAAAGTTGTTGTGTACATCACTGCCCATTGCACAAGCTTGTTGAGCAATTTTCTGCCAACAGTCCCAACTAGTCATACATTTCACTGTCAAGAGACATAGCTATGACACAAGTGGCCTGCAGTCAGACCAAATCCTCTCAGATCCCCAGCTGGCAATATCTGGAAACGCTGCTTAACCAGATTACTGCACAGGCTTAGACTGTGGAGACCAGACTATCTTCTCTTTGTGATGAATCAGTTGTCAAGATAGAGCCACAACATTAGGTACAGGTTTGTCGTAGATTAATTTCATACCCAGGTGCAAACTGTAAATCTAGGAGATATACTGAACAGCTGAGTGGTGACACTGGGTTTCAGGTATCTTGAAAGGGGCTCATGGAATTGACCTGCACTGTGAAAGACAGTGTTGAGAGCCCACAGCAAACTCCTTGCACCAGGTAGCATGTCAGTGGAGAAGACAGTGTTGAGAGCCCACAGCAAACTCCTTGCACCAGGTAGCATGTCAGTGGAGAAGACAGTGTTGAGAGCCCACAGCAAACTCCTTGCACCAGGTAGCATGTCAGTGGAGAAGACAGTATTGAGAGCCCACAGCAAACTCCTTGCACCAGGTAGCATGGGGTAGCATGTGGAGAAGACAGTATTGAGAGCCCACAGCAAACTCCTTGCACCAGGTAGCATGTCAGTGGAGAAGACAGTGTTGAGAGCCCACAGCAAACTCCTTGCACCGGGTAGCATGTCAGTGGAGAAGACAGTGTTGAGAGCCCAGAGCAAACTCCTTGCACCAGGTAGCATGTCAGTGGAGAAGACAGTGTTGAGAGCCCAGAGCAAACTCCTTGCACCAGGTAGCATGTCAGTGGAGAAGAATGCTCTTACCAGGCATTTGGAAATCAAGTCCAGAATGCTCAAAAGGAAGATAAGTAAAATTACTTCCTCATAAAACCCAGCCAAGTGTATCACACTCCAGGCCATCAAAAGAAGCAGCGGCAGTAATAGCGGCAGTAATAATGGCAGCATCAATTAGACCTACAAGCTAGTGCCTTAATCACTGCAGCCTTCGTGAGTATTGCTGGATTACTTCTTTCCATGACAATATACTCCAAGGAAGTCTCTTATTGGGGAGTCTGAAGCATATATTCAAGGTGTCTCAAGCCAATATGCGAGAAGTCTCAAGCCAATATGGGAGAAGTCTCAAGCCAATATGGGAGAAGTCTCAAGCCAATATTCCAGAAGTCTCAAGCCAATATTCCAGAAGTCTCAAGCCAATATTCCAGAAGTCTCAAGCCAATATTCCAGAAGTCTCAAACCAATATTCAAGGAATCTCAAGCACATTACGAAGAGTCTCCAATCTTAAAGAGTCAATCCAAATTCCAAGGAGTCTCAAGCACATATACAAAGTTTCCAGACCTTTCAAGGTGGTCTCAAGCACATATAGGTAGACTCTACAACCTTAAAGTATCCAGTAGGTGAAGTCTTCAAAATTGTAAGTCCATTTCAATGGGGGTCTCAGGAATATATATTGAGCAGCTGAAACCTAAGGTCTCCAGTACTGGGAGTCGTCAAAACTACAAGGGGAGTCTCTTGCCAATGAGAGGGTAAATCTCAAGTCATTTTAAAGGGGGTCTCAAGCACCTATAGCAATCATCTTGGAAACCTTACTGGGAAAATCTGCAACCAATATAGGAAAGGTGTAACCAATGTACCATTCTATCAGAAATGTCCATGATACTTTACTACAAATAATGTGTCAGAATCCTTTGTCAGTGCCTGTAAAACTGCTATTTCTATGCAATGCATTCATTGATCTTGTTCCAATTTACTACAGACACCAAAAAATAAACTACAATACGAAATAATCAGTTTTCCTGTGTGTGGTTGGCCTGCTAGAGCAGCTGCCATTACTGCCTGAATCGATCCGAGTCAAGGGCCAATGACTGCTGTTTATTACGTGTTTGGTTATACTATTATCAAATAAATGACATGATCAAATGGATTAATACCCTGTGATACCTCAGCGACGAGACAACAAAAGCTTTTGATAAGGGGAGATCTGTGGGCTGCCATCTAATGGCAAGAGAGGAAGTTTCAGTGCTTTCTCCACGAGAACATTAACGTCATGGGCCTGGGGGGCTACAATCTCCACCAGAGCTGTCGATGTAATTTATTGCATCTTTAAAAGAAGATTTAGTCTACACGGTTCAATTTGAAACACCACATTTCAGCGTAAATGAAATTTTGCAAACAGAAGTAGAAAAGACAGAAGTCTATCTGCAGACGTACGAAAGCCACTCAGAGCCATTTCCTGAACCCAATGACCTGTATACTCAGATATCCTTCCACGAGCCTGGAGAAACGTTCAAACACAAATGATAGATTTCTGTATTAGCGTACAATGTGGCAAGTAGTTGAAGAATGGGATGCTGTTTAAGTAGTTCCATAACTGCAACATGGCAGCCCAAAGATGCATGGCCAACCCCTTGTAGAAACAATATGGCTGCCACATGTAGTTGAAATGGGAAATGAGAAGCTACTCAAACTTAATAGCATTCACTGTAATGACTTTATGAAAGAGGCATGTATGTTGTTGTACTTAAGGATGAGGCAACAGAGAGGGATGCTAACCAAGGGCAATGTACAAGGATCACAGTGCAAATGGTATCCATTTCATCGCTGGATCAGGTCATGGATGTACATCATGCAGTAAATGGGCCTCTTTCATGTCTGTCATCTGTCCCAACACCCTATCAATGGGTGTCTCCCATCCACCTTGGCAGTATCACCTATTGTCCCAATACACCCTCCATGGGTGTCCCCCTCTCAAATATATCTATAGTCCCAACTTCCGCTCAGTGGGCGTGCCCTCCCAACCAATGACTGTCATCTAACAATTGTCTAACAATTGTACTCCCACTCAAAGGCTGTCATATCATCACTGGTGACCCTGATTGTGTGTGTCATCTAACACCCAACTCAGCATTTCCTTGTTTTACACCAAGTATTGCAACCCTTCAGGTCCGACCGCCATCTCGTGTTGTTGTCAGCTGTTTGTCCCCAGCAGCACAACAACTTGGCTACCTCTGAAGTGTCGCTTCATCAATATCCGTGTACACTCAGTCTTGTCCTTGTGAGTGTTAATTGAAAACTGATCAGTTGACAAACTAATCATACCCATATCAAGTGACAGATTCAAGTAAAACAAAGACCCACTTCTTGGAAATTTTCACTTCAGCATATGTTTATTCATTGCATCAGTTCGGCACAAACCAAACCAATTTTCGATCATCGATCTGCGGATCAGCAGTGACAGCTAAACCATGTCAAGCCAGTTCCCTGTGTGATCGGTCAGTAACACTCAACAATGTCGGCTGTTCCATCTGATCTCACTTCACCCTCTCCGCTGTTGGACAGGAACCATGGACGACGACCATCAACGTCAGTGTTTGGGTCATCGTTATATCCAATTTCCCAGGTTATCAAATGTGTGAATAATTCACCCCCACTGCCCGAGATGGATCACTATGGGAACATTTCTTATGAATATAGCTCAAATGTCTGCATATTAATCACATTGGTGCTCCAGCTTGTGTGCCTTGAGGAGAATATGGATGGTTTGTGTCACAATAGTATTCATTACTGTATGCATAACACCAGAAAGTAATGTGAGGAGTTTGGACTTACCCGGCCTTGGTTCCATGCTGTTGGGCATAGGCATCTGTCCTGCAGCACTGCCGGGAGGCTGTAAAGAAAATTTCAAATGTACAGTTTTTAAGTCTCAAACATCATGATAATTTGACCCTTGACAACAAATCTTCATATCTGGCAGATTGGGTCAGTAAT
This sequence comes from Haliotis rubra, assembly GCF_003918875.1. Lineage (NCBI taxonomy): Eukaryota > Metazoa > Mollusca > Gastropoda > Lepetellida > Haliotidae > Haliotis > Haliotis rubra. The sequence goes on from NW_025767014.1 coordinate 890,566, forward strand.
CAAACTTGGGATATTGCCGGTATGTTCTATTGACTTTAACCAAATCAAATTTCTTACTCTTAATTGGAGTTTAAAACCACTTTCATCACTTTAGTCATGTCGCTTTGCGACTCTTTAATGTACGGCAGTCTCCAGTGTGTACTTCATCTAAGTGTTGAAGTGTCTACAGTGTGTACTTCATCTAAGTGTTGAAGTGTCTACAGTGTGTACTTCATCTACGTGTTGAAGTGTCTACAGTGTGTACTTCATCTAAGTGCTGAAGTATCTACAGTATGTACTTCATCTAGGCACTGAAGTATCTACAGTGTGTACTTCATCTAGGTGCTGAAGACAATACAATGTGTACTTCATCTAGGTGCTGAAGACAATACAATGTGTACTTCATCTAGGTGCTGAAGACAATACAATGTGTACTTCATCAAAGTGCTGAAGTGTCTACAGTGTGTACTTCATCTAAGTGTTGAAGTAACTACAATGTGAACTTCATCTAGGTGCTGAAGTATCTACAGTGTATACTTCATCTAGGTGCTGAAGTATCTACAATTTGTTTCATCTAAATGCTGAAGTATCTACAATGTGTATTTCATCTAGGTGCTGAAGCACCTATAGTGTGTACTTCATCCTAGCACTGAAATCATCAAGGTGTACTTCATTGTGGATCTGGAGCTTTCCAAAACTCCTTTTTCCTTCTAGAATTCAGTATTTCATAGTAATTTGATACAGGTCCCTACTACCAATCTGGTTTTAAAATGCATGCATATTTCATTCGGTTCTTCCCTGTGAAAGCATACAGGGCCTTTGGTGGTACTTTCCAAACAACTTAACAGAGGCTTTACAGCAAATGTCTTGAATACCTTCTGATGGGTTTATGTGTTTTCACCTGTCACTTCGTATTCATGAAAAGTATTGCATTGTGGAATAGCTGAAAAACTCCCGAGGTAAATACACATCAGGACAGGGGTCCATAGAGGAAACCTCATCTCTAACACATTGGTTCCCTGTACCATCTACTTTTTATTCATCATCAAATATTTATTGTATGTTCAGAGGTATCAAATAACACTAATAACACCCCGTTACATCAGTGCAATAGTCTGTCTGCAAATAACAAGAAATCTAATTTGTCCAGAAGCAAATCCATTTCTATCTTAAACATTGTTCCCGTGAGATATTGGGTAGGCCTGATATCATTGGACATTATAAAGTTTATTGATGGGAATGCACTACTTTCATTTTGTATGATGAATATCCTTCTTTGAAGTGTAGCTTTTCTCATCAGTTGTTGTCAAACCAGCAGCTGTTGCTAAGACTCTCTCTGATTGGCAGGATGTACAACAGATTTATTACGCCAGCACTGATTGGCTTATGAAAAGGTAATCTGATTGGCTGTTCATAGTGATGGTGATTAGAAGACAACTAGTAGTTGGAAGTATGTTTTATAGTTTTAATGACGTTCCGTAGCAGCAGAGCAGGCAGATTGATTGTTGCTAGAGGATGAAGGGACGAGATCTCCTTCTGGAGGGAACTGTGAAACAAACATGGATGGAGGTTTTTCTTGTGAATACATTTTAATAGTTGGGATTTCTCCCTTGGATGGAAGAAGCAGGAATTAGAAATCAAAGATCACAGAGGATGGGATCCCTCAGACACACCATGCAAGCGGAATTGAATTTCATCTCATTTGATTAACGGCGAATTTGAAAACAGACTTATTTCATTTGGTAGCTATACTTTGATGTATGGGGCTGGGCTGCGTCTGGAACAGACTGTACTGTGCCAGTCTGTGCTAATCTAATCACATACAATCTGTCTTTGATTTTTTACTCTCACTCTTTTTCTGCAGTTATTTCATTCTCGTTAGTTCCTTAATTACCTTGACGAGGAGCTTTCGTAATTACAGCTCAGCAGCTGCAGTACCCATGGCAACTGTTTATACAGGAGGAACATACCAACTTAATAGACTCCTAATGCGGTCGGAATAATTACAATGTGATTAATTCTTCTCTGTGAGATCTCATTGTATTGGGGGCAGAGTTTAACCCTACACAGTCTGCTGAAATGCATACGTGGATACCAGAGGGATTGACTCGGGTCTGTCCACTGAAGCCTGATCAACTCTATGCCAATAAAGGTTGACTCGATGCCTAATCGGTTAACGGCAATGGATGTCCATGTTTCTCATTCAGCAAAGATGTCCATGTTGGATAACCCAGTTTACTGAATTGCAAAGTGTTGTCATTGTCAGGGGGTTTCGGTAACACAGCCTGCTCTGGGGCTAAAAAATCTAATTACTTTTGGTGGGATCTAGTTACAGGATGGTTTTACTCTGTGCCATGGGAAGTGGCCCCGCAACAAGCAGGCAGCTCAGTAGTGCTCCCCCTCCACACATGCCACTCAAACAACTCCACTTAGGGAAATGTTTTCACATCACAGGCTTTGTGATCAAGACAAGTTCCCTTTTATCTTGGCAACACAGAAGTAGAACTGATGTTTGACTGCCGAGCTATGACTCCCTCCGGATCAGCCCTCGCAGGCCACTGACTATTACTCTAGCTATCGCAGTGATGTTACATCAGCTAGTCACGAGTCCGAGGGCCCCATCTCGGGACGTACTCATCACGAGGCCATGGTGGACAAGGTAATTGTTTTCTTTATTGGAACCTATGTGTGTAACTATGTATAACATCGATACAAGGTACTCCAGACATCGGAATGGCTTGCCAGTTATACTTATTCATCATCAGAATTGGCTCAATGGTCAATTCACTCCGCTGCTGACTAGTTCAATATCTTCATGCTTCAGATTGAACTGCCAGAGTCAGTGATCTCCAACCATAAACTCTGTGTTAGCTTGGAATGGTTCTTTTGGGAATAACACTGTACGAGTGAGTGAGTTGCTCAGTTATATTTCCTTACATATCATTGTCTGATCAGCTAGTAGTTATATACATAATTATATAAACATATTCCTTAACATAATATAATGTCCTAACATCAAATTGAAGGGATTAATATTTTACGCTACCTGTTGGTATGGTTTTCAATAACTTGTCATTGGAAAGGGACAACAACATTGTTGCATTATTAGCACATTTCCATGGAGTACTAGCATCTAGGAGCCTGACTACATCATAGAACATGTTGTCATCTATACTCCTGTTCATGTTTATCTGGGGCGGTGGGGTAGCCTAGTGGTTAAAGCGTTCGCTCGTTACGCCGAAGGCCCGGGTTCAATTCCCCACATGGATACAATGTGTGAAGCCCATTTTTGGGTGTCCCCGCCGTGATATTGCTGGAATATTGCTAAAAGCGGCATAAAACTAAACTCACTCATTATCTACGTCATCCGATCAAGTGTAATCAAAGACTCAATTGTAACGTATTTCTGCCATAACCATTGCTATGAATCGAGTGTAAGCTTGGGTTACTGGTGCCTCTTTGTACATCTAAACTTCCGTCTCTTATACTTTGGCAAGGATTAGAGGAAACATCAAATTTACGCAAGTATATATGTTTACATCACAAGGGCTAAAACAGTTTCCTGGAATATTCAGAGAATTGGGCGATGTTGCACCATATTAAATGATTTATTCATATATATTGGTCTATCTGCAGCTGGTATTTTTGCTAACACCTGGTGTCATTACTGATAGAGTGATTCACTGACATGATTCTGGACTTTGTTTACCAGATAATGGAGACTGGTTGCTCTGGTCCATTCATGACCAAAGTGCCTTGCTTTTCTGTATCTGATGACTTGAGTCTCAGAAATCGAAAAATCTTATCTCTTTTATTCATGTTTTTCATTAGAAAAGTAGTCAAATAACTGTTTCCACATTCTCAAATTAAGCTTCACATCAGGTTATTTCATCATGTGACCATGTGCACAACACAATGTGTTACTTCATTGCTGTTAACAGACAAGACATATACACTGTGTTACATAAGTCAGTCTGACATTGGATATATGATATATACCATGGCCACATCGTCAGCCAAACCTGCGTAACCACCGTATCAGTTGCATACCCACAGAACTAAATCTATGCACTTGTTTGTATAACAAGGTAAACTTTATGAACGTAGTGAAGATGTACTTACTGTGTTAAACTCAACTTGGTTAGGCATCCGGACCCCTGGCCCCCGGGGTCCACCTGGATAGCGTGGGGACATATAGGGCTGAAAACAGACAAAACCATGTTATCTTGGGCAACACTCGGGATATATAGCGTGGGGACATATAGGGCTGAAAACAGACAAAACCATGTTATCTTGGGCAACACTCGGGATGTATAGGGTGGGGACATATAGGGCTGAAAACAGCATGTTATCTTGGGACATATAGGGGCTGAATATAGGGCTGAAAAAGACAAAACCACTCGGGATGTTATCTTGGGCAACACTCGGGATGTATAGGGTGGGGACATATAGGGCTGAAAACAGACAAAACCATGTTATCTTGGGCAACACTCGGGATGTATAGCGTGGGGACAAAAGGCCTGAAATAAGACAAAACACGAAATCATGCCCAACACACACTCTGAGCAACAGACGAGTGGTCTGCAATACAACTGACAAGGACAGACAACAGTCATACAGGTGAAACAGGGAACATAATTAACAGGTAAACGTGTGACATAATTAACAGGTAAACGTATGACATTATACAATACTTAACACAGACCTGAGATTACTTACTCCAGTTCAACAAGAAACTACACCGGGAGTATAGAAACTTGAAGCCTAAAAATATGACATATGATTTTACTACAAACTCATACCACAGACCGCTTTTTGAGATCAAATGATCAAAAGTTCATGAGGAAATTTGCATGTACTTCAGTTTCCTAAATGCTCCCCCTGTCCCAGTGTTCTCGGTTTGTTTACCGTCTCAGATTGATTTCACTGGAGTTACACTGGTATCATGAATCCAATACTAGTTGTGTAACAACTGCTTATTGTGTTCATGCATGTATTGATATAATGTCAAGCATTAGATCTCAGTCCTAATCAAAGTCTCCCGGTCTTATTACTACAGTTTATAATGTCAGAGTGCAGCCCAGCAACTCCCTTTAGTTCATAAAAACATACCCGAGGTAAAAAGAAATTGGAAAATACCATGCCACACCCATCCAAATTCCCTGAACCTGCAGATTACTGGGTGTTTGACATGTGAAGTACACAGACTCTAGAATCAGAGATTATTTCTGAGAGAAATGGGATTCACACTGACTTAATATCATCATGGCATATCGAACTCAAGCAGAGAAGCAGATCAGTTTCTAACTTAAATCGAACACGTATGTAAAGGGTAAAGGGAAAACAAAGGATCATGAAGAACCCAATCAGATCCTGTCATGGCAAAGGGATGAAACTCACCATTCTATTCAAATCTTTAGTAAAAGTTTAATTTATGTTATAAAGACATCCTTGAGAAGAGATGTGTCTGTAAACGAAAAGCTCAACATAAATCTTTTGTTTGAAGTTAGGAAATGCTCTGCACCTGCCCATTCTAAACAAAATCGAAGAAGATTCATTCTGCAGAGCCTTTTCGAATGCCTTTTAATATACATGAGGAAATTAAATCTGTACTGTGCAGTCAAGACTCGTTTAATCTTGTAGAAAATTGAATTTTCACAAAACAGAGTGATGTCAATATCTCGTGATGTATTGCTCAGGGGCTGTACAGCTCGAGGCAATATACTTGGATCTATGCGAATATCCATCAATCGGCTGTATTTACGGGGAACAACTCGTCAATTTGCAACATGGCTTATCAGATGAAATTCTTTGGATAGCAGACAAGTTGTAAGAATACATCATTTCAGATTTAAGTGAAGATAATCAAGCTAGTATATGTTACGTGAACTCCATTTAACCTTCCACCATGTGGATGCCTTGACGTCATGCAACTCCACCGCTGGTGCAGCACTCAACTTCTACCTCTTAATTCATACTGTTCAACTAAAACAGGCTGATGCAAATAGATTATTTTGTTAGCTTTTCAAAATATGGGTTAAAAGCCTAGGCTGACCATGATATATTACCCATTCCCATCGGACTCATAAAGCAAGAATATGTGATTTGGTTTCTACATAATTAAGTTCATTGATCATCAAAGTATATCTCATAGCACCACCACTGGTGTGTATAGTTGATATATATCCCGGGTAGTACGGGAAACCATACCTTTTTCCTGTCAAGATTTCAGACTTATAAGAAACGTGTTACTTTTTGCATATTAAATCAACACAATCCTGGTGTTTGTTTGAAACTGTCCATCCTAAGTCTGCAATCAATTTGCTTGAAAATGTCAGCACAACGGTGACAAATGCACTTAGACTCAATGACAGGCCTTCCTTTTATGTGCTTGTGTCTATTTCACTGACTGATTCACCACAGCAGGTGCTTGTCCTGATGAGTGTTCACCAAAGAGGGGCAGTATCATGGCAGGGGACACCAGAAATAGGCTTCACACATTGCACCCATGTGGGGAATCGAACCCGGGTCTTCCGTGTGACGAGCGAACGCCTTAACCACCTGGCTACCCCACCGTCCAGAGGGGCTACAAATGGAGCTATCCATGCTAGTGTAGCTAATCATTTTGAATTACAGGCAACAATAGCAAGTATTAATAGTCCTGTACAAAGTTTCAGCATGATGTAGTTAATAGGTTCTGCTAAAACACTGGCACCAATTAGTGCTGCCATTATACCTATTCATGAAGTACTTTGTAACACAGTCTATGGAAATGCAATATAACATCCGACCAGAAACAATTTCAAATAAGAGTTTGTTACATGTTTATCATTACTCAGGAAAATTAATTTAATATCAACAAAATAATATATATTAATATGCACAAAATTGTGTAGATCCATCAGAGATTAAGACCTGGAAATATCTAGCGATAACAATTAATTACAATTTATAGGAGTCGTGTACTTGTGTTCCAGGCTACACGCTCAACAGAAAATATCAGCACCATGACGAACAAGTACGCAATGAAATTGGATGATCACTGGTCCAGTTCAAGTGTTAAGTACATAACATTTAAATTCAATTACCTGCACAACGAGACGCAGAAACCTATTACATATTTAATGACTTTGGCAATCCTGATAAATACAGCCGTATCTCACCAGGATGTGTAATGCATACTTCACCATTAAACAGAGTTATTTACAGATGCCGTTTTCCTCCACAATATCCCAACATTTGTTCGTTTCAGATGGAGCGCAAGACTTTCACATGTGGCCATCAATGCCATGCCAGCTGGTCGTATAACTTGATGGATAAGATTTTGATAAGATTTATCAATCTAAACCTCATTATCCCCTTCCAGTGGGGCAGGAAGTACGAGACAGGTAGTGTGACTGTTAGCGGTATCTGGGAGTAAATGTGCTAGGTGAATAATGGCTGCCTCGCAACTCCTCTCGACAGGAGAGACATGGTGCATGACATGGTGCATGTCAAGTGCTTCTGTTGGGATACTCAAACCGACAGTCAATCTGTCACAGAAGAACACAAACTTACCGTGATTCATGATAACTCATAATGAACTTTCCTGAATTTTGAAAAGCCTGTGTGAAAGCCTGTGTGATAGAGGGGAAAAGTTGGTGTCTCTAACTCTTTAAAGTGAGTAAGTGAGTATGGTTTTACGTAGCTTTTATCAATATTCCAACAATATCACGGCGGGGAACACCAGAAAGGGGATTCATACATTGTACCAAGTGGGGAATTGAACCCGGATCTTCAGTGTGAAGAGCAGACGCTTTAACCACTATCCCACCGTCCCTTTAACTATTTAAAAAAGAATTCTTATCCAAAACACATTTTGATAAGCAGGGACACATATTGTGTCAAGAGATGTTGCTGAAATAAACAGCATACAGGCATTTTCATGGTTTTATCAACACTTGAGAGATATTCTTAAATATTAACACCAAATTTGAAATAAATCTTGGATGACAGACGTGTAAGGATAAGCTGCACTATGCTCAAGGTGTTGAGGTCAGCTGTGGAGGTCAGGAGGATGATGTCATGTCACTTTCGTCCAAACAGATCAATGGCCTGGATATTATATCTTAGTCTGTCTAAAAGTTCGTGATGAAGTTCTGAAGTCTATTTTTGTGGACTACAGGTATATTACCTAGTAAGAGAACATACACGATACTGTCGCAGTTCGGTATTAGATTCCATTATTATGTCCTGAATCGTAATCTGTCCTGGTCGCAACCCAACACCACCTCATGTGGAGGGACACTCATTCATTTGAGAGAATATTGAAAGCACTCAAGTGTATAAATGAAGAGATTTATTATGGTGGGGCCTTCCCTAAGGAAACACAAGTCCACCAATTTGACATATAAATAGAGAACAATAAATCCTGGTGAGATCTAGGCTGGCCAGAAACAAATTATTGCCATTTTCAGATTGTGGAGCGATGAGATCAGAGGGCAGACGTCTTGTGAAAGACGTGTTAGTTATCATGGGTGTCTCAGTCCACGAATCAGAAGGGGTGCCAAGAAGGAGAGAGTACACACTTTTATTCTCTTGCTTCTATTACTCATTTATTGACTTTCAGAACATTACAGAAAGACCCTGAAAGATACGAAGATACATGATGAGACGATAGAGCAGACGGCAATGAGAATTCCAACCCCATGCTGCTGGCTCCCCCGACAGCTTTCAATCTACTCGGGTAAAAATAATACTCAAACTGTAACTGGTGTTTCTTTTTCAGAAGCTTAATCTTGAAGACGAACTGGTGAATTTCTTTAGGATGAGCCAGCCAAAGCAGAAGAACACCAATCCATTACATTTCCCATCTTGACAGGGTTGGAAATTGTAGGCAAACAAACAGTGTTAATGAGAATGTTTTTCTCTCAGTTTCTGTATCTTTCAATCCAGTTAAAAGCAATCATTTATCTTTCAGATAACTACTCCACTGTCAAGATGTCTCAGCCTACAACAAATTGCTCCACAATTTTATGGTTCAACTGGACCAGGTAATGTGAACAGAACTACATCATCAACAGGAACGTGGTTTCAAAGGATTCTGGGTCTGCTGGAAATGGATTTCAATCAGTGTTCACTGGTGCTGAGATCTGGAAAACTGTTCAGCTGATCTGAGAATGAACTGCAGCCATTCCACAGGCTGTAATCAGCATCAGATCAACTTCCATGTCAATCAGGGTGGAAGAGCACACTGTGATAAACTGATAGCAAGCATCTCCAAGCTCAGTATGTGCAGGAAGCCTTAGTGCAGGAGCTGCTGCAGATTCGCAGATCCGAACTTTTGCCAACTTCAGGGTGATGAGATTAACAAGCTGTGATCTGGGGACATGTATGTGGCCGTTGGATAACATGCACCAAGGTAGTGCAATTTACTCAAATCCAGGGTGATCTGAAGGCACTATGATCAGGTGACAGGTATGTGGTTGTTGGTTCACTTGCAGAAGGTAGCTCTCAGTTTACTCAAATCCAGGGTGATCTGAAGGGAACTGCGATCAGGTGACAGCTATGTGGTCGTTGGTTAACTTGCAGAAGGTAGCTCTCAGGTTACTGAAATCCAGGGTGATCTGAAGGGAACTGCGATTGGGTGACAGCTATGTGGTCGTTGGTTAACTTGCAGAAGGTAGCTCTCAGTTTACTCAAATCCAGGGTGATCTGAAGGAACTATGATCAGGTGACAGGTATGTGGTCGTTGGTTAACTTGCAGAAGGTAGCTCTCAGTTTACTCAAATCCAGGGTGATCTGAAGGGAACTGCGATCAGGTGACAGGTATGTGGTCGTTGGTTAACTTGCAGAAGGTAGCTCTCAGTTTACTCAAATCCAGGGTGATCTGAAGGGAACTGCGATCAGGTGACAGGTATGTGGTCGTTGGTTAACTTGCAGAAGGTAGCTCCCAGGTTACTCAAATCCAGGGTGATCTGAAGGGAACTGCGATCAGGTGACAGGTATGTGGTCGTTGGTTCACTTGCAGAAGGTAGCAGGTGACAGGTATGTGCATGTTGTGGGACAGCCATGATGCAAGAGCTGAGGCAGCTCCAGATATACTCCAACTCCGGGCGGCACAGAGGTTAGCTATGCTGTGACTGGGTGACTGGTATGTGCATATTGCAGGATATCTGTGGTGCAAGGAAGCTTCCTGGACAGGGTAGGATATCATTTTAGGATATCACTTGACAGTGTTGTACAATGAGAAATTACTATCACAACAATGCTTCTGAAGTAGTCCCATCTCATCCCACCTCACAAGTTCCATCACAAGAGGACAGACCATTGAGTAAAGGGAGAGACATACTGTAAAGGGTTACTCAATAGAAATTACAGATGTTGATTCAATGAGAGAGCTCTCAAAAAATGACAAGATCTCAACGGAAAAGGATGGTGATCTTGAAAGAGATTGATGGGGTTTCTTGAAAGAGAATGGAATACTGATCTCATGATGCACATCTCAAAAGAAATGACAAGGTTCTGATGGATAAGGATCCCATCTCACAGAGTAAGGATGGGTTCATGAACGAGAAGAATGCACAAAAAAGGATAAATAAGAATGAGATCATAATGGATAAGGATTCAATCTAAATGGATAAGGATGTGATCCCAATGGATAAGGATGCAATCCTAGGGAATAAGGATGCGCTCCTGATGGATAAGGATATTATCCGATGGATAAGGACGGGGACATGAGCAAGAAAATGTTGGGAGCATTGATAGTGTCAAGGCGACAGAACAGCTTCAGCTCTGAAACTTCATGGTAATGTTTCCTCATTATGGTGACGTGTTTGTGTTGTGTGCCCCACGATTGAGGATAATGGATTACACAAGCCCCCCCGCTGCTGCTGCTGCCGCTGTCAGGTAGGTTCCTACTTTACTTATGTGCTTCCAGCAACTGTACATTCCATTTAACGATTCACTGGCTACACCTATTACTTCGATGGAGTTTTAACATTCTACATGGACTCCAAGAGCAGCCTAGCAACTAACTCACACGCTGTCATGACATATCTGGGAAGAGATTTCAAAACATGAAATATTCCCTTGCCTATTTCACCTTTTTATGAGGCTTTCATAATTTTGTGGAAACAAATGAGTTTGAGATCACTTGGGTTGATAGGAAGCCATTGGTGCCTCAGGGTTAATGCAAATCCATCTGACAGGGTTGCACATGTGCACTGTTCATCTCATGTTTGGCCTCTTATTTCTTAATAGATGGTTTACAAACAAAAAGGCTTCTAATTCCATGATGGGAGTTAAAAGGTTTATAAAAGAACTTCCAGATTACTATTACTATAAGTGAGTGAGTTGGTTTGGCCTTCTGTGCCCTGCTAATGAATGAAACTGAAAGCAATTTTTCACAGCAAAATACCAAGATATAAGTGATTGTTTTTGTTCAGTGATAAGGATTTTATAAGTATTATTGACCTTTTCTCATGAACCATGAAAAGATTGTTTGTTTTTTAATTCCACCTTTTGTATTGTTTTCTTTATTTGGGGAGACATTTACTTGTAATGGTAAACCTACTTGAGGTATTATCTCGGTGTCCTCATAATATACCCGACTGCCAGAGGTCAATGTCAAGACTGTAAAAAAAACCACCAGCATTATTCTGCCTTACAATATTGATGTAAAAGAAAAGTATTGATCATCAAATGAACTTTTAGAACTGTGAGAAGTGAAATGAACTAATTCTGCATTCAAATCTTTGGTTTCTTGCTTTAAAATTAATCAGAATTTTTTTAGTTCATTCTTTTTTCAAATTTGTTATGATGTGAATGCACGTTGGGATTCATAAAAAAAATTGAGAAGACTGAAAAATAAACAAAAACCCCAAACAAAACAAACTTTGTCCAAACATGGTGATCATTGCAGCCTCACTAGAGTGCATGTTTCAATCAGTGCTAAAATCATGTACATCCTATGTAATCATTTATGTTGTCAACTATCTGTAATAGAAAGATAGTGATCAATATTTCTCCATCTTCCAAATGTAATCATGCAGTATTTCCGCCATTGCACCTCAAGAAGAAACATCACTTCTGATATTCAAAACTAATTTGTCCAGCTCCAAAATGGACAAAAAAGAAGATATCTGCAATTTAAAGCTGCAAAATATTACCACAAGAAAGTTTCTTTTCATGATTGCTTAAAATGAAAATATCATTTTTTTCCACAAAGAATGTCCATCTGTAGAAATCTTAAATGAATCCATGTTTTTATGGATAGCATTTCAAAGAATAAATGAAACTGCGACCAATCTTTTGAAACTGGGAAGACAAATTATTGATCCAGTTTTCTTGCAGAATATGCCAAGAGATGGAAGACAGAATATATCAGGTTCATTAGTGGATTACAACAAAAACATAGTTTGGTTTTATAGTCCCGCTGAACTGTAAAATGAAAACGTAACGTGTTAGAATTGTTGAAATATTTTACAAGGCATTTATGATAGGGAAGGAAGTCACATCCTTCCTCCTTTATAATACTGAAGAAAAACAAACATTTACTGATATTAATATTTAAAAACATGGCATAATCTTTGCGAGTGAGTGAGTGAACTTGTATGCCGCTTTTAGCAATATTCCAGCAACATCATGGCTGGGGACACCATAAATGGGCTTCACACATGGTACCCATGCGGGGAATCGAACCCGGCGTGATGAGCGAACGCTTTAACCAATCGGCTACCCCATCGCCCTTTAGGTGCTTCTGCACACACATGGTAACAGCGGTGACACAACGCTGTGTGAAAGTAGCCGTTTCAGTTAGCATGCCTACATTTCTTTACATGTTTTTTTATGCCGATGGAAAGCAGGCAACTGACAAAATGTTCTTTTCTGCTGTGAATAATGCACAAGCTATCACCCGAAACGGCACAATAAGATCAATTATTTTAGAATTGGTATTTTATTCGTTTAAGAAAACAAAAACTACAAGTAGGAATGATAACATGTGTGTAAATACTCAGTGCCCAAGAAACTATCTGAAGCCTAAATAACATATGTAATTAATTCACGGAGACAGATCTATTCTGTGGTAAGAGACAGACCAAGCTAGAGACTTCCATTTCAGTTCATAATCATGATTATTGATCAATATTTTTGTGACCATCGTAAAAGTATTTTAAGTATGTTCAAACACATCTTTGTTGCATGTAATATCTGGTCCAAGGGAAGCAATTCACTATGGCCATAGCCAACCCTGAAGGAGTTGCCTCCCCTTAGAGAATTATTTGACCATGTGGGTTTGTACATTTCAGTATTTGATTATAATTTTTTCAACAAGTTCTTTTTTCAGTTTTCACAAAATAATTTATGGATATATGTTTATTAATGAAGGATGTTTGCTGCAAAGCAGAAAACTGAAGAAAGAGCAGGCAAAACAGGAAAGGTTTTCTGGATCATTTTCAATACAACAGATCAATACAACACAACACAAGATTGAAGAAATCTTTATTTCTCCCTATTGTACTTTGTTTGGTTTTTTTTTTGGGGGGGGGGAAACAAAAACAGTTCTATTACTGGTGGTCACTCATGAAACGAATACTGCAATGCAGGTGGTCACTGGGTAAATAAGATATGGAGAGTTGTCTCCCTTTGACTGGAGAGGCATTAACACTCCACTTACAACTATCTGTTTAGAGGGGATAAATAAATTGTTAATTAATCTGATTGATATCCTTTCGGGAGAGCGTTACTTTGTATTCATATATGAGATGAATATGTATGTATGTATAAACACAAATACTTGATTGATGAGAAAAGAATGTACTGTAGTGTAACACACTGAAGCATTCATAAAAGTTCGATGAGTCACTTCACCCCGACTCACCAGATAACCATACTCAAAGCATATTTGGGGTTAATAAGAGCGTTTCCGAACAAACTACCCACTTTACTGAGGATGGTGGTAATGGGGTAGAGGAGCTGACGTATTTAGAACCCCTTTCAACTGTCATGTGCTAAACCCTGTTTCACAATAGACCTCATTCAGAAAATGGATATTCAATGGCTTGAGAAAACCTACAATGGGATTAAAACTTTTTCCCCAAAGAAACAAATCCAGGTCTATGATCTGCAACTGAGCTTATAAAGTAATGTAGCCACCCATCAGACTTAAAACAGAAGGATGCTATATGCCTTTGCTGAAAAAATGTTTGCAGGTTGATTTTATGGTGACATGTTGAAAAACAAATGTTCAATATTACCTGGTTATTCTTATATAACATATAAACAATAAATGATTACTTCATAATGTTGCAAAGCTGTAGACAAAATGACCTCAATCACGATTGGTGTCCGTTGAAATTGGAATCAGCTGTGATTGTCACAAACATTCATCAAAGTATCTATGATACAGACACACAGTGATGCATCTTACGATGCTGTATTGGTACGACACATAGTTGTTAATCGACAGGACATATTTGCATTAGAAAACATAAACAAAGCCATAAGCTACAATGACAGCAACGCCCATTCCAAAGTTAAAATACTCTAACTGCTACCCAGGGCCACAACATCAACTATGAACATGGCATCAAAATGGGTTAGAGATACAAAATCTTCTAGTCTACAGAACAAAATTAAAAAGACGAACACAATTACCTCCCTTGGTCATTCACACAATAACTAAGTATCATTACAGTAGGTGGACTAGACTTGCAAAAGGTGTAAAGGGAACGAAGTTTGGAAGTAATCTGCAGTGACTTGTTTCTGGAAGTGGGTGTGAATATGGAAGTGGGTGTAAACTGATTGGTATAGCATACCAGCTCCCGCTCGTCCAAAACCCCTCTGCCTCCTCATATTTGGGAAAGACAACTTTTTTAAATAAACATCGCCACATTATCATTCAATTTTTGGTGAAAACAATCATGGAAAAGTTGTAAAAGGTATAAAACATACAGGGTTATGTACATGTGACTGCTTTTGTTATTGTTACCACCATCATATGTTAATACTACTCTATCCCATGAGAACAGATTAGAGTTACCTCCCCTTGACTGTGGAACTACTTATTCTTGGATATTTGGACAAGCCCTGAAAGAATTTGATTATAATTTTACACAGTAATGTGTTTGTTTTATTTCAAATATCACATGGAAATGAACATATAAAATAAAATCTGGCTATGTAAGTGAAATTGTTTCAAGGCATTTTCTTGGAAATGCTTTGAGTATGGACACATATGTATACAGAAATGTATTTTGTAATTAAAACTGAAAAAACAACCCCGTTTTCATGTTTGGCACAAATGTTTTCAGAATTCCAAGGGAGGTAACCTCTGACTCAACAGGAAACGTCCTACAGACAATCTAGAAGCAGAGAGAAGACTAAAACTGAATGACACACGGAGAGGCGATCCCCGACAAGACCGGTGCCAGCAGAAGGGGCCATGTCTTGCCACCGATCTAGCGAGTCTCGTCCCACCAACGAAGGCCAACAGCATGATGGCAAATAGCAGCAAGTGGCAGTGACAAAGTAAGTGTAGGTTGCTATGTGTGATTGACTGAGGCCAGGTTGGTAGGTAGGGTACTCACTTGGTTCTGACCCATCATGGGATTGTGAGGAGGCTGTGAGTGGGGGGACGGCTGGGACGCGGGAGGCTGTCAACGTGAAAGAGGCCGGTGGCCAGTGGGAGACATTGTCAGCAATGTGCAAATAATCGGGTGCAGTTTGCTCCACACGCAGGTCAGCATGTGAAGTTTCAACTCGATACTTCAAAATTGTAATATACAAAGAACTTTTCAAACCTGATACCAAACTACAGTTAATATTTGAATACGCTGGAGAACTCAATCAGCGGTGAGGGAAATTCTGGTGAGGAAGCATGCACGCGGTGACGCTGACGCGGTGCTCATGCAGTTCTTAACGACGTGGATCCCACGCTCTATCACTTCACGAACGAACAACTCTTACAATCACAACAAAACTTAGGTCTACAACAACTGCCGCTCTCTACAGAATTCACAATCCTGACAACTAACAATCCTAACACAGTGACCCCAGAAAACATGCATTCAAGAGCCAGATATTACATATCGATATCTCCTAGCTTTAAATATCGAGGAAGGATGACAATATATGGATAAAACAAATATATCGATTATTTCCTTGTATCAATTATTCCCGGATTTAAATAATCCTTTCCTCATTCATTCCAGGACATAATGACAATCTCTTATCCATTATTTAAGATTACGTTTATTGCATCACTAAACACTTGATTAACCTTACAAAGACTCACATGACAAACTGTTCCTTGTCAAGATCTCATTTAAAGAATGTGCCCCCTTCATTTGTAGATAAGATCCCTTGTACTACTTAGCAGTACTAAATCCTATTCAGTAGATGCTGAAGTATCATCACTATCTATAATCTACAGAACTAACTAGAGAAAGTTGCTTAAGTAGAATGATAAACCTGATCTACAAATGTAACACATTTACTAGCCCAACTGCTGCAGAGAGGTTTACCCAAAGAAAGTCTGTGAGAAGTTGGTCTTGGATTTACTTACAGGAAAAAAACTAGGTGGCATGGGCCCGCCAGGCATGCCATCTTGTGGGGGCATCTGACTCAGAGGACTGGGCGCTGCATTCTGGAACAAAAATTTGCACGATCAGCAGAGAATCACAATCAGCTTTAATACAGTAAGTGAATTTGGTTTTAAGCTGCTTTTAACAATATTCCAGTATATATATTTAGCAATATCACAGCAGGAGACACCAGAAATGGGATTCACACATTGTACCCATGTGGGGAATCGAACCCGGGTCTTCAGCATTACCAGCAAATGCTTTAACCACTAGGCTATCCCACCGCCCCAGCTTTAATACAGTATGAATCATGAGAGCATGTTTTACGACGAATTCATATTTCAAACTATCATATGGGAATGTTCATCAAGTCTGGACCAGACAAACCAGTGGTTGGTACTATTATCCAGATGACATGTTTCAAATATTTCTGTACACCAGAATGGTTTCAAAACACCCAACGATTCTGGGGATCTATTCTGACCCAGCATAATGCCTGTGCTATTATGAATTGACATTTTAATCAAATAAGGCCCCAGGTATTCAAAAAGTACCATACTTTCAGAAATAACTGAATAACAAAGAGGAGGGATTTGCTGGAAACGGCATGATATCTTCCTCATCACCAATCATTGATTCAGTGACGATTAAAAATAATTAAATGTTCCTGTCATCATTGTAATTATTGCTGTCATCATCACTAATCATCACAATCATCCTAAAATGGTACACAGTTTCCAGGAACTATTATATGAGGCAAGTAGTCCTCAGGGGAATAGTACAATATGTCAAGTAAACACTAGTCAGTACCTCGATGTTTCAAACAAGTTTATGTTTCTTGTATTCTCGTCTTGTTAACAATTTATGTGTTAGTTGTAATGACTTTACTAGCCCTTGTTAATTGAATGTGTGAATTCATTTTGGCACATAGTAGTAAAAAGCTCAAGACTTGATTTCAATGATTGACGTTTTCTTTCTTTACAGATCTCATTGTGACTAACTGAGTTTGGTTTTACGCCGCTTTTAGCAATATTCCAGCAACATCACGGCGGGGGACACCAGAAATGGGCTTCACACATTGTACCCATGTGGGGATTCGAACCTGGGTCTTCGGCGTGACGAGCCAACACTTTAACCACAAGGCTACCCCACCGCCCCTAGATCTCATTGTGAAAAATACCGTCCTTGTGAAGGAGGACAGAACAAGAAACAATATCGGATTTATTTGTTTCTTCAAAACAAATTTATCTGTAAATGTTGTCATGTGATCACTGTTAGTTTGTTCAGTTGTGCAGTATCAGTCAACAAATTTTAGATCAAATCTCATTATCGTATCCTATAACAATGTTAAGCAACTTTTTAACAGAATGCAAGTAAACTGTCCATGGCTTTTTCTCTGGCAATTCTGAGAAATTCAGAAAACAGTGTTCTACAAGCATGTATTGTACAAGCAGCATGCAGGCAGTCATCAACAGTAATCAATGACAGGTGAACGTATTGTGCTGAACATGTAAATGAAGCCTTGCTGATACACAGAATAAACCGAGGGGTATTTTCCAGAAATAATTAATTTATCACATTTATCATTGTAATTAACATATACTTGTTCAGATTGTTCAAGGTGAGTGGACGCCATTGTTCAAAGTAAGTCGATGCCATTGTTCAAGGTAAGTCGATAACATTGTTCAAGGTAAGTCGATGCCATTGTTCAAGGTAAGTCGATAACATTGTTCAAGGTAAGTCAATGCCATTGTTCAAGGTAAGTCAATGCCATTGTTCAAGGTAAGTCGATGCCATTGTTCAAGGTAAGTCGATGCCATTGTTCAAGGTAAGTCAATAACATTGTTCAAGGTAAGTCAATAACTTCGTTCAAGGTAAGTCAATAACATTGTTAAAGGTAAGTCAATGGAATTGTTCAAGGTGAGTCCAAGCCATTGTTCAAGGTAAGTCGATGCTATCATTTAAGATTTGTTTGTGCCATTGTCCAAGGTAAATATATGCCATTGAGGTTTGTCCATGCCTCTGGATGAAATAAAAGAATAAAACCTGAAGTATGACATTGTATTCTTTTGGTGCCCTCTTGTCGCAATTAGACCGGGAAGGACTGAGTGACGACTACCAACAGGACTCCAACAGTATGTTACTCTCATTCTATCACTCATTAAAAATATGCACTATAACACAACTGTTACACGCACAGACATGAACAGCTGCCATGAAATTTGTTCACGCCAACCAACAACCACAGGCCTTGGTAGTCCATCACAGAAATTATCAAATAAGCTTGAAAATATTAACTTCAATAACATGCAAGTTGGCAAATATGGAAGGAAAACAACAGCGAAGAAATAAACAAGGGTAAACATGATCTAACTGGCCAGGAGCTCCACTTCCTTGATACAAACTGATGGCTGGTACAGCCCACACCAGATGTTGGGTCACTTCCTGACAAGTAACAACATGAGTGGCTATTCTGAACTCAGTATACAGGATATATATTTGACATACTACCTCCACTGCTGTACTGAAAACCAACACACTTCCTAGATCAGTCTTAAGCATGAAAGTCGAGGGATAAAATCGCAACAACTGTAAGATTCCAAAATTCAAATCGTCAATGACCTCCCTAAATTCAAATGCTACAGTGCCATCGTCAATGACCTCCCTCACCTCAAATACTGTATATACAAGACACCAGACTCCAATCAATGAACTGAGGTCCTGCTACAGGACACCAGGAATCTCGGTCATCTAGAAGACACCAGGAAGTGTCACTGAACACCAGGAAGTATCACTGAACACCAGGAAGTGACTGCATTCATTTCCGAAACATGCACTACAAGTTTTGACTTGGGAACCTTTTAAAGCAGAAATACATCAACTTTCTACAATTAGTTCTTTCCCACCTACCCTACACCAGGGCAGAATATTCAAGCAGTTCCCTTGAAACTTGAAAATAGCAGGCTATTGGATTGAGACTTTTAGTTTGTTTAACGCAACGCTCAGCATTGTTCCAGCTACATGGCTGCAGTCTGTAAATAATTGAGTCTGGACCAGACAATCCAGTGATCGAAAGCATGAGCATTGATTGGGATATGATGACATGTGTCAACTGAGTCAGCAAGCCTAACCACTCGATCCTATTAATCACCTCTCACGACAAGCAAGGGTTGCTGAAGACCAATTAGAACCCGGATCTTTACAGGTAGGATTGAGACTTTAACTCGATAACATATGATGTTGACAGCCATAACACTTTACCCCCTGAAGTCTGCATCACTCCAGAGGTAACAGCGGAAAGTACCAAACAAACCAGTGATCTGTGGCATAAGACACAGAACCAACAAAGTTACCAGGGCTCCAGATAATCTTTAAACACCAGGAGTACATACTCCTTATTTTTTCAATATAGGAGTACTGGAAAAACGTAAGAGTACATTTAGAGTACTGAATGGAATTTAATGGAGTCCCAGTAATCGTGTGTTTCGTTTCATATTTGCGCCACAACATTGCTACTCTTGTGTAAACAGTCTATTAACAATAAAACAATACTTTTTCAGATAAATACGTCTGCAAATGATTCTAAGACCGTACACCATTGCTGTGGTGCGTATCTGCTACATATTTTAAAATATTTCCTATCGTATCGTGCATATTTTTTATCCATACATACGCCGATACGGCCCTTATCTGGAGCCCTGGTCTGGTGGATAATACATTATAACTACCCAAACTGCTGACTTTTTAACACATGCAGAGAGGCTTCACATTCAAAAAGCAGTGATGCATTGCTACTTTTTGGTTGTTTGTTTTAGCTTTAAATTGTATTTAATAACACACATACTTAATTATGTTCTTAAATAATACCAACGACCCTACCATAACCTGACATATTTTATCAAGTCAAGCTAAAACAATGTTTCAAGTTTTAATTTAGATACATAAGATTCAGTTAAATCCAATGTGAAATAAATTTAAATTATCTGTAAATTAAATTAAAATTATGTGTATTTACACTAAACAGAAAGTATCTAGTCACGCAATATTACAAAAATACCAATTAAAAAAAGGGTTCAGGTAGGAACATAAATAATTCATTTGTCCTTACAAACGTGCCTCACCAGTGTAATAGTAATTTCAGTTCTCATAGAATTACAGGATGAATGATTCTTTATCCAGTGACAACTAAATAATATTCTGACACACAGGCCTTTCAGTACATTGGCAGTGACAGCTGTTGAACTAGAATATGTCCAGACTTACACTGCTACCAGATCAATCCAAATGAATTATCAATAAATTTCAGGAAAATCAATAAGTTTCCATGGAAGTGATTTCTTTGTTAACTTGAGGGAGACAACTGACACGGGATACTGACATCTTCCCCATGATAGGAAGACAACGACAACCAACAAATGGTAAATCAATTCCTTGCCGGTTGATACTGACTTAAAATGACCTCTATCACTCTCAGGCTGCTCTCGGATTGGTGGATTCCAGCAACTGTTATCTGATACAATGACATAACTGTTGCCATGGAAACAAGCAATGTTTTGGTTCTAAGCTGGCATGGTAAGACGATTGTCTATGTTGTTGGACTTAGGAGAGTGGGTGGGGTTCCAGCTCCTGGTGCTCCTTATAAACATGACAACTTTCTGCCTCAACACTGGTCAGGAAACATAATTCTGCCATCAAGAAGAATTTGTATCATACAAGTACGAATTTCAGAACTCTTCTACAGTCTTAAATAATTTTTCTTCAAGCCCAGATATCATTCATGCAGAGATACATTTTTGTTTCAATTGTTTAAACAAAATAAACAAAGAAATCTTTTTCATATATCCACAAGCATGGAAAACCATGAATATACAGGGTTAAATCCCTTTTCAAATCCTGCCATGGGCTGCAATAATGACACCTGCTGTGATGAACGAACAAAAGACAAAAGAAGACTTCAATGACAATGCAGAGACAATGGAAATCAACATTTGCATCAAGCCATGTGTCGCACATCGTTATCTAACATGTCTGTAGTCACTAGTAAGCACTAACTCTCCATGAAGATACCAAGGAAATACTTTGCATGGCCCAAAACCATTAACACACAGATTCCATACACTGTAGCTGTGTTTGGAAACCCCCTAATCTATAAATAGATCAGCTCAAGCTATGAGGCAGTGTTCGCAGCCATTAGGTCGCTATAGTAACTAGCTCCATCCTGCAGTAGACACACTGGACACTCTCCCGGAAAGGAGGAAGTAAAACAACGTTTTACGCTACATGAACACTGGGATATTTGTCATAAGAGATCATTTGAACACAAAAGTAACGAGCAAAAATAACCTGTTACAATGCACTTACAAGGTACAAGTCTCCTTTCTTATTCGAAGGCATGCAACAGTGACCAAGGAAAATTAACACTTAGGTGGGAACTAATACCTTCTAAAACTTATCTACCGTTCACAAGCGAACAACTTTTTGAGGCATTTTAACAGGTTTTTATGTCACCCTAAATAACCTGGATGTGAACTAGAATCGGGTTCGTCGCATGCATATAAAGCTATGCTTCAGGGCACTATTTTCATCACTGTAAGAGTGATGGTTTGAACTGTACTTCAGTCACATTACAGCATATCAGCTGAGTGAGTGAGTGGGTGAAAGTGATCAGAAAAAGGACAGTATTTCTGGTCAGTTTAGGTCAGTTTACTGTGTGAGCAGGGGCAGTGGGATAGCCTAGTGGTTAAAGCGTTTGCTCGTCACGCCGAAGACCCAGGTTCAAAGTCTCCACGTGGGTACATTGTGTGAAGCCTATTTCTGTTGTCACTCACAATGATATTGCTGGAATATTGCTAATTGTGGCGTAAAACTAAACTCACTCACTCACTATTGTGTGAGCAAGGCCCACTCTGATACATGTGAACGAGTGAGTAGTTTAGTTTTATACCCAACTCAGCAATATTCCAGCTATATGGCGATTGGCATCCATAAATCTTGCTTTTCTTATATGGCGGCGGTCTGTAAATAATCGAGTCTGCACCAGCCAATCCAGTGATCAACAGCATGAGGTTCGATCTGCGCTATCGGGAACCAATGACACATGGCAACCAAGTCAGTGAGTCTGACCACCCGATCCCATTAGTCACCTCTTACGACAAGCATGGTTTACTGAAGATCAATATTCTAACCCTGACCTTCACAGGTATCTGATGCATGTAGAAGAGGATTACCATCCTTGTGAAACCTTGCATGATGCTTACAAATGAGGCGTCATCACTAGGCTAAGTCTGGGTTTGAAACCAATTAATTGCAATATCCTGGTGACAACTCTGCAACAATTTCTACCATAGATCTTCAGAATTCAATTTTTATAACATGTTTGCCTGAAACCATAGTAAAACCCTGTTTCCCCTCACCACTGACTGGATGGTACAGACAATATCATACTGAATGAACCCTGTGAGGTACACGCAATATCCCCTCCCCGAAACCACTTCAAGCCTGTGTGGTACACCAATATCCCCTCCCTGGAACTAGTTCAAGCCTGTGTGGTACACGCAATATCCCCTCCCTGGAACTAGTTCAAGCCTGTGTGGTACATGCAATATCCCCTCCCTGAAACCAGGTCAAGCCTGTGTGGTACATGCAATATCCCCTCCCTGAAACCAGGTCAAGCCTGTGTGGTACATGCAATATCCCCTCCCTGAAACTAGTTCAAGCCTGTGTGGTACATGCAATATCCCCTCCCTGAAACTAGTTCAAGCCTGTGTGGTACATGCAATATCCCCTCCCTGGAACTAGTTCAAGCCTGTGTGGTACATGCAATATCCCCTCCCTGAAACTAGTTCAAGCCTGTGTGGTACATGCAATATCCCCTCCCTGAAACTAGTTCAAGCCTGTGTGGTACATGCAATATCCCCTCCCTGAAACTAGTTCAAGCCTGTGTGGTACATGCATATCCCCTCCCTGAAACTAGTTCAAGCCTGTGTGGTACATGCAATATCCCTCCCTGAAACTAGTTCAAGCCTGTGTGGTACATGCAATATCCCTCCCTGAAACTAGTTCAAGCCTGTGTGGTACATGCAATATCCCCTCCCTGAAACTAGTTCAAGCCTGTGTGGTACATGCAATATCCCCTCCCTGAAACTAGTTCAAGCCTGTGTGGTACATGCAATATCCCCTCCCTGAAACTAGTTCAAGCCTGTGTGGTATCCCTCCTGGAACTGCAATATGCCCTCCCTGGAACTAGTTCAAGCCTGTGTGGTACATGCAATATCCCCTCCCTGGAACTAGTTCAAGCCTGTGTGGTACATGCAATATCCCCTCCCTGAACTAGTTCAAGCCTGTGTGGTACATGCAATATCCCCTCCCTGAAACTAGTTCAAGCCTGTGTGGTACACGTAATATCCCCTCCCTGGAACTAGTTCAAGCCTGTGTGGTACATGCAATATCCCCTCCCTGAAACTAGTTCAAGCCTGTGTGGTACATGCAATATCCAACCAAATAAGGCCCCTTGTCTGAATGAGGTATATGGAACAGCTCCCTCAAGAAAATATTCCCTGAGAGGGTGGTACAAGGAATATTACCTCCCCAATGCCCCATCGCAATGACAGGGTGGTACAAGCAATATAACCACCTCAAGGACAGGGTGGTACAAGCAATATAACCACCTCAAGGACAGGGTGGTACAAGCAATATCACCTTCTAAAGGACAGGGTGGTACGAGCAATATCACCTCTTCAAGGACAGGGTGGTACAAGCAATATCACCACCTCAAGGACAGGGTGGTACAAGCAATATCACCATCTCAAGGACAGGGTGATACAAGCAATATCACCTCAAGGACAGGGTGATACAAGCAATATGACCACCCCAAGGACAGGGTTGTACAAGCAATATCACCTCCTAAAGGACAGGGTGGTATAAGCATTATTACCTCCACAATGCCCCATCTCAATGACGGGATGGTACCATCAAATATCACCTCACTAATGCCCACTCAGCTGTGACAACCTAGTACAATCCCTGATCCTCTCAACCCTGAAAGTTTTTACAAAGGCATTCCTGTGTTTGGTGTGGGGATTTTTTTGTTGCACATCCCATGTTCACTTACTGTGACAGCATTCAATCAATACTGATGGCTGACCTACATCTAGCCATGCATGACTAGGTGCCTTATATATAAACAAGGTTCATCACCTTGTCCACTGATTTCCATGTTGGGAGCATTATTGTGTCAATGTTCAGTCAACAAGAGATGCCAAAATACACTCAATATTGTGCTTGATACACTATGTATTTATCGAAGCAAATTGACATAAGAAATAAGGAAACCAGTTATCTGCTCTCCTTACACTGACTGCAGGAATACCCATGTATTTGGTAGTACTTTTTCTTACGTTCACTTCTCCTTTTTACGAGTGAGTGAGTACTGTTTTACGCCGCTTTTAGCAATATTCCAGCAATATCACCAGAAATGGGCTTCACACATTATACCCATGTGGGGAATTGAACCAGGATCTTCGACGTGACGAGCAAACACTTTAACCACTAGACGAACCCACCACCCATTTTTCCTTTTACAAAGGAAATGTATCCTTTTGGTACAACATCTGGCTTTAAGGGTGTTTCTGAACAAGATGAGATGCAAAACTAACTTTGTGTGTACGCGTACAAGGGATATTTGTACAAAGAGAGACAAATTTAGGAGTGAGGCTTTTGTGTTTCTGTACCAATGCTGCGAGAGAGAGATCTAGCCATGCTGGCAGATTATGTCTTTGCCATCTAACATAGCATGTGTACATATTAAGTAAATATGGCAAATCAATTTGTCTCATTAATGATCTTTTCATCCCCCAAGGCCTTCTTTCTGGATGTGCTCAGGGACTTTACCTACAATACAACCGATATTTCAGGATACGTGCAAGATACTGAGTTGGGTTCAACAGAGTTTTGAACTGTATTTCAGGTCTGAAGCAACATGTCCACATAGAGGTGAAGAAAGAATTCTCACAGACATGGTGGTTCTTCCAACATATGCATGGTGGAAACCTACAAACACAGAACTGTGGATATCAAGGATTCTTTCTAAAGGGAGTGAGTTTAGTTTAATGCCACTTTTAGAAATATTCCAGCAATATCACGGTGGGGGACACCAGAAATGGGTTTCACACATTGTACCTATGTGGGGAATCGAAAGCGAGTTGTCTGTGTGACGAGCGAACGCTTAACCACTAGGCTACCCCACTGCCCATCCTTTCCTAAAGAAACAGGTATAAACAATTTAGTCCAAAAGACCATGTTCTATTAAAAAAAGGGTTCCAAGGTCCTTGAGATCTGCAGTTGAGCATTTGAGTATCTGAGGCCGCTTAAGAGTTAACTTTTGACAAAGACCCATGAATTTACTCCTTAGGTTCTAACCTAGGATCTATGGGCACGAGTGTCCTTCTCTAATGCTTGACATATCGGTGCCCTCCCTGTCACCGAGGTTTGTTTATCTAGAAAATAATGTTTACAAGTTTCTTCCAACAGTGCCTTGTCACCCCTCCTCAAGGTAACAGTTCATTACACAACCACTTGTGTGTTCTACATGCACAACTCAATCAGCTCACGGCTAGGCAGCCATTACAATCTGCTCATGTACTCCAACCTCACAAAGAAATCAGATGTTTGGGGGTAGTTTTGACTGGTTCTCCGAGATTATAGACGAGACCTTAGAGTAACTGTAAAGACGTCAAACAAAACTTAAGTTCCCGGGATGAACTAGTGTCTTAGTCTTTTGAATTAAAAATGACTGGGGTGGGGTTATCACAGCATCTACTTTTGTTCCAGTTCTATCCCAGGATATCTGCATAATGTGGGAGGTACGCATGTCCGACATCTGCCACTTGGGGAAACCTTTGACCATAGATATAAAGATAATCAGGGCAAATGTTCATCGGATTCTGACAAGTCCAAGGACAGCAACTCTGCATAGTCAATAATGGAGCCTCATACAAACGTTTAGGGCTGCAACGATTCACCCAGACCTCGATTCGATTTGATTTTCAATATTGAACCCTTGATTGGATCATTTTTGATTTGATCCTTAGGTTCAAATACCAAACTGATGGTAAGCTCCAGACTCCATAATTTTGAACACTTTCTTAGTACTCAGCCTTTACTGTCTCCCTCAATTAAGAAATATTATGATATACTAAAGAATCTTATGTGGGTTTTCCTTGTTACAGATCATCTGAAAATGTGTAAATGTAACTCTTCCATCTCTGCAGTCTTTTGGCCTGTCAATTCAGACAGATCCCAAATACATCAATACTTTTAGTTTTAATTCACACTGTCGCATAATGATGAAAGATGTTCTCATTTACCCCATATGTGACCAGAACACACACTGACCCCTAGTGATGCTATTTTGCATTGTTTACACATACCATCAAAAACAACATACATTCCTGTCTAGGGTGATATACAGTGGTTATACCCCATCATCACTGGGTAATTACATAATGGGACATACTCCAGACAGGTGGGGTGGGGAGGAAACCCAGGTATATATATATGACTGTATACACACTTGGAAGATGGAGACATTGAGGTATGCTGCAAACAGCCTGGGGCTCATTTAGGTCCGTCCCAAACATCCAGCCCTCAGTATACCACACCTCTCCCCTACCCCCTCACTATACCACCCTCTGACAAGCTAGTGGCAATCCTTGTGCTGTAAAACTGCTCAAAGTTTGAGTGTTGGCCACACCAGAGTTGTGTTGGCATTCAACAGAGGTCATTGTCTCAGAGGTCAGCAGCAGCCAATCAGACAGCCTGCCTAATAGTGAGGGTCTTTGTGCAGTTGGTTCCACACCAGTGGTCATCATGGCAAGAGGGGCTTTCCTGCTTTAGGGAATAACATTCATGGGAGGAAAGGATGTTTTATAAAAAATTTAGAGTTTGAATATAGTATACAATAAGTTTATGTGGTAGCAGTTACCAAGGCCAGGAATCTGAGGCATCCATACCAGGGCTTGCTTGTTCCAAGTCAGGCAATAGCAGGAAGGCCAGAGAGCACAATAAGTGAGGGTCCACAGGGAGCTACCAGAACGCGCAACTACACTTTTATCAAAAATGGAAATCAATACTCTATGTGATGCTCCACTGCCTTGGTTTTATATCAGATACTTCATGTTTGAACACAGACAGATTCACATATCTGACAATCTATGCACAGGTACTTAATCAAATCATAATTTCACGTTCATTCTTAAATTCAATATTGAGACACATGATGATACAACCTAAGATA
The DNA here is from genome assembly GCF_003918875.1 of Haliotis rubra. Taxonomy (NCBI): domain Eukaryota; kingdom Metazoa; phylum Mollusca; class Gastropoda; order Lepetellida; family Haliotidae; genus Haliotis; species Haliotis rubra. The sequence goes on from NW_025767014.1 coordinate 918,403, forward strand.
AATGAAGCTAAGCCATTGTGATTTTATTTACCATCCACCTATCCCCTGGAGATTAACAATGTGACTAATCTTTTCCTATTTTCATTATATCTCAGAACAAAAAAAAAATGGTATAAATTTCACAATTTGTCTTCTTAAATCTCCAAACAAAACAACTGAAGTAAATTAATTTGATCAAAATACTTAATAAAATTCAAGAACAGCATGCGTGTGTAAGTGAAATAAACAGATAGTGATGACATTACTTGACATTAGCTTATTCTAAGTTGATATCAATGATTCATGATGAAAATCAAAATCAAAAACAGATTAACAGGTAACCCCGAACAATTTTAACTATTACTCTGTAAAATGTCTGATCACTGAAATCATTTCACATGAAAAGTTTAACTGTAACGCATACAAAGGATTCTTTGTCATAGAAACCACCTATGTAGCTACTGAGCAATGATAGTGAGAGCATCTCAAAATCAATGCCGTATGCAAGAGAGGGCCTAGGGAGCCTCAAAAGCTTGAAGCAAGCTCTGAGCAAGGTGGCTCTACACCACTCAGAATCAGACAAAAACAGTAAACCTATATCACAATAACACACACAAATTATCAAGGACATGGGCTTAATTAACTCCCAAAACATAAGCCTTCCCCAGCAGAAAGTATTTACAAAATTAGGATGTCAAATTGAGTCAAATTAAAGTTCCTAGCATCCCCCAAATCGTTTTCACAGTAAAATAATGATTTAGCGTAAATATGGACAATGGACACCCACATGTATGGCCTCAGTATGAGGACCCAAAATAGGACAGGCTGACTAAGTCTCATTATAAACTACCAACATAGTTTTTAAGGTTGAATAAATCCAAGAATATTTGACATCAATTTTCTTGTAGATTTAATCCACAGTATAGATGATTTATTTTAATTTGTCATCGATAACACGGATTCCTTAGCCTTTATCACTGTGCTTTATGCAAGGTCTGGTTTTCTAGGATGTTTCATTCCAACATTTGTCAATAAGTTGTCCTGTTCCACAATGATGTGTGATGTCTACTGTGATAGTCTGATCGACAAATGGATACTTGCAATCAATGACAAGCCATTCATACCCCAACACAAAGTGTAACACAGCATTACCACCGTCGCATTGTGGTATTGTGCATGACAACACACTGCAGCATCATGAACTACTTAATATTATATTCACAGCAAGCTGCAGGGCTTAACTAATCTTCAATACCAGTGTCGGGGAATTTCTCTGATTTGTGTATGCTTAACACTTGAAGGGCATTCTTAATGTAAAAAATTATGAATTTTGAATTCATTTCAAATTAACCCCTCAAAAACAGGGGACACTGCATACCTTATCAGTCAAGACATGGGTCATGAAATAGACATATTTATTTCCTTAAAATAAACATCAGCGATAAGGAGGTAAAACTTTTTTAAAGACTTACAAGTTTCACTGCTTCTTAAAATACAAACTTGTCTCAATTTCATTCAATACCTAAATTTACTATACCCAAAATAAATTACACAATCAGTTTTTGTAGACAGCAACAACAAATATCAGATGTTATTTATTAAACACTTGTCCACACAACCAAACAGGACCGAATCACATAAAGTGTTAACACTGCCTGAAGTAATGGGAGTGCTGCTCCCTCCCTATGTCTCTGTGGGCCTGTGTCAGCCCCGGGCACTGAATGTACATGTGACTCGCAGTGACATCCTTCATACACAAGGCAGTCGGCCAAACACAGGACAGCATCTTATCCAAGCACCACATAAATTTATACTCATGAAATATGAAAGTTACTGGTATACAGACACTGCCAGTAAATTGGGCATCAGGGAATGAATTTTGAATATTGTACCGGTTGTATCATTCCTCCAAGTTATCAGTACTAATTCGATGAAAAGAAGAAATTAAAATATTCGGAAGCTGCTTCCCATACAACTGCTCTCTATCACCATCCCTTCCCTCTGACCTGCTCTTCAGCACTTAGCCAGACTCTACCCATACATCACAGAACAGGTCCATATTGTCCATAGAAAGAAAAGCTGAATCATCACTTTCTGCCCTTATGTTTTTTATTGGTAAGATCAATCTTTAAAGAGTGAGTTTGGTTTTACGCCACTTTCAGAAATATTCCAGCAATATTATGACAGAAAAGCAGAAAAAGGGGCTTTCACATACTGAATATGTGGAATCGAACTCAGGCCTTTGTAATGACAAGCAAACACTAGGATAACACAAGACTGAGTCAAATCAATGGTTGATACTATGAGCAAACATCCAAATATGGACAACAAAAGAACATTTATATCTGGTCTGGTCTGGTCGCATGACTTGCAGGAAAGAAAAAAAATAACCTAAAGGAGAAATGTAAAACTCCCATCACTTTCAGTTAATGTAAAAAATGCCACTTAAATAGATCTAGATCTAGATCTAGTCTTTACAAATGGCAATCTCTTCATCATGGAATCATGAGGTGGTATTAGTCAAAGACAATGAACCTCTCTGCAAAATTAAATCAGTCATCACATACTCAACACTGCAACTGAGATACTTCCACAAATACCTTTAGAAGATATCTGATAATGTTTAGTTCACACTATGTATGATCATTACTCTCTAGATCTCATAGGTTTCCTCTGAGCCTGGCAGTTTCACAGGCATGCATACAGACAAGGGAGGTAACTCCTGCACACTAACCTTATCACATGCCTTCACTATAACCAGTGATTAGACACCAATTTCACATTTTTTCAAAAAATGAAGTTACTTTATCACATTTCAAACATATTTGTTTAAAATACAACTGGCACAGTGTGTATTTTCTTCTTAAGTTAAAACTCAAACCAAAATCATCTTGCAGGAGATATGACTAGGTACTCATTTGAAACCCCTGATCATAATGATATGATATCCCCAGCCTGTGCCTGCCCTAGTCTGAACCCTCCACCAGGCGTTAACCCCCTGCCTGTTATCCCCCCACCCCCCTCTCCATTTCCCTCACACAACCTCAGCCTCCCCAATCAATACTGCCTCCCTCCTCTTTCTGGACTTCCACAAGCACAAACCCAAGGCATTCCAGCTTATATTTTAAATGTCAAGGGTTTGAGAAACTTAAGAAGCAGTGTGTCGGCTTGGAATTACACTTGCAGCTAAATATTTGATAGTAGCAGCCACTTTGCAGTGGCTCAGGGGAGGCAACTGCAGGAGTCTATATCGCCTGAGGTATCTTGTTGAAACCTGTCATTCAACACATGGTTCACCCCTTCTCTAATTTCTCACCTGTGGATTTGAGTAGATAGTGTTAAGCTTTAATTGGTTAACATACCTATAAGCTTTCCATCAAAACTGAACAGTCTTCCTAAAGTAAATATGAATATATAATACCTAAATTAACGAAAGATAACGGGAAATCATCTCACTACAACTACCAACATATCAATTGTTGGATCGGGAATCTAGCTTGATCATGGTTTAAGATCTACACCAAAACATCACTCTATGCAATAAACAAGAAGTTGTCATCCCATGTGTGTGTGTGTGCGTGCGTGCGTGCCTAGTGGTTAAAGTGTCCGCTCGTCACGCTGAAGACCCGGGTTTGATTCCCCACATGGGTATAATGTGTAAAGCCCATTTGTGGTGTGCTCCGCAGTGATATTGCTGGAATATTGCTAAAAGCAGCATAAAAACGAACTCACTCACTCTGATGTTTTCTTTTTTGAAGGACAATTTCAAAAGTACCACAATCAAAAGTAGTATTTGACACATATTTCAGTTGTATCGGACTTAACCGCATTTAACTTAGGTCTTTTTTTTTTTTTGAGCTATGAAATAGTTTCCCATGCACCACAGGACATCTTACTTCACCTCTTCACCATCGACAGCATGGTTTCATGCTACTTTTAGCAAGGTTCAAGCAACATCATGGGAGACACCAGAAACAACAAATGTTTCCCAAATTTGATCAAAATTTCTTAAGTTCTTCAAAATAAGCATTGCATGCTGATTATCCCATGACTGCAACCATTCAAGAAATGTTGTGTTCCTCTTAATGAAAAAAGTTGACATCCATAAAATACTCATCCTTAACTGCAACCGCTTCAGATTAACCCATATCGTACCACCCTGGCCAACTGGCCAATATCCACCCGTATCCATTTTCTGAGAAGAACCAGTATTAATTCAGGTATACGAAAATATATCGTATACTTAATCACAACAGTTTGTCTCCTGGTGTAACACATTACAACTACAAAAACAGCTGCCCACACACACAGCAGCTGGTAATGTACAGTAAACTACGGTTTTAATTAACCTGATTATAACGAACTGACAGATGTAACCAACTGTTTTTGGTCCTGGATGCTTGCTGCATATACTAGTCGAAATGAAAAAAAAAATGAAGTGTTTTCCAAGATAGAAAATTGGTGGCCCCTTTGAGTTTGTTAAAACTGTTACAGTATGTGTAACATGTTCTATTGGTGGAATATGAAGGTTTTGTGCCCCAGGAAATCACAAGCAGGAATTACCATCCTTGGGCAAGTGAGCCGAGTCAAAAGCCAGACTGATGAACGAGTATGACGCTGACCATCAAGAACCATCATTGACTCGTGCAACCACTGACAGCAAACCTGCTTCACACAAGAACCAATTTGTCTCTAACTCATGGTGTATTTTCAAATGACACAATATTTATAAAGCTTCCTTTTAATGTTTTATAATACTTCTGCTATTGCCAGGGATGGCAACAGGAAAGACTATTTTCAGCTGAAAACTTAATATTGTGTCATCGAGTTGAGGGTTTCTCAATGGTTAGACGATTCACAATTGAACAATTTGAAATAAAATCCACGGATCAGCGGCAAATTGCCATCCCTGTATTGCTATAAGTATCAATAGATGTATCACGAGCAGTAATGACTCCTCCAGCAGGTAGGATAAGCCACGATGTTCTACACCTGGAATGAATTCTGAGCCGAACAGCCATTGTCAACCTCCTCCTCTTTAACCAATGACAAGGTATCTATTAGCTACCCAAACATCTTAATCATATAACGTATCATACAGAGAAGGGCGTGATAATGGACACAGAGCAGCAGCCATCCTCAGTTCTGAAACCCATCACCATGCTGTTTCCACAACAATGGCTGTAGTCCACCCTTTCTCTCTGATACATCACTCCCACTCCTCCACACTGCAGGTTGGATATGACCCTGAGTGGGGTCATGACCCCTGTAATGCATCTCACACCAAACAATCAACTGCTCTCTGATTGGTCAATATTCCCAGAGGTCAATCTCGAAATGCAGTGACCTTCCATTGGGGGAAGCTAGGTAAACATGGCACAATAATTACTCTAAACAGTAAACAAGCACTCCATAATACCTCTACTTTGAACACACATGTAGCAAATTTATAGGGAACGTAACGTCTCAGTAGGATCTTATGAGCTCTGCTTTCACATGACTTAAAATGTCATTCCACAATCAGATTAATTATATCTCAAGTAGGGAGGACTTGTCTGACGACATTAAATGAAATCCAAACCTTCCCGACGTGAGTTTTTCATTCACTGCAAATGACAACAAAATCCAATAAGAAAATCCATAATTGATGTCTTCATGATACATAACATACTGTTTAACCATTGCCGATTGTCGCAAAGGAAAGTTGGGATAGGGTAAGGGAGGAAATATGCATCCCGTCTTAATCAACTTTATCAACCCATCTCATTAGTGAATAATTAAAGACTTGTGTTTACTGTGCCCCTGTGGAGGATACATTGTGTCACGGTGACTCCTACTGGGGCCGTCAATCAGCTGACCCTTTCAGGCAAACCCTCAGTATGGAGGTACTGCCAAGTGGGCCTGCCTCTTGATCTGGCACTGGTAGAAGTCAGTGACAGGCAGGGTGGGTGGCAGTCAGAAGCTCTCATCCCTTGGTGTTGCTTACAGTGAACACGGAGCAGCCTACTGCCTGTCCTGTGCTACTCCGAGACTAGGTAGGCACACAATCAATACTGGCAATATTTTATACTGGAGGCTACCAAAGGGAGTGTTTACGTGCGACACTCAATATTGTATTGATATGGGTTTGTATACTGTGCAGTCCATTAACTACTGAACGGTCGTACCAAAGTGCAGCTTTCTATGCCGTAACAGACACACCGTTGTTTACAAGAAACAACTTACTACCACAAATAACAACAATCATTTTTTAAGAGCTAAGAAGTAAAACCAAACTGAATCTTGCTCAACAATCGTAACCCCCCAAAACCTGTCATTGAACAAGCACATGAAGCCTTAGGGTTTAAATGCTGATGCATGATGAACAAACAAGTATATTTGGTACCATATAAAGTAGGGGACATTTTGAGAGATGGAGAAAAAGTATGAGGGGTCGGGTGTGGACCCTCGATGTGATATGTGGGTGTGTATGATTCTGGAAGAGCTTCAATGAGGCCATGTAGGCACTTGGTTGAAAATCTCACTATTGCATTTTGAATAGGACTGACTGACTGAGTTTAGTTTTACGCCGCTTTTAGCAATATTCCAGCAATATCACGGCGGGGGACACCAGAAATTTTGAATAGGAAGGTAACTATTTGGCATTATAACCGTTGCCATACTTTTGTAACTGGGGGCCATGTTATTGCTACTAAGGCTTGTAAATATTAGAGTCTGAATCAGAGAAATAAGACACACAATCAACTAAATTACGAATCCATCAAATCACCTCTTTAAAGATGCATTGGTTGATGGGGATATCTTGTATGTGAGGGTTTCAGTAGAGAGCCTCAAAAGCAGCATCTACAGGGTTTGGGTTTAGAGCCTCAATAACATATTTACATAAGGGGGTTGTGGTAGAGAGCCTCAATGGTGCCATGTGTGCATGTGAGGGTTTTGGTGGAGAGCCTCAATAGTGCCATCTGTAGGGTTCTGGTTGACAACCTCAATAGGGAGGTGAGTGAAGTGATCCAGTATTTACAGGTATCTGGTCTAGAGCCTCACTCGCGAACCTTTCTAAATATCACTGATACTGGGTACTCCTAAGGGACTACAGATGAGGGAGTTAGAGATAAACTGATGCTCAACTAGGATTCAGGGGCATGGGTTCAGAGCCTCATGTTGTTTGCCTGTTTATAAATCTTGATGGAGATACAGAACCTCAAACTGTATAAAGGAAACAGTGTGAACTCAATAGGTGATGTGACCTTGTGTTTGTAACATGACAGCATGAACCTTAATGTTCTCTTTACACAACAACAAAGCATCACAACAAATAAATTTTTAAAAGTTGTTTTTCTCACAAGAGTTTGAAATTTATTTAAAATAAATTAATCTAAGTTCACACTGACCTAACTGCACTGAAGTCAGTATGATACCAAAGCCTCACCTACACTGAAACGTCACATAAAATAGTTAAAACCTCAATCTCTTATAGGAATTACTGTTAGATCCTTATTCATTTCTTTTATCAAACTGTATGGAATCGGTCTACCACAAAACACTTAGTCATCATCTCAAACCATCAAAACACCACCAAGATCCTTCTAACATATATTTTACAAAATGAATGCATTAGAGGCCAAATACCAAGTTCCCTGCACCACCATGGGTAGTGGTTGTGGGCCCCATTAACCGTTATTGTGGAGGGGTTAGTGGTGTAGAGCCCCAGTGTTGGCCAGCGAGCCAGCCACCTGCACATTGAAGCCACAGCCTTGCCTCAACCAGCTCAACTATTGATTTCTTGGGCTGCCATGTGATCATGGGGCGGTCCACGGCTCAAGCTGGGGGACCATCACAATCAAAAATCACAATAACAACTCTCAAATTTTCAACAAACTCAACTTCCATATTGGATGAGGCTGTAGAGAGGGTGTAAGTAAACCAGCAGTTATCACTACCTTTCTTAGAAATGGCCAGACTGAGGACAGCACTGGTGGCCGAGATTCGACTGTTTCTGTTTACAGGGTGTTTGATCAATGGAATGTCCCAAGTGTGGGCTTGCTGTTCAGTGTGGGATGCACCCAAGTCGTCAGTGCTGAATCTTCCTCTATTATGCATACAAATTTGTCATCTAGTTACCTTATTGCCATGGCAACTGAACATGGAGTCAGCGATCATGTGGCTACGACTGTACATAGGACAGTTGAATAGTCGGTGAGGCATGCCTGTTTACACAACTGGGACCCACCCGCCTCCTGTCTCGTGTCAGCCAGTGTGCGATGACACACTACAATCTACAGCAAATAATCTCGAATCAATAACAACCGGAAAGCAACTTTCACCACAAAAATCATAACATACTATGACATTATATCCCTCTGGAAATTCAGTCGCTTACAGAAATCTTGCGGTTATAATTTCAATCATAATCCTGTAAAATTATTTCCAAATTAAACATTACATTCCCTGGAATATGAATCCCATAATGTTTTAGTTGGTCAGTGGAAATATTTGAACCAAAGTAATTTTTTTTAATTCTGACAAGATATGTTCCTTAAGCCAAAAAAACAGTGTGAAGAATTCTTTAATATATGATTTGATTCAACCAATCAAAACCTTTTCCTGATAATACCGTACATAATAAGGAATCTGCTTACTGTATCCTTGAACCGAATCCTCTGATATTTGCATACCATTTCGCCAATTTATATCGATATCTTGCATTTCCTCTGCATCAAGACAACATATAAAATTACAGTTTTCATTTTCACTTGTCGTATTGGCACTCAAAATTTCCTGCCAGAGATGCTAGAGCAATTTCATATGAAACTCTGGCCAGTAAAATGTCTGATGTGAACTCAAGGTCCGTCTGTGGCCGTAATGACATACTTCCTGTTTAAAACTAAGATAAAAAAATTTCCTCAAACAAAATTAAAATTTCACCTCCCAGGCCAAACAACATCATTTGGTCTTGCTAAGGAATGCCAACTGACCTCGATATAACCACTTGACTACCATCACCCTATAAGCCCCTTCCAAAAAACAGTACCAACTTGCATATATTCCACCAAATACATTCATAAGAGGGATGACAGACGTGGCTGTGATGATACAGTATTTAATCCCCAGTTGAATGTCTCCCAGTAGTGCTGGTATAGCGAGGGGGTGCTGTACTGTGCTGGCACAGGAGTGTAAACAAGCTGACTTCTCTGTCTCTCTATACATATGACCTTTGGGCCTCTCCACAGCCTTGCAACACAAAGATACCTAACATGTATAGCAGAAACATGACAGAATGCATTACTACAACAATAAGGAGAAATAAATATGCACTTTCATTTCATTTTTTAAATTTGACAGAAAATAATTGATATATTGCCCTCCCCAAATATTGACCTCGGTGTGATAATGCAGGTCAAAAGAGCTTGTTTATGGTCACTGGCTGCACCTCAGGTGAGAAGTAGGGACAGACTCACAGTGTCAGCCTTGACCTACGACATTGGAAGGTGACCAATTCACACTAATATTCTAGACTCTAAAACATGCTGGGCAGCCACGACCAATACTTTGACCAACTCAATTTAATACCTCTGTTAATATTTTACATATTTTTTTTAAACTGTTTCTGCTGCAGAAAACAATTTACCTAATTGTGAGGGAAAACATTCACCTAGGGTTCCTCCAACTTTAAATCACAAGATAACATGATACAAATGAACTTTTTCCTGGACTATAATTGGATATGAAACTCACTTTTGAACTTTTAATAAATATGTTTGGTAGACATAATAAAACAAACATAATCATCAGATTTTGCTGAAAGAGTGTATCATGTTTCCTATAATGCTTAGTGGAGTGAAGGACGATGGAGTGGAATCTCCAAGACACTGTCAGCAACCACTCCACCTTCAGGAACAAGAACAAGATGGGCGCCTGCAGACAGCTTTCCCCTGGAGAGACCAGCAACACTACAACTTGGATTTGGGAGAATCAGATGATGGACACTTCAGGACCACCAGTACGAGAACAAAGAGATCATTAGTGGTGTTCCGATTAATTGAAATAATCGAAGATTGATCAAGGTCCATATGACAGAGCTATTCAATACAATTTTCTATAATCGAACAGAAACAACTTTGCCCTGTTAACTTAAGATAGTTGTAAATACACCATCTCAGTAAACAAATATACTTAAAAGCTGGAAAGTATGAAGCCAGTTTCCTTTAATGCTGCATCAATTATTTTTGTCCCGAGTTTGTTAGGTGTTGTCTAGGACAGCATCGATGAGGAGCATATATGTTTAATGAATATAGCGTAGCAAACATAACATTTCTTCCTGCTTACTTTGTTTAATATCAAGGAATTAAAATAACATGTCAAAATATTGCTTGGGTTGAAAGATTTCAATAATTCTTGTACACCCCCCCCAAAAAAAGCTGTTTATTGCCTTTCTGACAATACCATAATGGCCTTCGCAAAATGACACAAGATACTCACCAATATGGCTGGTATATATTCCATTTTGCATGTCTCATTTTGATAAACAATAAACCATTTAAAAGAAAAAATCCCTAATGAAACATGTTCGTATTTTTTATTCTAGTGATGATCACACATAACTGATCTAGTTTTACTGAACTTTGATGATCGATCAGTTGGGATCATCCAATGATCATGATTTCACAACTCCTTCACAATGTTAAAGTGGCTAGCAGCAAACTTATGAGTGAGTGAGTGAGTTGGGTTTTACGCCGCTTTTAGCAATATTCCAGCAATATCACGGCGGGGGACACCATAAATGGGCTTCACACATTGTGCCCATGTGGGGATTCGAACCCGGGCCTGGAGTGAGTGTGACGAAAGCAGACGCTTTTAACCATTAGGCTACCCCACCGCCCCGCAAACTGATGGAAGCTTCAACACTAATAATACCTGGTGGCTAAGATAAGCTAAGATTTGATTAGCTAGAACTTGGTAACGAGAAAAGTGAACATGGTAGTAAGATATGTCAAAGCCAGCAATACTTGAACCAAGACTTGAGACAGAAAATATCCTCACTCACTCAAAGCGCTGAGTATCCATGGAGATTTTCTCAACCAATAAAAGACATAAGCAAAACCATTCTCAACCAACAAAGATAACACCTTTTCAAGCAACAAAGATTTCTTGCAAAACCCTTCTCAAGTAACAAGAAAAGTATGTAAAACCCGTATTTAGCAAGAAAAAGAGCCAGAATGTATTCAAGTAACAAGCCGAACAGTCCAAACCTTTCTAAGTAACAAAAGATGTATGAAAAACACTCCTAAACTACGAAATGAGAGAGAACCTTTTAAAGTAACAAGCTTCACAAGTAACAAAAGATATATACAAAACCAATTCTCAACCAACAAGAATAGGAGCCAAAAACCTTTTCAAGTAACAAACAAAGCAGGAAAACCCCTCTGAAGAGAAGAAATAGGAGAGAGGATGTTTAAGGGCAGAGAAATAGATGCTCTCTTATGACAAGTGGCTTCTGATGCCCCAAACCAATATTACAGCTATATTTTAGTGGCTTGAAGGTGAAGTTAGATCCATCACCAGTGGTCAATCATTTAAGCGAAAAAGCATGGAGCCATGATGTGGTTTACAAGATCAATCAATAGGTCAGCCATTGTGGCTCAAAACAGAAACAGTGAGTTGGATCAAATGCAGCTTTGAACAGTATTCCAGTGACATCATGGAGCCATGCGACAGTCAATAGGAAGAAAGCTTGAGTGAGTGAGTATGGCTTTACACAGAAGTGGGAGTGAGTATGGTTTTTCACACATTGTACCCATGTGGAGAATCGAACCAGTGTCTTCGGCATGATTTGCGGACATTTTAACCACTAGGCTACTCCACCACCTCCAAAGAAAGTTTGAAATGATGACGTCCCGTATGTTTACCTCTTTGGGAGAACAGAGTGAGTGAGTATTGTTTACAAGGCTTTTAGCAATATTCCAGCAATATCAGAGCGGGGGACACTAGAAATTGGCTTCACTCATTATACCCATGTGGGGAATCGAACTGCCAAGTCTTCAGCTGCTAGAATTCTTAACTTTGATTGTAACCAATGTGTTAAGAATGGGCTTATGTGCCAGAACCACTAGGCTACCCAGCCCCCTTGGGAGAACAGACAATGAAGACCTTTTATAGGTAGTCTTATCAGAGGCACTAAACTGATAGACCTGGAAGCTGTCTTTAAGTCTTATTGACAGAAACAACAGATGTGAGGCAGGATTCTGAAGTCATTTCTTATCAAGTAAGATGGGTCAAACAAAATGGCCACCTTGATTGGAGAATCCAAGGAACGAATGAGGTGATAATCTCGGCTTCGAACCTATGACCAGCAGCTTAACAACTGCACAGCGAGGTGTTGCACCGAACCAACTAGGACATATGTGTTGCCTTTTATCAAGGAAAGGATTAACAGTGTTATACCATGGGTCAAATCATGATGCACGAAATATACTTACCTGTACTGATCAACTGCTTAATCTTACACTGATACATCTTTTAATCACGCATCAGACATGTTGGAAAAAACTGTTCTCTGTATATTTCTCTAACGTGATCGGGTGGTCAGACTTGCTGACTTGGTTGACACATGTCATCGTATCCCAATTCTGTAGAGCGATGTTCATGCTGTTGATCACTTGATGGTCTGGTCCAGACTCAGGTTAAATACAGACTGCTGCCAAATAGCTGGAATATTGCTGACAGCAGCGTTAAACAACAAACAATAAGATATTTATGAACCCCCAAGATTCCGATGTTATGTTTTGCAAGAGAAATAACAAAATTGTACTCACCGGCGCTATACCATTTACACTGTACCCTGAATTTACAAAACCCTGAAAAGACAGAAAACAATAATTAGTTAAAGTTCATGAATTATAGAAAATCAATAAGTAAGCATTTCCAAAGTGCCACAAATCTATCCAAAAAGACTGAAAATAAAGCCTCTTTTTAAAATCAAATAAGTTGAGTAAATATTGCATTTCACCACATCAGCGATTTTTTAGCAGTGAAACATTGTCTGACAATATGAAAACATAAGAGACATAATAAAGTCACTGAAACCTTGGACAAACATCATATTCAAGTGTAAATATACAATCAAATATTAAACTGGTATCACAATATCATATATATTAAAGTGAATTTCTGAAATAAAACACCCTGAAACTGGAAAATTTAATACAAAAAGGAAATTCCTCCCCAAGGCATTCGAGGCGAAACAAGACTGACAATTGAAACTGAAGAAGTATATTCCCACAATTATTGAATCAAAGTAATAACTGTCTTTTGTTATAGGTCAATTACAATGAATAAATTATGCATGTATAAAAATAATAAAACTGCAAGGAGACCCTGTGATTGGCTACCGAAGCAATTTTTGCAGGTTTGTGTTTCCATACACCACCCAGATATAAAGAAGCACCCCTAAACCACACTACTGATTCCTGATTGGTCGCTGGCAGAATGGGCGGGGCCTGTGTTACATCCTTGCACGGAACGATGTCAATGAGTCTGGTGTTTCTTCAGCTTTTTTTAGTATGCTAATGATTACATAAGCAATCTTTGAAGTTCCCACTATTTCATAAAAACAATACTATTTATTCATAAAAAATTACCTCAAAACATTTTGGTGTTGATAAAGGCATAAACACCAAACCAGTGTACATACTGTGTAATTCTGTTTTGCCGACTTACACAATGTACATTGTTTAAGAGCAAAATATATTGGAGTCAATTCTTAAATAAATAACTGAGGTGATCCATGATGCATTTCCATTTGCTGTTTCCTTGTAAATATTTCATTACAAAAGAGAAGAGTTATATTATTCATTATCTTTTCCTATAATCTTCTTAATTAGTTCAAAATAATTTTTTTGTTTACATTATCTTACTGCAAGATTTCAATCGAGTCAAAGAATATAACATTAAAAATTTAATACACTCTTAATTTTGATTATTAATGAATTCATTATAAAGAATCATATTGAAACAGTAAACCTAACTCATTTTGGACTAGTTGATAGTAGGTAAAGAAAAACAGCACTTTAGTTGTCTCTCGAAAATACTGACAATCAATTTCTTGGTCTGTGGGTTAGTTTTGGTTATTTCTACAGATTTTTAAAATTTCACCAGATCAGTCCTTGGAATACCTCAACATTGTTCGGTTGCCATAGCAACTACTGATCTGTATCTGGCCCTACACACTGGTCTCCAGAAGAAAACAAGTCATCAGCCCTGGATCAGTCCACTTCACAACCAAGGGGGTGTCAGCATAGCTCCTAACCATCCTAATGCTTATTGAAAATTTATGAATCAACACATCTCTGTATTTGGGATACCAACATTGATTGGAGTATTCTGACTTAATGTGTGCAGCCATGACAGGATTGGATTTACATAAGAAAGACAGCAAGTGGTTTCTTAGGTGGGAGGCTTCATCTGGTGCACCCCTCACCTCCAACATTGCTGGAGTAACATGATGTATTGAGGTGCCCAAACACCCAGCCTGCTCCAACCTTTCCACTCAATACAAGTCACAATTTCACATACTCACAATATTCACTTTCATGAATTTTCACTATACCCAATTTTACTACATTTACAGATTTCTTATGGATTGTTGTTTAGCATACCTCAAGCAAAAATTAATACATCTGTTGTTATTTAACCAATACCGCCCATCGATGTTGCAAATAAAACATTGATGTTAGTAACAAACATTTCTCAAAGTGCTCTGCACAAAATAACAATGATTTACATGTATTTGTTTAATATAAATAAATCTATAGTGAAATGACAGCCAAGATATTTAAACATAATTGAAATATTTAATTCTTAAATCTATATTTATCTTTATGAAAATGGGAAAAGTTGCAACAGAGCGGGATGGGAAAAGTGCATGATGGGAGGAGAGCGATTCTCCCCTCGTCCTCGAGCTGACCAGCCTGCAACAAAGGCAATGTAGTAATGACCAAGCTGTCCGATGATTCAGTCCAGATCAATGAAGCTGGTTGAGGGGCCATCTACACTGTACGGTTATACCACAGAGGAAGAAGGGGAGAGAGCAGCACATAGGGACTTCACAAGTGCTGCATGGAATACTTAGAACCAATGCTTCCACAGTTGCAGCTGGCCAAGTTATTAAATATTCGTAGACCAATATCATCTTTTTGGAAGATCCTCACTTAATTCTGCACTAAAAAAGATGGTTCAGAACATTATGCTTTTTAGTGGTTATCCTTGAGAAACATATAAAATTTTAAGAGGAATTCAAAACAACTTCATAATTTTGAAATAACATTCTCACAATAATATTCTGCATTATTTGTTTACATGGATTGTAAGACAACTTAAAAAAAAATAATTTAATGTTTGCATACCGGCCTAAAACATTTATCACCTTGTATTCAGGTGGTTTGCAATGGAAAGTCCAAAGTACAGTCAACAGTAAAGTCACGGACAGCCAGGACTGAAGAAATAATTAACATGGTAAACTCTTATTCCCTGAAAATTTCACAACACAGCTTAAATAGACTTTCAAAGATCACTACTTGTTTGTGCCCCTGAGTCAATGTCAGCCATTCAATGTTATTTTCAACAAAATGACCCCAGAGACACATATTTTTACTGGGACAGAGTTCAATGACAAACTGCCGTGATATAACCATCATTTGACTTCAAATTGGGATCAGAAACTACAGAAAGCTAGTTTTTCCTGTAAGTACTTTTATCTGATGATAAACCTGAAACTATTTACCTAACAACTGATACAGGTTGTTTGCATGACCTTCCAGTTACAATGTACTTACATTCTGCAATTTCCCTGTTTTTACAAAACAAATTGATGTTTCACAGGCATACGTAACATGTTCAATATGTTTTCAGTTATATAAAGACATGCATGTTTTATAGTGGTTCCATGCTGCACTTTAAGAATGAGTGAGTATGGTTTTACGCCACTGTTAGCAATATTCCAGCAATATCATGGTGGGGCACACCAGAAATGAATGGGGAAATCGAACCCGGGCGTTCGACGTGACAAATGAATGCTTTAACCACTAGTCTAATTCACCACCCTGTACTTTAAGAAGGATAACCCTCTGATACATAATGAAGACTCAAAGCCAACCAGTCTAGGTGACGCCCCTCTGATGGCTAGAAACCCGTGAAGGTCCGGGTTAGAATATTGATCTTCAGTAACCCATGCTTGTCGTAAGAGGCGACTAATGGGATCGGGTGATCAGGCTCGCTAACTTGGTTGACACATGTCATAGGTTCCCAATTGCAGAGATCGATGCTCATGCCGTTGATCACTGGATTGTCTGGTCCAGACTCGATTATTTACAGGCCGCCGCCATATAGCTGGAATATTGCTGAGTGCGGCGTAAAACTTAACTCACTCACTCACTGATGGCTGGAATCAAGCAGGAGGACAACCAGTACCATCTTCTGCGACAATACAGCCAGTGGATTGAACTAAAGACCTCTGTGAAGACTCTCCATCCTCAAACCCATGGATGCTGTCTACAAATCTTGGACCCCAAAAAACTTATTTGTGTTTACTGTATCTGATGAAACGCAAACACAAAATTAGGCTAAAATGCTTCATCAGTTATCATCTCCTAAGCATACAGCACATAGCTCTCGTACAAATCTGTGTGCTGAAGATTATCTTAATCTCAAACATCTTTGTTTTTTGTCAGGTAACAATAAAAATCATCGACTTCCCCTTACATATGTCAAGACATGCACAGACACAGGGCATAACAATGACCTTGGTACATATTGTTCAGTACACACCAGTCCTGTTTACACTGGGGTCATGTTAACAAGAATTCCCACCTGGGCGGTCTGTGGGTGTGAGGTTGACCTCTAGGCCAGCCCACTTCTCAGTTTACAGGTTCAGCCCATCAGGACAAAATACCACTGCCTGCATGACTGACCACTGAGCCAGACAACCCTGTTCTCAAGCATGTGACAAGCCACTGGACAGTAATGACCAGTCAATTATTTCCTGCTCTTGTCTTGAGGATGTCCAGTAAGAATATGGAAGTGGACAGCACATTTCCTGCCTCTCTAATAAGTACTGCTTAGTCCTGTAGGTCAATTCTCACCAATACATCTGTCTGTCATCCACTGTTCCTGTTTCATAATCCTCCAGTCATGGTCTGTTACCCTATAACAGTCTGTCCCAAGCTAAATTCATCCCTAGTCATGGTCCATTGGAACCAAGCCTGTCCCTAGGGTAGACCTCTACTAGCCATGGTCTGATGGATTTAAGCATGAGTATCTTGCCTTGTAACCAAGATGTCCGAAGCAAGAATAACCCCAACACATATCCTGTTGTACAAATTAAGATGTCCCAGGCATGGAAGTCGTCCCTGTATGTAGAGTTGTCCCTGTACGTAGTCTGTCCTAAGAATGGGAATCGTCAGTGTGTAGTCTGCCCGAAGAATGGGAGTCATCCCAGTTTGTAATCTGTCACAAGAAAAAAAGTTATCCCTGTGTGTAGTCTGCCCCAAGAATGGGAATCGTCCCTTTGTGTAGTCAGTCCCAAAACTTGGAAAACGTCCCGTTGCGTAGTCTGTCCGAAGAATGGGAATCGTCCCTTTGTGTAGTCGGTCCCAAACTTGGAAAATGTCCAATTGCGTAGTCTGTCCCAAATTTGGAAGCCGTCCCTCGAGTAGTCTGTCCTAAGCATGGACAACACAACTGGGCATGGCTTCTATAAGTCTGTGTGAATGTCTCTGATCACATCACAAGATGACTTCACTTCCGTGAATGACCCTTTATCAAATGTCCAAGAACAATCACTTAGCTACTAAAACATGCAATCTTGTATTTGCTGACCTCACAGATACAGAACCACCATGTCTGTGTAGGTGGCACCACTTCTGCCCGTTCGTGATGTGCTCTCGTCAATCTGATCAATGTTATCACCATCATTAGGGATGACAGTATTGATCTGGTGACAACAGATGTACACGACATGAAGAAGTGTGACTGTCCAAGGCCATATATAAGATGAAGCTGGTCATGAGTGAGTGAGTTTGGTTTTACGCCGCTTTTGGCATTCCGGCAATGTTGTGCCAGAAATGGGCTTCACAAATTATGCCCATGTGGGGAATCGAACCCAGGCCTTCGGCATGATGAGTGAACACTTTAACCACTTGGCTACCCCACCGCTTCTAGTTCAGCATGAAATCCAGTTCACAAGAACCACAGATAACCAGAAGAAAGATTCAAGTTTTGTTTGTCAGTGAGCTTTGGTCTATAAAAAAATATGTTCTGTTGATTTGATGGGACATGAACATAAAGAATTCAACTTATGACACTTTTCAAAAGAAAGTTAAAAGTAGTTCATAGAAATTCTGTAACTCTACAGTGAAACATATTAACAAAGACAATTTGATCACATTAGACGTGACCAATGAACTTTATTTAACAAAAAGAATCAAATTCTTTCAGAATGTTATAGCATTTGAACATTATACTGTGCATCATTTTTCTGAAGACGTCCTCTAACCAAAATAAAAAGTACCAAAATCTCCTGAAATATATCACAGAATGTACATTATCTCCCACTTCCTGAACAAGACTCTTGCACGCAAGTGTGAGATATCACTGGTAGGTAGGTGATTTTTTCCCCCCTGTCATAGGCCTTAAATAATCAATACTAGAGACATCCTACATGCCAGGGCTACACAATCAACTGGTAATGTATACAGTAACCAGTTCCGCTCTCTCTGCAGGTCCCCCTTGCTACAGGATCCACAGATGCCCTCCGTATATTGGACCTACAGGTGCGCTTCGTAGCAGGATCTGCACGTGCCTTTGGGTTAGGGATCTGCAGGTGCCCTTCGTGGCAGGACCTTTCATGTGCCTTTGGTGTAGGGATCTGTAGGTGTCCTTCATGGCAGGGATCTGCAGGTGCCCTTCATGGCAGGACCTTTCATGTGCCTTTGGTGTCGGGATCTGTAGGTGTCCTTCATGGCAGGACCTGCATGTGCCTTTGGTGTAGGGATCTGCAGGTGCCCTTCATGGCAGGACCTTTCATGTGCCTTTGGTGTAGGGATCTGCAGGTGCCCTTCATGGCAGGATCTGCAGGTGTTTTTCATGGCAGGATCTGCAGGTGTTTTTCATGGCAGGATCTGCAGGTGAACTTCCTAATGAGATCTGCAGGTGCCTTTAATTTAGAGCAGGATCTGCAGGTGCCCTTAATAGCAAAACCAACAGGTGCTTTACATACTTTGACCTGCATGGTCCTTCTCAGTAAATTAGGTGTTTCAAGTAGGAATGTCAGCTGAGATATGAAGCAGCTTTTTCATGTGTCCTTCGCGGAGTGATCAGTAGGTGCTTTCCAGCATGATCTTCAAGCATCCCTTGGGGGGATCTGCATCTCCTGTAAGATCTGCAGGTGTCCCTTTTGAGATCTACATGAGACCCCCAGAATAATGGACATATATCTCCCAGTTATTCATGCAAGTGTCCCATGAAGCATAATCATACAGATGCCCCTCGTAATATCATTTACATAAGCCAACAAGCATTAAGAGCTTGTTCCTCTTGATACAAGTATGTTGGAAAGCCAATTATGAGTGAGGGCACTTTTAGTACTATTTCAGCACTATCATGGCGGGGTACACCTATGTGGGGAATCCAACCCATGCCTTCGGCGTGACAAGACAACACTTCAACCACAAGGCTACCCCACCACCCCCAAAAAGATAATAGACTCAATTCATGCTAAATTATTCAATATAATGTTCATATTGATGTCTTTCAAATTTGGTGTCAAAACCCAACATTTTCCAATGGACCACAATATGGACATTTACCACTTAAATATGAACAATCATTCCCAACTGCTCTGATATTTAGAAGGTTCATGGTTTTAACTACACTATAGGGAAGCCAAGACAAAAATGTGTAGAATATTTCTATATGATCTGTGTGACACACGCACATTGCTTGACTTTTGTCTCCACCAACCCCAGCTGTTTCCCTTGCATCTGACATAGATGTGCATCATTTTTAAACCACTGCGGTTGTGATTGTCAACAGCAGCCATCGAACCAGACAACTGATAACAGTTACAAGAGGAACGTTTCAGAAGACTGACTGACTGACTGACTGACTGACTGAGTTTGGTTTTACGCCGCTTTTAGCAATATTCCAGCAACATCACGGCAGGGGGACACCAGAAATGGGCTTCACACATTGTACCCATGTGGGGATTCGAATCCGGGTTTTCGGCGTGACGAGCCAACGCTTTAACCACTGGGCTACCCCACCGCCCCCGTTTCAGAAGAACAACCAAGATGATAATACCACTGTACTTCATATCTCCATTCGCATTAACATAATTTTGTCTTACTTAACCTCATTCAAAATTTCAAAGATACACTTCTAAGGTTTTGTCATTACAAATTCACGCAGTGTTCCAGAAACAAGTCACGCAGGACAAGTAGAATTTTGTATGTTTCTGTGTGGCCTGGTTAACCTCAAAAGTACATTCCTAACTGAGTCATCATAATGAATGTTATTTTATATCAGGACATACCAAATCTTACCTGCACAAATTGTCCAAGTCTGGCACCTGCCTTGACTTTGACAGTGAAGCTACAGCCTGACACATCAGGGGAGGCCACAGCCTGTCCATTATCTGGGGCCGTCAGTCAGTCCAATGTCTGGGGAGGCAATGGTCCATCCCATGTCTAGGGAGGTCATGGTCCGCCTGAAGCCTGGGGAGGCCATGGTCAGTCTGATGTCTGGGGAGGCCATGGTCAGTCTGATGTCTGGGAGGCCATGGTCAGTCAATGTCTGGGGAGGCCATGGTCCATACAAAGTGTGAGGAGGCCATGGTCCTTCCAATGTCTGGGAAGGCCATGTCTGTCCCATATCTAGGGAGGCCATTGGTCCATCCAATGTCTGGGAGGCCATGTCTGGTGAGAGGCCATTTTCTCATAATTCCTCTGGGAGGCCATGATCTTTGGGAGGCCATCTGTCCCACAGCAGGGGAGGCTATGGCCTTAACTACACCTCTATAAGCCAAGTCCGTCCATGGTTGGACATGATCTGTTGAACTAATAGGGAGGCCAGTCTACATGGCTGTGGAGGCCACACAACCAGTCATTCTTAAAGCATAAGCTTCTTACAGATACTAAACAAAAGAATCATACTCACATAATCATGAAATGCTTTAGCTTCACTAGAATGATCACATGTTTCTCTCCTCTCTGGCGCGGCACAATATAGATCCCAAAACACACTGAAACATAAACAACATGGTACTGAGTACACAACAACTCAAATATGTCAATCAAACATCTCACCAATGACAGCTCAGCACAGAAACAATCAACACACTTTAGTACAGCGCAATCTGTCACCTAGCCTCAAGACAAAACACATCATGCAAGCAGTATATAATTCCATCAACACCAGACAATATATTCAACATACACAACCGGTCAATATTCAAGATATACAACACTAAGCATATACCAACAGGGTTCAAGGTGGTTCTGTTGGATACAAATTATTTTTACTCCATTACCATTCACATTGGGTATTCTTATTTGTTTGCTGTTTAACACTGCACTCAATAATATTCCAGCTATATGACATTGGTCTGTAAAGTATCAAGTCTCGACCAGAAATCAAGTGATCAACATCATGAGCATCGATCTATGCAAATGGTATACAATGACATGTGTCAACAAAATCAGCGACTTTGACCACCCAATCCTGTTAGTCGGCTGTTATGACAAGCATGGGTTGCTGAAGGCCAATTTCTAACCCTCGTGGGTATTCTTAAAGAACCACTAAACTTTGTTTTTGTTACTCTTTTAACCATTACATATGAAAGATTTGTGGTTAGTCTTATGCGGAACACCAAATTTATTCTTTGAAAACTTGTGGTTAATTAATACCGAAGCATTAAAAGTGGCCAAAAGTCGCCTGCTTCCCTCTCACCAACGCCAACGAAAACCACAGACAGGTTACGAACTCTGTCGCCAGAGCACTGCAGTGACGCCATATGAGGAACGCATTTTCAGTTAGTTGTATAGAAAGTGTGTAGCACGCCATCATTTTGATGATTTTCGACATCAACGCATTTTACATGCCGAATCGCTGCTTTGTCGCCAATTGCTCCTAGGGTCGGGTGATGGTGTCACCATGCACAGATTTCCACAGGACCCCGCAGTTCGCGGCTAAATGGGTTATGTTTGTGAGAGCGGTTTAGCTGTGGAAGCCTGAAATGATATCTTACTTGTGTTCAGATCGCTTCACGGAAGTTAAAGAATCAAAACTACTTACTAGTTATAGTAAAATATGTATATGATTGATGACCATAAAGATTCTCCATAACACAACTTGTAACATAACGGTTTCTTTCCTCGGAAGTGAGGTTGTGGTCAAGCAACAATAATATTGTAAGTAGTATTATATTGACACCCACCTCGCCTGCCGGAGAGAAATTGTTATGTTATAATGCTATGTCATGCAAAATCCTATTGGCCATCAATAAAATACATATTTTATTACTAGTAGTAGTAGTTTTGATTTTGTAACTCGGTGAAAACAAACCTAAATAGCATTTATCCACAGACTGGCGGATGTTCCCACAGACAGGGTCACGCATTTTTGAAAATCGTGAAAGTCTGTTAGAATTAATGAGATTATAGTTTGTTTTCATCAAGTTAGAAAATCAAAACTACTTCTACTCAGAAGTTAAATATGTATTGGAATCATAACCAAAAGGATTTTGCATGACACAACTTATAACATAACGATTACTTCCACGGAAGCGCAGGTGGGGTCGGTCACAATACTTAAGCTGATAAATTTCTTGCTACATTCACATGGTTAATGTCCACTCACCAGTATGTAGATACTAGTCAATGTGCTGCCTTTATATTTGGTCTTATAATCCTAATTAGTTTATTATCATACTTTTATGCATATTGAAACTAAATAAAAAGCTGACGATCTGCTGATACTTATAGTGAATTTATAACAGAACTGTAATATCTCGACATTTTATAGTTTGCCAATGTGAATCATAATTTGCACACACACCCTAGTGTATGTTGTCTGTCTCATTACACTTCACGGCTTTAAAACAATGATTCTGTTGAATGCTACGACAAATGAATAAAAAACAAAATGTAAATATTAAAATTAAAACAGATTAAAGTTATAGGAACAATATCAGGCCATTACCTTGTTTGAGGAATGTATCCATCAATATCCACAAAACTGTTCCAAATGATGTGTCTTTTAACAGTTTAATATACCTAAAAGTGATAAATCTTTTCAGGTATTGGTGTATAGTCTCATTGGTCACCCAAGATAGCACACCTGGCAACCAATTGCATAATGTCCGCCTTTCATTAAAAACAGTAATTTAGTTAGCCAATAATGGGCAATCAATCAATGTATTGCCGGTTAATCCTTTGAAAGAAGGACGCTTGTTTTTACGCAGACACCGCATTAACGGCAGAGTGTATTCAGTATAGATTAGTAAATCTACATACATAAACACAACCTTTGACAATTCCGCTGTGTAAGATAAAAGTAATTAATCAATCAGCTGTTATCGGTTAATCCTTTGATCGATGTTTATAATGTTGAATATTTACTCCAGACACAAGAAATGCCAAATGGGAACCTTTGTCGGTAATCTAAGTGTGTTACCACTAATTACACCTGTTATAATTTCATTAACTGACCATCAAGTGAATGATGACAAATAACATGTGTAGGTTTATACCACCTAACACGGGTTACAACAAAGGAGTATTAATTGCTGTATTGCATGTGAAAACTTATGGGTCGACACTGTTTTGAGAATACAAACAGATTTTTACATGACATGATTAAATATCGAGGTAAAAAAACACAGAAAAGGGATCAAATTGGATCAGTCATTATACAAATAGGGCCTAACGACACCAATCAATTGTGACAGAAGCGCCTATGAAAACAAGTTGTAACTCGAAACTAGGCAAAGCAGGAGACAAAATTAAATGCCAGTAGATTGTGAGAACATATAGCTTTCATTTTCCACAACAATTGTTACGATTTCAGGTTTATACAAGCCTGTAAACAAGATAATTTACCCCTAAAATGTAGATGAATTCTGCATCGGCCCTCAAAGCTATTCCTCATATGACGTCACAGAGTCGCTACCAGCCTGATTGGTTGAAATTTCGCTCATGGGTGAGTATTGTGCACTGTTGTCAAAAAGGTCGATTTAAGTCAATTAAAGGTCGAAATGAGTAGTTTTAATGACGAGGTTTCATTTATAACGATGCCAGGTAGTGATTTATGTATTTTACCCCTAGGGTTTATGTGACCTTTAAATTTCTTGGTAGGTAAAAATCTTCTAGTACCTTCCGTTGTAATTGTTTGTATTTTCATGAAACACCAATGACTAGTCATGTTAACTTTTCCCTATGTTTCAGGTGAATTCTTTTTCATATCTCTTCCACTGCAGCCCAAAGTCTCAAACATGTCACATTAACACACAGTAGTCTACATAACTATTACGTAAGTGAAACAATGCACCATTTTTATGTCATTCGTTGATGCTGACATTAGATCAGTACATCAAGATGTGTAAAGCAATACTGAAAGGACATTTTGGGCAATTACGGTATTACTTTCAGGATTTCCTTAAGACCAAGAAAAAGAAAACAGCAGAGAGTGAGTGAGTGATGGAGTGAGAGAGTGAGTGAGTATGGTTTTTATGCCGCCTTTAGCAAAATTCCAGCAATATCACGTCGGAGGAACACCAGAAATGCGATTCACACATTGTACCCATGTGGGGAATCGAACCCGGTCTTCGGCGTGGCACGAGCGAACGCTTTAACCACTAGGCTACCCCACCACCCAAAAAAACAGCAGAGTGGGAGTAAACCAAGAATGTTGTGAAGGATTCCAACAAAAATGAGCTGCTTTGCAACACCAAGCAATGCAGTTTCTGCAACCTCCCATTTAGCCGTTAGAATCAGCTATGGACCTATACATGCACACCTCCAGCCTCACATTATTTGTGGGTGATAGAAGCAATTTATACCTCAACATGATAGGAAAAGGTAATACTGAACATCTTCTGGCTTTTTTGGTTTTGTTATTTTCATATAAAATTTGAGAGAAGCCAAAAGTTTCAGCTGAGGACCTGGGTCTGGTTGCTGCTTGAGAACAATCTGGATTACCAATTGTCATCATATTGATCTGGCCAGCTTCATGTAGCTTCCACTGCTTTATGTAGCTCCTGACAGCTCCCTCCCAACATGACCGGCCAGACAACCAAGTGGGGCTCTCTCTCCCTCCCAACATGACCAGCCAGACAACCAAGAGGGGCTCTCTCCCTCCCAACATGACCAACCAGACAACCAAGTGGGGCTCTCTCTCCCTCCCAACATGACCGGCCAGACAACAAGTGGGGCTCTCTCCCTCCCAACATGACCGGCCAGACAACCAAGTGGGGCTCTCTCCCTCCCAACATGACCGGCCAGACAACCAAGTGGGGCTCTCTCCCTCCCAACATGACCGGCCAGACAACCAAGTGGGGGCTCTCCCTCCTCCGGCCAGACAACCAAGTGGGGCTCTCTCCCTCCCAACATGACCGGCCAGACAACCAAGTGGGGACATGACCCAGCCGCTGAACAGCCAAGTGGGGCTCTCCCTCCCAACATGACCGGCCAGACAACCAAGTGGGGCTCTCTCCCTCCCAACATGACTGGCCAGACAACCAAGTGGGGCTCTCTCCCTCCCAACATGACCGGCCAGACAACCAAGTGGGGCTCTCTCCTCCCAACATGACCGCCCAGACAACCAAGTGGGGCTCTCTCCCTCCCAACATGACCGGCCAGACAACCAAGTGGGGCTCTCTCCCTCCCAACATGACCGGCCAGACAACCAAGTGGGGCTCTCTCCTCCCCCAACATGACCAGCCAGACAACCAAGTGGGGCTCTCTCCCTCCCAACATGACCAACCAGACAACCAAGTGGGGCTCTCTCCCTCCCAACATGACCGGCCAGACAACCAAGTGGGGTTCTCTCAGGCAGGGTTGTCCTCCCCTTCAAGTTATACATACAATAGGTAAATTTGACTTATTCAGCATTATATCAATTTACTGCTTTTCAGAATATTTTTCAATATTTTTGGAATGGCAAAAAGAGTCTTGCCTACTCCAGGTTGGAATAAAGTAACATCATGTAGGTTATATGTTGGGCCAAGAAGATACTGCAGTAGAAAACACATTGTTTTCAAACCATAACGGCAGAACACAGATGGAAGGTGAATGCATGGAATATTATCTATTCTGACATATTCTTTCATCCTGTTCAATAATTTATTCTGATCACCTTAACATGCACACATACTAAGGTTCGGTGGAGCAGGATAGATTTGATTGGTCCTTAATGTAGACTATTTGCCCTGAATGTAGACTATTTGCCCTGAATGTAGACTATTTGCCCTGAATGTAGACTGGTCCTTAATGTAGACTATTGGTCCTGAATGTTGACCATTGGTCCTGAATGTAGACTATTGGTTGCTATTGGTCCTCAATGTAGACTATTGGTCCTTAATGTAAACTATTATTACACTATCGTAAAAATGTTACAAAAAATCCTTAACACAAAGCAACGATAAGAACATGGTATAACAAATAGTCAAAATTCAAGAAGTATCAAAAAAATCCTTTGAATGACAAATCAATTCATAAATGCAAAGCATGATGCTTGACAGGTTTACCCACTAACACTGGGTTAAACACAGATAGTGTTATCACCTCCTGCCTCCAGAATCATAATTGGAATCAATATCCTTTTATCAATTCTCATGACAACTCAACTCAAGAGTTCATCAGATAAATCTTGACAACAAATACACGATGTAAACTGGCTGTGCTACAACCTAGTAAACTGGCGATCTTGATCAAGATCCCGCGTTACCTCACGTAACTGGTGGGTTCCATGTTTTACACCAGGAAGTGACTCTTGATGACAACCATTTACACTCACTTGGGGCAGTGTGGCAGTCTCAACATGTTTACATGTGTAGACAGAGACAGCGTAGTAACCAGGCCATGGGTGCGTGTAACAGTGATCTCTGCTACGATGGATCTTAGTATATGTTTAAGCACTGAATTAATGATTGTCTCAGTTCTAACATATGGGGCACCAGACAACCATCAACACCCCTTACAATGAACTCCTCCTTCACAATATACAGTAGGTTGATTTCTTTCAATAAGAAAATAAACTAATCTGGTATCAAAACATTAATTCAAAATTAAAAGATAAAGAATTTCAGAATTAGCACAATCTAATTTATTACCATTTGTTTTATTCACAATTTAAACAAAACTAGAAAACATATTTGGTGTATCTGTTTTTGCATAAAATTGTAATCCTAAGACTGAAGTGTATCCTTGTTTAATACAATAAAGGCAGCAAATAAATCAAGAAATGAACTAATTTCAAGGATTTGTTGTTTTGTTTTTTTTATTTCCACTCACTCATGTTATACATATTTCTCCATACAATGATACACTGTCAAAAAGGTAAAATGGTATCCACTTCATGTTAAACATGTTATATATATTTTCAACACTCTATACATTCTCAAAAGTAATACTTCAATTTCCACTTCATGTTTAAACTGTTACATACTCAAGGGAATACCAGAAAGTACAGGTGCCCCAATATTCCCCTCCAGAATTTCACCCACAGTGCAGAATCCAATTTCAAGGATAATGCTTTGAATCAAACATTATTCTCTAAGTCAATTTACACTTTGTGTTTCAAAACAAAATATACTGGATCAATTAACCCATTATTTATTCATCGAATTGTTTTTTTTAGAAATAACATTACAATTGTTTGGATGGTTATGTGAAGCAACATTTAAAAACAATTTTTGATCTGGGAATCAATATGATTTAGAAGCTGATTATTCCAACTTTTTTAAAGAGGAAAGTAAGCCTGGCCTGCCTACTTGGGTGAAACGGTAACCTCTAACCACGGTGCAGTACGTACTGCGGTACAAGGCCTTCGGGTCAGTCTGTTTCGGTTTGGTATGTGAGATATGATCATAAAGCAGAAAATTGACAAAAGCCAAACCTGGATAGATTTTGACAAAATGATTCCATTTCTAGACATTTAAGAAAAGGTTAAAAAAGGTAAATAAAATGACGCCAAAAAAACAAAAATACCAAATTTTTGGATTGCAATATGTTATACCAAACAGAAGGCAAAATATAGCAGTTCTACTCATACCGCAGTATACTGTTTCAAACCTACTACCTCCTTAAAGCTGTGCTGGGTAACTTAATTCTTCAGCAGCTGATCAAACAGTTGGTCTGTACCTCAATATGGTCCGAGTTTTAAATATGATAACTGAAAGATCAAACAGTTTTGATCGACTATCATCAGGAAGCGTTTGTTGACATTACTATCTACGATGTATTTATCATGCCAGTAAACAGGGCTTGTGTCTTTCAATCAGCATAAAGCTGCCCACATGTGAAAGTGTCAAACCCTAGTAATTGTACTAAGGTAATGAAAGGATATTATGTCATGAAGACAAAACAAATAAAACTGATAAATGATCGAAGCATAAGCTACAATTAACAAACTGAACATTCAAAGCAAAGACAAACCATGTAACCACCAATATGGAAATGAATGAGTATGGTTTTATGTCACTACAAGCAATATTCCAGCAATATTCCGGCAATATTCCAGCAATATTCCAGCAATATCAGCATAGGATACCAGAAATACGTTTCTCAAATAATACCTGTGTCAAGCCTCAGCATGGCCGGAAACGCTTTAACCATTCAGCCACCGTGCTGCCCTGATACTTAAGCAAGTGAATTTAGTTTCACACCGCACTCAGCAATATTCCAAGAATGTGGCAGCAGTCTGTAAATTATCCCAGTCTGGACCAGACAATCCAGTTATCACTGACTGACTGACTGAGTTTGGTTTTACGCCGCTTTTAGCAATATTCCAGCAACATCACGGCGGGGGAACACCAGAAATGGTCTTCACATATTGTACCCATGTGGGGATTCGAACCTGGGTCTTCGGCATGACAAGCCAACGCTTTAACCACTAGGCTACCCCACCGCCCCCAATCCAGTGATCAGCAGCATGAGCATGATCTACACAATTGGGATCGATGACGTGCCAACCAAGTCAGTGAGTCGATCACCCGATCTCGTTAGTCGTCTCTTCAAACAAGCATGGGTTAATGAACCCGGATCTTCACAGGTACATGTTGAAATGACTCAATCGTCACGGGTATCACGAACAAGTACATCACCTTGGAGCCTCCCTGATACACTATAGTCCAAGAATATTTCAATGAAATTTTTTTTACACTACCAGTATAATTTACCCTATCTTTAGTCAAAGAATTTGAATATGTCTTGTATCGGGTACCATGGAATTCAAGGTACAACCATACAAATTCAGCTTTGCATTTCATATTTGAGATTTCACAACTTTCATAACGCAAACAGGACAGGTCTGTCTAATTCAAATGGCTGCAGTGATCAAACAGAAAACCTCATCATCAAAACAGTAATCTCGATTACCGACAGAATCCAAAAAATTAAATGTATAAATTTAAATAAGTATACAGAAACCATGAAATTAAAATGCATAAATTCAAATTCGTAAAGCATTCTTGGAATATTATGGAAAAGTAGTGGTGATCAGATATACATATTTCAAGAAAATGTAATATTTTGTACCTCAACCAGATCTAGCCGTGACATTTGATAGCATGCACAGTGTACACGACCACCACAGCATCTCATTAAACTTTTCAAAATGACCTATTTCTCCTTGCGTGACATTTGAGCTGCTGGTGAAGATGTAGCCGATAATTACCACAGAATTACCAGTCTTGCAGACACCCTGCATCTTACTTATACATACATGTAACTCAGCCCCATCACTCTTGTTGGCAGATTGTGAAATGCTGTGCACCACCAAAGGTGGGCTTCTGTTACATGAATCATAGAATCAGGTCTCGTGGTCAGAGGAAGATCTTCGTCTTACCTTGGAACACTAGATGGATCAAAATAACACAAAAATTTGATGTGGCTGTTGTTTAACTCAGCAATTTTCCAGCTTGGATGGCAGTGATTGGGCAAAGAAACGAAGGAAATGCTGTATAGAAATTCAGATTCAAATGGATCTGATCTTCCGAATTATCAGTTCCAGAAAATAATATTTATGGATCATACTACACAAAGCTGTTTGCTTGTGCAAGACCATGCAAATTAAAGATAATTGAAAAAAATAGAATGTTTTGATTGGTGGTAAGTGTTATCTTTGTTCAGATCATGTTTTCCCCTTGATTAAGGTAACTGCACTTGATACTGCGACGCACTGAAAACATGAGCGAGTGAGTGAGTGAGTCGGGTTTAACACAGTTTTTAGCAATGTTCCAGCAATATCACAGCGGGGAACACCAGAAATGGGCTTCACACATGTAGCCATGTGGGGAATCAAACCCGGGTCTTCGCCGTGACAAGCGAATGCTTTAACCACTAGGCTACCCCACCGCCCCCTGAAAGGATGAAGGAAATGTGATAGGATTTTACATGTTCAATTGCAGGTATCAACTCTTTTCGTCCTGCCTTGCTACTGAGAAATATCTTGCAGCAATACTGCTGAAGTTACATCCTAAATAAGCGTGTTGAAAGTTTCTATTCTGATTCAATACTGCTTCATCATATTAATCTGGGCCTAGATTTTTGAAGCTCTCTTAGCGATAAGATAGTCGTAAGTTAATGTTAATGTATGGCACTTACGACTATATCTTAGCGCTAAGAGAGCTTCGAAAATCTAGGCCCAGAACACTAAGGGTGATTGCGTGAGCTGGGTTTTCTGATATTTTTAGCAATATTTCAGCAATATCATAGTAAGGGAAACCAGAAATGGGTTTGACCAGAAGTCTTAAAAGAGTAGACATAAAGAAATGCAAATTTACAAAAAAAGCGAGTTTAACATCTCATACTTGACTGCAGGAATGTGGAGTGCTAAGAGGTGAGGTGAGGTGAAACTGGGTTTAACGTCGTACTTGAGAATATTTCGCTCATATGACGACGTGCATGCGTGTGTATGTGTAGGTGCGGCTGCTTGTACTAACCCAGACTGAAGCTGGTTTTATAGTGCTAGCCCACTGAGATACCATGCCACAGTGAATCATGAATACCCCACTCAGACACATTATACTGATTCCGAGCCGACCAGTCCTTGTTGTACCCATTAATGCCGAGTGCCAGGCAGGGAGGGACCAACAAGTACCATATTTTAACGTCTTTTGGTATGACGCGGTCGGGGATCGAACCCGCGACCTTCCGCTCTAACCACTACACCACGGAGGCGGTCTGAGTGCCAAGAAGGTATGACTGACTGACTGAATTTGGTTTTACGCCCCTTTAAGCAATATTCCAGCAACATCACGGCACGGGGACACCAGAAATGGGCTTCACAAATTGTACCCATGTGGGGATTCGAACCCGGGTCTTCGGCGTGATGAGCCAACGCTTTAACCACTAGGCTACCCCACCGTCCCCCAAGAAGGTATGAGGCTTAGTGAGCATCTTGTCACAACTCTTAAATGAGAGGATATATACCTTATTAAAAGCTGACCAGAACAACCGAATCCATGCAATGTAAGTATTCAAGTAAAGCGTACCGATGTAAATTCAGATGGTTCTGACAGATATGGCTTAATGATGCTCCATGGTTTGAAAACATGACCACCATATATATATTCCATGTTTATATATATTTCAAATACCATCCTCCAAGACCATGTCTAATTTGAGATACTGTAACGTGATCCGTGTTATGAGGCTCCTCCTAGACAAGGTTACCATGAATAATTAAGCCCCTCAGTGTTGCCAGAAGTACTATCTCTCTTCTTCTTGCCGTGAACCAATATCATATATATTTCTGAGAGTCTCGGACATATAACCATTTTGTGTTGTAGAAAAATCAGGTATATTGGAATAAGACTATAACATTACAAGATTATTCCACCATGCATGATATACTACTAAAAGAGGTTAAAGAACACCCAAGATTTGATATCATTATGGCATGACTATGGTAATATGAAACAATCGGGTGTTCTTAATTTCTTTTAGGTAGTACATGGAGATTTGTAGGAACATAGCTATTCCATAACATGTTACTCTTACCAATTTCTGTTTGTGCTAATTCTGATTTGGTCAAGCTTTGCAATGAGCAATTTCACATTAAATCCTAAATGTTTCGGTGCCACTTGTTGTTTACCGTAAGTATTGAAGGTTGTAGCAGTGAAGCGAGTTGGTTTTCTGCCATTTTTAACAGCGTGCAGCATATCAATATCACTTAAACTGGGCTTGAAGTGTCGTATGCATATGGAAAATAAAACTCGAGGCCTTCAGCAAGATGAGCGAATACATGAACCACTTGGCTACCCAACTATCCCTGAAGATGTTATGAGGCAGGAGGCATGAGATGATTAAACTGGAATGCTTGTTCATTAAATGAAAAAAACACAAAACAGTCATAATTCGACCAATCTGACAGAAAAAAACTTAAATGGTCATTTTCACCAGGACAGCTTTAGCTGTAAGTTGTTTAAGAATGAGTTTCCTTACATCTTTCATGGGTTTCTAAGTTTTTAATAACATGAGGTCAGTTTCCTTGTATTAAACTAGTGCAATACATTGTGAAATGTTGTCAGTTCACAAGGCCTTCAGGTTTGATAATCATTTTACAAATTCTCTCATAATATTCCATGGAACTGCCAACTGTTTCTAAAATTCTCTCACAACGTCCTAAAGATCAAATAACAGCCCTTGAATAAGTTTCAGATAAAGACCACTCATGGTATTACAACTTACAGAAATGTGGTAATGACCAGTTTTAATCAACTGACTGAATAGGATTGAGAATAGCCCTCTTGCATGTATTTCACAGCATACCTGAGTAAGCCAGGTCATAGTAAAGATGTCACAAGTCCTGCTTCCTCAACATCAGCAACCAACTGTTGGACTTCCTTAAAACCCAATAGTTTGTGGTGATCTGATGAACTGTGCGATACGATCTATATCATGACCTTAACCTCCTAGCAGCAGATGCATGAGACATAATCTTCCAGAATATTGTGCCATTATTGCCCAGATGGTGAGATCTGCCCTATACATTAACATAATTCCTTTCGAATATTACAAAGACAAATCCAGGATCTAAAATATTAATGAAACTGATAAATGATAATCAACCCCAGAGTTGAGGAAACTTAATGCTCATTTGTCCAGATTTGTTTGTATTTAACCTTTTGACCACAACAATCCTACATACCAAATGATGTAATCTTATACATTTATCACAAGGGCATGAACGTATTTTTTAAATCAATCCCTGGAAAGTATCATAATACATTGAATCTAATGAATTGTCACAGGCCTGCTATGCCAAGTTTACACCATATCATATATTCATTTGAAATATAAAACGGATACAGAAAGATAGGGTCTGTGCAAGCCTGTGCATGTTGAGCCCC
Organism: Haliotis rubra; assembly: GCF_003918875.1. Lineage (NCBI taxonomy): Eukaryota > Metazoa > Mollusca > Gastropoda > Lepetellida > Haliotidae > Haliotis > Haliotis rubra. The sequence continues at coordinate 952,004 of NW_025767014.1, forward strand.
TGATAAGAGGCTATCACATCCTCCTGCTGTGGTTTTTTTAGCAGATGCATATACAAAGCCCTTTTTTGCGACAACATCACTGCTTCAGGAATTGAAAACAATAACAAAATAACTTCCCCAAACTTTCTCAAATAATTTAGTGGCTGAACAATTACAATCTTTATTTTTCAAAATGGCTTCCCACTTTCTACAGATAACAACAAATATGGAAAATATTAAGAGTAAGCACCTAAATTTGGGTAATATATTTATTTTACAGATGGTTTGGAGTATCAGATACAGGTTATAAATAACTTGATTTTCCAAATATATTTAACGCTGAAAAATGCTGAAGGAGTGTATTCCACACAAAGTGAGTTGTATCCATGACAACTGCTTGTGGATGATGTTACTACATATCAGTGAATATGTACTCTGAAGGAAGTCAACTGACACTGAAGCCTGTACAAGCTCCTACTAAACATGTGGACCCCTCCATCCTAACCATCTGCTCAAGCCACAACATGGCAGTGAACAAAGCCTGTCGCAGGTCAGTGAACACGGCTGACTCAGGAAGGGACCACTGTGGTACACTGATCTGGGGCCAGGTGAGCTGTCCCCTGTAAAGGGCCGGCAGCAGGTGGGAGGTGGACACAACAGCTGCACCCAGCTGGACACAACTCCCACCTCTACACCCTCCCCCTCCAGCCGGCCACTACCGACAAGGCCAGGCTGACTTCTGTGGTCAGGACCAGTGTCTTTGTTTGTTGAGGTACAATGGGCGAGCTGGGGCTATGCATACATCGTAACACACTGTTATACAAGATACAAGACTGTCCCCAATGTTCACAAATGTTGCTGTCGGAGATTGATTGTAACACACCATCTTGGATCATGCATGACTTAGCAACAATGTAGGAATCTAGTTGGACTGTGTGACATAGGATCATGGTCAATATGGATTGTACCACCTGGTTGCACCGTTTCATGGGCAATATAGTCTCATTTTGAACATAACTATTATGGCTGACATTACAATCTTCAGCTTACTCCTGTTGAAAGGCTACTTATGTTCTAATACGTATTCTACAGTGAGGAGACTAATATTGAGATTATGGTTTGTTAGGCCTTGTGTTATTGCCCATTAGCACACGCACTGCTTTATAAAAAGATAACTTAACCTATCACTTCTACAAAATGGAATACACACACGACAGTGACAGAAATACAAAACCCTTACCAAAAAGACCAAATAATACTTTATGAATAATTTGTTTAAAACATAGATTCCCTGTTCAATTACCCAGGATTCCAAGACCTACCATAATGCTCTTATAAATGATCATGTAATATATATATAATATATTTCTTCAATCATTAAGAAACTGAAACAATTATGTAATTCTACTAGTTTAACACCTATTTTATTTATTTCCTCATTAAAATACCCTTGTACTTGACTTCTCCACCATTTTTTAACCTCTGATCAACACACATGACATCGCTCTTCCTGAACAAGTTGAAATTCAACAAGGAATCTACCAATCTTTCATTATGAGTTTACAACCCTTGATCTCTTTCCATGAAATGATCATAGCACAACTATTACAACTGTCGACAAAAGGAAAAGACATGACAGTCAAGGTAAGACCATTCTGTCAGATTTGTGGTCAGCAGTACATCCCATCTCTACAGCTTGACCCTCTTAAGCTTATTCCGTTAACAAGTACACTGTTTATGTATAATAACTGATGAAATTCAGATTAAACAGAACAAAAAAGAAAAAGAACTTAATTTGCCAAATACATAATAAACAAATATACTGATTTCACAATTTTACAGCCACCGATTCATTTTTATAAAGAACATATGTAAGCACAAAACAGTTTCATGAACACGGACATACTTGATACAAAATCAAATTTGATGTCATGAGTCTCCTCCCAGCATTTTATACAGTGTTAACCACTTCCTGCACATGGCTGAACTCTCTGAAAGCGGCTCACAATATAAGTGTCAATGTTGCATGGTATGACTTATTGATGGCGACCAGATCTACGACAGCTGACAATGCCATGTCATTGGTTCCGACACACACATCAATGTTTCATCATTGACCATGTATAACTGTACACAATTGGGCCGACAATTCTTTCACTAGCCGATGCGCAACAGCACTTTAGTTCATTGTTCTAAAACACTGTTCCTGTCAATATCGAAGACCTTTCTTTATGAACATTGGACATATCTCACATATATATCTTCCTCCACAAAATGCTTGTTCTTCTTTTATGCTATGAAGTCCCTCATAAATCTGCTACACAGAGCATAACCTGTACTAAATAAGAGTATATGGGATATTTACATGCCTTGTGATACAGGACAAAGCTGTTCCATGTAATACCTCATACAAGAATCATCTTATACCTCATCAATCTTATAATGCTCTGTCTTGAAGAATAACCAGGCAACAACTGATTGGACATGAACAAACCGGACCCATCTGACCACAATAGATGAACCTTACTTGAAAAACTTATGAGTGAGTGAGTTTAGTTTTACGCCACTTTTAGCAATATTCCAGCAATATCACGGCAAGGGACACCAGAAATGGGAATTCACACATTGTACCCATGTGGGGAATCGAACCCGGATCTTCGGCGTGAGGGGCGAACGCCTTAACCACTAGGCTACCCCACAAAACTTATAAAGTTAAACAGACAACACTACATAACATAAGAATACAAAGAGTAATTTCTGTCCCTTTATTATGTCTTCATAACTTATCTCAGGATAGTTATGGTAATCTATGCACTGTACTGCCACAAATTTCATCAATAAATAGAACAGTCACGAAAACTATCTTTCCATATAAAAATAACATTTCTTTCTTACTTACTGACCAAGAGATAACGCTTAATCATTCCTACCTGAATCGGTCTGCAAGATGTTCAGATACATCATAGATCATATATGTTCTTCTTTAAATTAGTTTCAACTAAAAGAAAAATAAGGTGTGCGTGTACAATGAAAAAGGTTTGGCAGAGTATGATCACAGGAATGGACTTGATTCCTTACAATATCATTCAGCTGCCCATTTCAGATTCTATAATAATTATTGAGATGCATATGTATCTGTCTCAGTCATTGGTTTAAGTACGTTGAAAATTCTGACTGTTTGAGACTTGTAATAGCTCCAGGTATTCTTATTGGTTATCAGAGATCTTGCGTGGATCAATCATCAACTGTACTGATCTTTTTTTGGTGTTTTTGGATGTGCGTGCGTTTGTGTGCGTGCGTGCATGCGTGATTTGCTTCCTACACTCAAATTCATGGTTTTCATTTCTGTTCTATGACAAACTGCAAGATGATGACATTACTCCAGCCTACCGTCCAAAAATAGGCAATTTCCATTATTCCTGTGTTCGTAAAGGACACAAATCAAACTTAATTTTCAATTTAGTGAGATGTTCATTATGAAAGTACCTTGAATTCCTGGTTTACTTCATGATGCAAAGACTTATACATACTTTGAAAAACAGGACACAAAAATCAGAAAATGTAAAGATTCTATAGTTACAGTACCAGATTCTATAGTTACAGTACCAGATTCTATAGTTACAGTACCAGATCATGTCAAATTAGTGCTGCTTGAGCTCAGCAACATTCCAGCAGTGACACTGGACTAATAAGTGAGTTTAGTTTTACGCCGCACTCTGCAATATTCCAGCTATATGATGGCTGTCTGTAAATAATCGAGTCTGGACCAGACAATCCCGTGATCAACAGCATGAGCATCGATCTACGCAACTGGGATCCGATGACATGTGTCATCCAAGTCAGCGAGCCAGACAATCCAACCCGATTAGTCGCTTCTTACGACTATCATGGTTTACTGAAGACCAATTTTAACCCGGATCTTCGCGAATAGAGGGTGGACTAAATCCAGTGATCAATACCATGAGGTACAACCACCCTGCAGGATTACAGTGACATGCAATCAGTTAAGTCTGACCACCCAATCCATTTAGTTCTTGGGTAGAGCCAAGTTGAGGGGGGACCTACTTTTACCCCTCTATCAAGGTGAAAATTAGAGGGTATTTTGCACTGCTATTATTTTACCATTCAGAAATATACTTGAGGTTTTGGCAATGGATTATCAGCATGGGCTTCTCAATCACGTCACCACTTGGCTACCTCATAAAAACAAACTGTCAAAAAAATTGAGGTAATTTTATTATGTTCATGCCTGGTATAGCATCAATACTGAACTTGTATGAGAATTGCACTGACATAGTCTTTAAGACAGAGCATGTGACACCGCCTCAACTTAACCAGCATAGATCGTATCACTTCACACAATATACATGGAGGGATAATCTGATGGGGAACTACACATTAACATCCTATAATGTATTGCAATGTAGAGGCCACAGCAATGTGCGACTGTTAATTGACGCAAAGTCCTTATTCAAGGGTCCCAAATACTCAAAACCTGGAGCCTCTTGATCAAGAAGATAATACACTTAAAGTCATGATGTAATACGTACTGATAGAACCGACTGATACACCCAAGTCATGTGATACGTAGTTATCCACCCAAGCCATGTAATACAACTAAGTGATGAACCGAAGTCATGACATAATATATGTGATACAATTATGCCATGTGATACATACTGATACATCCAAGCCATATCATATGTACCAAGACATACTGATATCTGGATACATTATTGTGCGAATTTAATTGATCCGTAATAGTGGTGATCTGATTAATTGAAATAATCAAAGATTGGTCACAGTGACTAAACGACCAAGAAATCGATCATGTTTTCTCATAATCAAACACAAACAATTCTGGAACACTTGTTTTCATCAACAATATTTTTCACAAGGTTGGTTTTGTCTGTTACATTTCATAACACCACAAGCTCGTTCCAAGTCATGATTGAATTCATCTTAAAGACACCAAGATATTTATGTTCCTAACATACTAGTCATCCTTTAATGAGAAATTTTTCAAAAAAACAAAAAAATAACTACTTTTTTCCTTATTTTTTTGTGCATTAACAAATTTCATAAATGACACTAACCAATTATTTTCGATGATTGATCGGTGGTAATAAACCAATCATCAATTATGCGATTTTAACCAATTTCACACACTATTCCGTAAGAACTTGGCTTCCATCTACCCATAGCTCCTCCCTGAACCATCTGAAGTGGTTAATATCATGTGAATGAAATTTAGCCATTCCAGAAGTGGCCATAACAAGTCTTTCTTAAAAAGGTCTGAGCATTTGTCCACCTTAGCCCCCTCATCTGACAGCACCCTCACAACAGATCATGAAGGGCCTGCATAAGTAACATCTCTTGACATGATCTTGACGGTCTTCGATGACAACTGAACATTTCTTACATTTCCACATCAAGTGAGTGAGTGAGTTAGTTTAGTTTTACAATATTCCAGCAATATCACGACAGGGGACACCAGAAATGGGCTTCACATATTGTACCCATGTGGGGAATCGAACCCGGGTCTTCAGCGTACAAGCAAGTGCTTTAACCACTAAACTACCCCACACTGAGAATGCAAGGGGTCCTGTCATAAAACCCATTGAGGTATTATTCAGTCAGCTCACGAACATCGTTACAAACTCCACACATCCTGACAACTGCTACATCAACTACATCCTGGATCCACACTCCTCATCTTCTTCCTTGAGATTATTTCACATGTACCAAGTTGAGAGTTCACTCCATCAGTTGTTCCACACGGATGCTGTCCAACCATGCATCATCTCTTGTAGAGACAAAATATCAAAGGTATGTTTCCTTACATGAAACCTGTCACAGGTGCACTCAGGTGCCAGCAAATTTCAGTTCCACATGTTTAATTCCATTTATCAATATGTAAATTCTTTCAAATTTTCCCAAAACGAGGATCTATTGACAACCCATTTGTTACGATTTCTGGAGGGGGATATTGGTGAATCTCTGGTGGGGATATTGGTGGGTCTATGAGTGAGTTAAGTTTTACATTTTTAGCAATATCATGGTGAGGGACACCAGAACTGGGCTTCACACATTGTACCCATGTGGGGAATCGGACCCGGGTCTTTGGAGTGACAAGCGAACGCTTCAACCACTAGGCTACCTTAACGCACCAGTGGGGGATACTGAGACATCCCTTTGTCCAAAGAGCCTGACCAACTGAACACAAGGACTATCACTGACTATCATGACCATCCATTACCATACAACCTGGAGAAAGCAGCCAGTGAAATCATGCAGTACTTGCTGTGTAACATCCACAGATACAGATGCAGGGGAGCAGTCATTAAATTCCAAACTGGGTTCTGTATGTGTGTCCATACTGACAGAGGTGGAAGGGCTTGTTGTCCTGTTTGTTCTTGTGCAACTGTTTGTACATATGTCAGTGAAATGGATGGATGGGGTGGTGCAAGTGTGGCAATGGTTGTTTGTTTTATTTTTTCAGTTTATTTGAGTGAGAGGGAGGGTCGAGAGGAAGAGGTCAGATCAATGGCGAGAGCACAGAGAGCCTCAAGTCAGGGCTGAATGGAAGGAGCAGTTTGGGGGATGGGGAGGGGTGAGGGGAGGCAGAAGAGATGGGTGGCTAGTAAAGGCCCATCCAACACTTGTGAGAAGGATGCCCCCCTGCACTCACTAATCAATCCAAGCACCCCATGCAGGGGCAGAAATTAGCACTGGCCTCCCCGTCCCAGCAGTAAGGATAATGCTAAGATTCCTGGGAGCTTGTAGAACTTAGCTGTCTTCTTACATATGAACACCACAGACTGCTGACATGGGGAAATAGTTTGGAAGCATTCCATTGAATGATGACAACTTCATGTAGTGTGGGCTTAATAAACTTTCTTTGTTTGATATTTAACGTCACACTTAGCAATATTCCAGCAATAATAAGTGGACTTGGGTAATACTGATTAACAGGAGATTGTTGACTGTTTGGTGTGTTTGGATGGACCTTATAATCAGGGCTCCAGATAAGGGCCATATCGACGTATGTTCGGATAAAAAATATGCACGATACCATAGGAAATAATTTGAAAACGTAGCAGATACGCACCACAGCAATGGTGTACGAATCATTTACAGACGTATTTATATGAAAAAGTATTGTTTTATTGTTTATTGACCTGTTTACACAAGAGTAGCAATGTTGTGGTGCATATACCAAACGAAACACAAGAATACTGATTACTAATTTCCATTCAGTACTCTAAATGTACTTCTATATTGAAAAAATACGGAGTACAGACTCCTGATGTTGAAAAATTATCTGGAGCCCTGTTATAATGTTGGGTGGGTCCAGGTAGGACAGGCCTACATCTGGTGGGTCAAATAGACCAGGTGAAGGCAAGGGGAATCAACAACCTTTGTGTACATGGGTGGGTAGGGACAGCCAAAGGTACGGCAGGGGGGCGTAATAAAGAAGTGAGTATGGTTTTATGCCGCTTTTAGCAATATTCCAGCACCATCACCATCATAGTGGGGGTACACCAGAATTGGTCTTTACACATTGTACCCATGTGGGGAATCGGACCCGGGTCTTCAGCGTGGCGCGGACACTTTAACTATTGCTACCAGACTACCCCGGAATAAAGAAGTGTTAGTTGAGATTGTATTGAAAAGCCAAGGCTTGGAAACATAGGTTTGAGCAACCTTTGTGTACATGGATAGGTAGGGAGAGATAAGAAAATGTTATGGTGGGTCAGTCAGGGTGGGCAGAATAACCCTGGGTTTCATGGGATGTACTGGGTAGCCAGGGGTTGGTAGGGTGACCTGGGTAGCCAAGGTGGGTAGGGAAGGTCTGAGTTCCCTGGACAAAGACATATCTGGGTGGGACAAAACACCCAAAGGGTCATTAGTATATTCCTATGAAGCCAAGGTCTAGGTAGGTTGGGCCCTGGTACTTCAGGTCTAGGTTGGGTGGATCTTGCATGCCAGCTTCAGGGTAGGTGACACAGTGACTTCAGATACTGCATGGCTGGGTAGCACAGATCACTTCAGGATTGTAATACAACCATAACAAAGGTATTGCAACTTCCACAAAAAGTGAGGATAATCTTGAGTGAAGGAACATAATGAAGTGACAAGCAGGGCCTGGCTGAGTGTGAGTCAAATATGTCTGTGATAGATGCAGGCTAATGTCTATTGTGGGCATTAGTGCATGGTGATGTTCATGGCCATCAGAGCATGTGGACATGTATCCAAACTGATGTATGCTGTGTGGTTTGTCACAGAGCAAGGATCAGGCATGTGTAGGCAGTGCTTGTGTGGGAGCTGTGCACCAGGTGTTGATCTATTGTATCACAAAACACTACAGTTCCACATGTGCTTGAACCGGCCAATGATAAAGCAGAATTGCACCATCCACAAGACAAAACACTCGGTGTATATACACCAGTCTGAGAAGCAGGGGGTCATATGAATACATTCCACTGTTGCTTCTGACTGAAAACAAAGGTATTACTTCACAAAACAACATACATTTACACAGGTCAGTGAACACTGCCCTACATGGGGGTACGGTCAATTAGTAGTAATATCAAACACTTTCTTATATCTTTTGTGTAATTCCACAACTCCATCTGTAACAAATTACATAAAATAATACCAGTCTGTAATATTATTTTCATCCAAAACAACTGTTAACATTATTGATGACATTTCCATATCTGTTAACAATTACATAAATTAATACCAGTCTGTAATATTATTTTCCATCACCTTTCAACAGGTACATTCCCATATAAGTCCAAATGATGTCACTTATAGACTTAACTGTTGTAATCTCCCTAGTCTCTACTAGGGGTGTCACGATACACCAATCTCACGATACGATACGTATCACGATTTTAAGGTCACGATACGATACGTATCGCGATACATAATTATCGCGCCTTTTCATAGCATTACCTTACCGGCAAAGTACGCGCTCGCTGATTTGTCCATCAAAATAGTCTAGCCAATCACAAAAGCTGTTAGTTTCCAACCTATTTTTTAAGTAAAGCTAGCTACATCTATTTATCGGAGCGGTCTGCTATAATTTTACTATCAAGACTTTGACGGTGATGGATATAGCATAAAAATTTGAATCGATAAAGTTTTAAAATAGGAATCGATACGCCTAAGCATGTATCGTATCGATCGTGATCGTCAGTAAAAATGAATCGATGCATCGATACATTCGCGTATCGCGACACCCCTAGTCTCTACCATGGATGTTTGAAGTACTTCTTTCTGAGAGTATTTTCTCTGAATAATATACAAAATATAGACACAAGACATTTTTCTTCAGACATGTGTTGACAGAAATCAAAGTCACCCAAATAATTACTCAAAGCCAGTGTCACTGAAGTCACCTGGACAATTACCTCTGTGTATCAAGCAATGTATGAGGCAGTAACTAGTAACAATGGCATAAAATGTAAATGGACGTGCCTCAGGGAACAACCTTACTGATCAGGTAGGTGATGTGTTTTTAATGAAGTGACTTAATCCCCTTTGCAGTGTCTACAACCCAAACCTAATCCCTATACAACTTAGACTTATGACATAATACTTATAAACAACATCAGTGCATACACACCAATCGAGTATGCTAACACTTTATGGCATGCCAGTCTGACCAATACCCCCACCTCCCCCATGTGGGCGTGTTCACTCACCCGTGACCCCACGTGTACAATGTGATGGGGTCTCCACGTGTAGCCGACCAGGTACTTACCACCACCAAGAATGTAGAAACCCCGGAGGCTCGCCCAGTGTTATGTTTTTCTCCCATCGTATCTGTATCAAAAGAGGAAAGAGGAGGGCTGATATACAAATCGGGTTCTAGACAGACACAGTCAATCGCTGATAGTGCCCAAAAGGGCCATATTTACATGCGGTATAGCGGGGTAGTCGACGAACATCACAACGGAAGTTCCGCGAAGAAAGCTCGATTCACCTAAAATACTTACTTCTGATAAAAATGTCTGCGCTGACTTCTGGGCCCCTACGTGTAATAAATATTCGTAGACGTACAAAGCTAACCTGGAAGTAGAAGAGAAAACAATGTAACAAGTGTACACAAACTCGGGCCATCGAATAGCCGGCGGCCATTGCAGTTGACATTATCCACAACGTGCTCGTGTTCAGTAACATGTTTACAGTTCTTTACTGGCGATCGTAGGCCAAATAATCGTTTAATTAATTTTATTCACACAAACCACAACATTACTTTTCATTCATATCAAAGATCGAAGTCCAGCGATCAGTCTGTTCAGTCAAATCACACTGAATCACTGCCACGATCGGGTGTGTTTACTAAGCGGAACAGCCTAGCATTATAACCAACACTGTTTGAATGGGGCATCCCTTGCTGGCAGGTGAAACAGCGCGTTCATAGACAAAGACGAGGCATAATCGTGAGTGAACAACACGGGACTATCGTATCGAAAAATATGCAAGTGTCATGTTGATGCTGTATGTTTGAGAATACTCACTTTTCCCTCGCTTGAGCATCCGAGGGAACAGTAGACCCTTTCCCTTTCGCGTACATGCTGAGAGCTGAACTGTCACGCACCTGTCAAGCCATCAAGGACGACACTGACCCCGTTGCCTTGCCAACATCAAGTAGACCTGTCAAATGGCAAGTCTCTATTGGATAGTTAATTATAGCATGCTTTGGAGTGCCTCAAAACCGTCTGGCTCTACCATCATGTGGTACGGCGACAAAGCCCTGCTGGCTCTTTGCCAATTATCTAGTTTGATCAGATCAGTGTAAATTTTTGGCGTAGTTGGCTTTGTTTATGAGCAAAAGAATGAGTTTGCCAAAGTAAAAGTGTGAGCATGAATAAAAATTTAATATTTGAGCAGATAAATAATATTCGCAGTCTGTACTTAATGTCTAATAAAGATGTAGGTCGAATAAAGCGCCACGCGCTGTCTTTAAACGAGAGAAAATAAAATCTAGATATTTAACGAGAGAATATCTCAGTTAAAACTGTTTATTCCACGAGCCTAGTGAAGACAACATTTTAAAAAATATTCAAATCCAAAGTAAAGTGAGTTAAGTTTTCACCTTTAATGTTACTTAGTCTCTCCATCCACATCATACATCAGTAGGTATTTTTTTATTATTAAAAAAGATAACAAATAATTGAAACTTCACTATTCGCAAACCAGAATCATTAACCAATATAGATAATGCACCCGGGCCTGGGTTAGTTGTTTACTGAACAACGGGTGTTGGGCTTTGTTTCTCAGTGCAGGCACTGTTCCCCTAGCTGCTATAGTCAATGGAACGATTTAAATAATAATGCGACGTAGCGTTGACCTATATTCCCCGAGATTTTGCTCAATAGTTTCTGGGGCTCCTCGAAACCGTCTTGGGTCGGACGAGTTTATTGATAAAGGGGTAACAGGATATTGTCTTTGTAAATATACATGAATTCGCACAGCAAACAAGCAAAATACCTTCGAAGATGACGGATTTAATAGTTATGGTACAGTTCAAAATAATTTGATAAAATTTAGAAGTATCGGAGCGACAAAGCGATCGTGATTCACCGAATTTCTTCCCCCTTACAGAGAAAATAGGTCACACTTTGGCCATTGTGTATCAGCGCTACCGTACACCTCCTACGTGGGCGGCTCAAGCAGAACAGAAATGGCGGCAGGTTCGATTTCTGGGACTGAATTCGCTAATCAAGCAAATATATTTTTTACACTGTCGGTCAAATATAACGATACTTGGGATTTGAAGTCATCGCCTGTAAGTTATTTGCGCAGTGTGTTCGCTTGTGCTCGCCACCCATAACTGCTTCGCTAGAAAGAACCACGCGCGACTCGGCACCCTTTGCGTTTCGCTGTATTCGGCGTGTGCCTAAAATTAGAAACTTGGCTGAATGCCCGATCCCCACGCGCTATAGCGGAATAAGCCTCCCGTGGTTACCTCCCCTGATGGTAGGAAATCCCGTTTTTCTAAAGCTAGACCAAAGTCGACAAGTTTGTTTGTACAACCTTCCATCGGCGTGTATAATCACAGCATAATGAACCCCCAAACCATGTCAGCCATGTCAGATTAGGTCCAGATCCACCATGGCTTAATACTGACAGAACCCGAGTATTTTTATGAACAATATATTATTTGTTGAACAAAATTATGGTGTATTACACCGTATTCCCATTCCCCAAGCGTGAACTCGTTAAAAGACCGGTCATTTCCAGTTACAGCTTGACTCTTCGTCACAGTTGTCATTTATTTAGGTTCCTCTCACGAACGTTCATGGACTCTGATAATCTCAACTCACCGCTCAGGATTTTCACTTATTGTGATAAACTCAAGTTTTGATTTGTGGGAGATAATTAATATTTATCAACATTTTGATATTAACGGAAAGTGTATAGAGTCAAATTTAATTGAAAATTTTGTTCAAAACGTTCAGAGTTTAAGTTTTAATGGCCAGTACTACAGTTTGTTGTTTATTAAAACTAAATGGCCTGGTCAAAATCCTCACAGATATTAGGAATCCATTGCTAGATTGTTCTTCATCTCACAACCCAAGAGCCAAAAGCTTATGTTCAACTTGCATGTTGTAACAGACAACTGACAAGATCAGGTGGTCAGGCTCATTGACTGGTGGCCATGATGTCAACCACAGGGTTCTCCGGTCAGGCTTGAATAGTTTCAGATCTCTATCATGTGGCTGGAATATTGCCGAGAGCTAAGAGCAATAAACACTTGCCAATACGTAAATTTGATGGATGCAGTGTCTCAATACCCATGTTGAATCAACTTCTGGTTTCCCTGCCTCATAATGTATCATTTAGTTGTTAAAAAGTATTCTACTTCTTCAAAACTAATTCACTCCCATACAACAGTTATACAAACTCTGATGTTTATTTCAGCATAACAGAAATGAAGTTTATCTTACTAAGCGATGCAACATTGAAGTCGCAGAAAATAAGCAGGTATCTACCAATCAGAAGCAGTCTAGTAGTCAGACAGCCAATCAGAGTATTGCAGAAGAGGAGGATGTTGATGTAGAGGTATTGATGATCTTCATTCTTGCTTGAAGCACATGAAAGTCCTTCACCCACACAGGCCCACCCACCCAACCACATTTAGTGGCCACCCCACCCCACACATTCAGTAGACCGCCTCCGTGGTGTAGTGGTTAGAGCGTCCGCCCGGACAGCGGAAGGTCGCGGGTTCGATCCCTGACCACGTCATACCAAAAGACGTTAAAATATGGTACTTGTTGGTCCCTGCCTGGCGCTGGGCATTAATGGGTACAACAAGGACTGGTCGGCTCAGAGTCAGTATAATGTGTCTGAGTGGGGCATTCATGCTTCACTGCGGCATGGTATTTCAGTGGGCTAGCACTATAAAACTAGCTTCAGTCTGGGCTAGTACACACATATGCATGGTGATGTGTGGTCTTGTACAAGGAGCACAGGTCACTAATCAGTTGACGTCAAGCAACATTGGTCATGAAGAGGTCTTGGATGGGTGACCATGTTTGGCAGCATGACCCCAAAATGTTTCTTTGACTTCAGTCCTGCCCCACAACAAAGCATAAGTCACACAAGGTGGTTTCACCTTAGGCAAGTGACTTTGTTAAAAAATGCCTCTGTTCACCCAGCAGTGAATGGGTACCTGGTGGAATGAGATGTCATAAGACCTAGTGCTCCCAGGCAGCATGGGTTGTCGTGCACACTGATCCATTTACTGGGGGAATAATATTAGGGCCTTGAGCATGCACCTTTTGATTGGAAGTTGGCGCACCTACATTTGTTTTTAATTTACTTGCAACAAACTTTTCCACCCTTCACCCATGCACTGTTCCTACACCAATCCCCCAACACCACATTGAAAGCCTGTCTTTCTTCAGCAACACATGTTTGTGAGGAGACTCACAGGATCCGCTGTTCATGCTTGCTTACTTGGTTGATGCAGGTCATATCCCCTACGCTGATGTCTGCCTATGATGTCAATCACTGGATTGTCTGGTCCAGATCTCTCTAATGATGTCAGTCACTGAATTGTCTCGTCCAGACTTTTCTATGATGTCAATCACTGGATTGTTTGGTCCAGATCTTTCTAATGATGTCAGTCACTGATTGTCTGGTCCAGACTTTTCTATGATGTCAATCACTGATTTCTAATGATGTCAGTCACTGATTGTCCGGTCCAGACTTTTCTATAATGACAATCACTGGATTGTCTGGTCCAGATCTTTCTAATGATGTCAGTCACTGATTGTCTGGTCCAGACTTTTCTATGATGTCAATCACTGGATTGTCTGGTCCAGATCTTTCTAATGATGTCAGTCACTGATTGTCTGGTCCAGACTTTTCTATAATGACAATCACTGGATTGTCTGGTCCAGATCGTTCTAATGATGTCAGTCACTGATTGTCTGGTCCAGATCTCTCTAATGCTGTCAGTCACTGATTGTCTGGTCCAGACATTTTCTTATAATATCAATCACTGGATTGACTGGTCCAGATCTTTCTAATGCTGTCAGTCACTGAATTTTATGGTTCAGTCACAATTATTTACAGATCGTTGTCATATAGCTTGCATCTTGCTGAGTGTGGTTTTAAACTACAACAGAATTACAAAGCTTCACAAATATGCCACACCCACCATAAGTGTAGAAAAGGTGCTGATATATTTTCAGATTTGGATATTGAGACTGTAAGGCAATGGATAAGAAAATGTTTTTATGGGTGCCATTGTTTCATTTTGTTGTTCTTTGCAGTGTTTCAACTATTGTTTTCAGGTTTGTTTTGATAACATCAGTACTATTTTATCCAATTTTCAAGTGTATACTTTCGTTTTCCAGCTGATTTATGTCGTTATTATCTTGATAACTTGAATAATCACTCATGACATCAACCACTAGTTTATCCAGACTTCATCAGCAATAGGATACCTTGGTATAAACAAACACTGTTGTGTCAACCTGAAGTAAAAACTTGCTCCCTGCGAATTCCTTATTTAGTCGACCTTGGGTAACTCCATGTATTTGCATAGGTCCCTTCAACTTCAACATACCAGTGTTTGACGCTGATGTCTGCCTATGATGTCAATCACTGGATTGTCTGGTCCAGATCTCTCTAATGATGTCAGTCACTGAATTGTCTCGTCCAGACTTTTCTATGATGTCAATCACTGGATTGTTTGGTCCAGATCTTTCTAATGATGTCAGTCACTGATTGTCTGGTCCAGACTTTTCTATGATGTCAATCACTGGATTGTCTGGTCCAGATCTTTCTAATGATGTCAGTCACTGATTGTCTGGTCCAGACTTTCCTATAATGACAATCACTGGATTGTCTGGTCCAGATCGTTCTAATGATGTCAGTCACTGATTGTCTGGTCCAGACTTTTCTATGATGTCAATCACTGGATTGTCTGGTCCCGATCTCTCTAATGATGTCAGTCACTGATTGTCTGGTCCAGACTTTTCTATGATGTCAATCACTGGATTGTCTGGTCCAGATCTTTCTAATGATGTCAGTCACTGATTGTCCGGTCCAGACTTTTCTATAATGACAATCACTGGATTGTCTGGTCCAGATCGTTCTAATGATGTCAGTCACTGATTGTCTGGTCCAGACTTTTCTATGATGTCAATCACTGGATTGTCTGGTCCAGATCTTTCTAATGATGTCAGTCACTGATTGTCTGGTCCAGACTTTTCTATAATGACAATCACTGGATTGTCTGGTCCAGATCGTTCTAATGATGTCAGTCACTGATTGTCTGGTCCAGATCTCTCTCTAATGCTGTCAGTCACTGATTGTCTGGTCCAGACATTTTCTTATAATATCAATCACTGGATTGACTGGTCCAGATCTTTCTAATGCTGTCAGTCACTGAATTTTATGGTTCAGTCACAATTATTTACAGATCGTTGTCATATAGCTTGCATCTTGCTGAGTGTGGTTTTAAACTACAACAGAATTACAAAGCTTCACAAATATGCCACACCCACCATAAGTGTGGAAAAGGTGCTGATATATTTTCAGATTTGGATATTGAGACTGTAAGGCAATGGATAAGAAAATGTTTTTATGGGTGCCATTGTTTCATTTTGTTGTTCTTTGCAGTGTTTCAACTATTGTTTTCAGGTTTGTTTTGATAACATCAGTACTATTTTATCCAATTTTCAAGTGTATACTTTCGTTTTCCAGCTGATTTATGTCGTTATTATCTTGATAACTTGAATAATCACTCATGACATCAACCACTAGTTTATCCAGACTTCATCAGCAATAGGATACCTTGGTATAAACAAACACTGTTGTGTCAACCTGAAGTAAAAACTTGCTCCCTGCGAATTCCTTATTTAGTCGACCTTGGGTAACTCCATGTATTTGCATAGGTCCCTTCAACTTCAACATACCAGTGTTTGACTGTAGGTGAAATCTTGCTGTATCTGATGTTAAACAATGACTTCACCTCACCCACTGAATCATGGTTGTCACAGCCAGTTAGCTTTGTGCAAGCCGTTTCCATGTTGAACTTGATGTTGAAGGGACAAGTATCTGCTTGTCTGTTGACTGATCCAGATCAAGTTAAGATAACAGCTGCTGTCAGCCATGTTACAGAAATTCAGTGAAGCGTGGAATATGTCAGACACATTAGTTGTACAAAGTCTTGTTAAAACTAAGTTCATGTTTCACACAATCCACCCACACCTAATATTACACCCATAAAATTTGAATTATGTTTGTGCACTTTTAAGAAACCTCTTTTCACTTCAGATTTCAATTTCTATCTTACTTCTTTTTGAACATGCCGTTCTTAGTGTTAGAAGGAAATGCTCTTATGTCTCTGCATGTTTTTGAGGGGCAGGGTCATGACCAAAAGAGGTCATATGGTAGATTTTAGGTCAGTCTTCTAAATGTGGGACTTACAAAGGAAATGGGGCAGTGGGGTAGCCCAGTAGTTGAAGCGTTCGATGTTCACGCTGAAGACACGGGTTCGATTCCCCACATGGGTACAATGTGTAAAGCCCATTTTTGGTGTCCCCTTGCCGTGATATTGCTGGAATATTGCTAAAGCGGAGTAAAACTAAACTCACTCACTCACTCACTCCACTCCACTCCACTCCACTCCACTCCACTCCACTCCACTCCACTCCACTCCACTCCACTCACTCTCACTCACTCACTCACTCACTCACTCACTCACTCACTCACTCACTCACTCACTCACTCACTCACTCAGGAAAAATAAAAATGTCCTACCTTCGTGCTCAGTCAGTATTTAAGTTTGCCAGACCGAAGGGAATAACATAGGTTCCCTACTGAAGTCTAGAATGATTTGGCAGCCCAGATTGCCTCAGCTCTAGACAAAATATTTAGGATTGTTCTCGGCTCTAGTTTGATTTGTTTTGAAGGTAAACTTTCTTTTTGTACTTTTTAGATATACTACCCATCAAAAGTTTAGACTCACTAGTGTAAATGTAGCCACTTACTTCAGTCAACTGTTATAAACTAGATTTTGCAAAATATTCCATCCTGTTTTAATGTACTGTTTACACATGAACTGAAGTATTGTAAAACAAATTCGTAACGTTGAAAAGATTATTGTCATGAGTTCAATAAATGATGAAACTCAGTGAAAATTGGCGAATTCTTAACAAAACTGTACACCAAAACGCAGCTGTTCACTTGCACGATATTTGCACATACATTTCAGCAATTTGATGCATGATCCTCATGCAATTCATCTGCACAAGGGTTTGCAGTTGGTTCCCCCAAGTTAGTGGAGAAATGCTTCTCCGATTTAACCACATATATATACATAACGTATAATGAATGCTTTAAGTGAGTCTAAACTTTTGATTGGTAGTATACATGTAACTGCATTTATTGTTAAATAAGATAACTAGGATCAACTGTGTGTCTATATTAATGTCAAAGTCAAGAAACACAAGAGTGTTATTATCTGGTCCATCAGGCGTTATAACAGTTATAGTATATACATCCAGGTTATCAGTGATATAGTTGCATGCTTAGCCTCACAGTTTGTGTTATTACATGATACAAGTCTTAGTGTGCAACACTGTATTTAAAAGCTGATATGTATTACTATTTGGCTAATGTGTGCATCCTGTACATTCTTGTGGAATGTATTGTGTTTATATCCCAGGATGTACACTTCTAATCAGTAGGTTGCCAGTTGTTGCCTAAATTGGTTATGCAGAGTTGTTTCCCTTAGTTGTGTGAGCTTTCAGTGGTCATAGTTTAAAATCCAAGATCACTGCCTCTAATAAAGTGGTAATCAATTCTACCTTGCTCTTCTTTTTGGATGGGGGTAGGGTGTTGGAGGGGAAGGAATGATTCCATCCATTTAAACATGCTGTGCTTTAACTGACAAATTGTTCAAAGCAGTATCTCCAGTTTACTCACTCACATTCTCGTGAGTCTTAACATTCTCGTAAAATTTGGTCTTCAGCAACCCATGCTTGTCTCAAGAAGTGACTGACTGGATCATGTTTGTTTGGGGTTTTTTGTTCATGGTTTAATACAGCACTCAACAATACAGCTATATATTGTTAAATAAGTGAATGTGGTCCAGACAATCCAGTGATCAACAGCATGAGCATTGATCTACACAATTTGTATATGATGACTTGTGTCAACCAAGTCAGCAATCCCAACCACCCGATCCCATTAGTCCCCTCTTACGACTAGTTTGGTTTGCTGAAGGCCAGTTCTAAACCAGATCTACACGGGCATCTGGATCATGTGGATGGGCTCACCTAGTTAGTTGTCATTATGGTTTAGATCAATGCTCATGATATCAGTCTCCAGATTCCATTACATGCAGATGTCTAATAGCAGGAATGTTTCTCTGTGCGGCTTGAAACAACAAACACCATTACAAATGGTGGAAGTTTAACTAGTGGCCTTGTTTCCCCTTCCAGGAGAGTGATGCAGCATGTCTGACAACAACACCTCCACCATCATCTTCAGTGTGCCAGTTTGAGTACCACATCGTCTACAGTGCCAGCTATGGGGTGCCAGTTCTGTACTTCAATGCATACACACAAGGTATGCACAAATAGTCACACTGCAGAGAAAGAAATGTATTTTTGTTTGTATCTTTTTCAAATGTGCGAAAAAGGGTTTAAGAGTTTGTTTGATGTGTATTGCTGTTCTCAACATATTTCCAGCAATAAGCAGGGGCGTAGCTACCATTATAAAAAAAAGCCAGCTTACACATGATTGTTGCTGAAAAGGTTGGGCAACCCCTCATTACTATCTCAATATGAAGCTTTGCAACCTATCGGGCTTACATGAAAAGAATGGCTTGCTATGTGCCTGATAAGACAGTGACCAAGAGTTGCCAAGAGAGCATCCATTGACCTTGTGTTTCCCTAGTCTCAGCACCATTAGAGGGCCTGCATGAATTTCAAAGACTGTAATACTTGCAATATTTAAAGAATCAGCTGATCTATATTGTGGAACATTGCATTCGTAATGTGATCATATGTATATCATTCAGCCTTTTTTGTCCAGTTTTCTTGTAAAAGTACATTTGTTACTGGTTTCAACAATAAACATAAGCCTAAGGCGCATTTTAAATGTGACCTTCAGGTACATGGCCCCAGGGGTGGATACAACTTTTTGAGAAATGGGGCGTGCACAGTTCATTGTCACCCGTTTACACGAGAGTTTCAATGATCATTTAATAAACTTTCAGGATAAAAGGGGGTGTACGTGCCGCGCACGCACACACGCATGCACACACAC
Organism: Haliotis rubra; assembly: GCF_003918875.1. Taxonomy (NCBI): domain Eukaryota; kingdom Metazoa; phylum Mollusca; class Gastropoda; order Lepetellida; family Haliotidae; genus Haliotis; species Haliotis rubra. The sequence goes on from NW_025767014.1 coordinate 971,795, forward strand.
ACACATTGGATCCGCCCGTGGGAATGTAGATTCTCTGCTCTGTACCATAACCATAAGGACTTTGCAAATGACGCTTTAATTCATGGAATTTGGTCCCTTGACTGTATCATGCTATGCAATACTCATTATTGCACAGTATGCAAGTGAATATGTTTTTTGTGCCATTTCCGCAATATTCCTGTGATGTGATGACAGGGACATCAGAAGTGCTCTTCACACATTGTATGGGGAGTTAAATCTGTGTCTTCGCTATGACAAATGAATGCTTTAACCGTAGGCTTCCACACTACTATCATGATAGGGCACGATTGCAATCTAATATTAATGTCCACATACACAAAATGCATATTAAAAAAAATTTCCTATTTGTATCTGACTCAACTTTACTTTGCCTAACAACGTTGATCTTTGGACATAAATAATACAACTGACATTTATCTATCATACTACATCACTAAATCCTGTGTTATGATTAATTGAACAGGCTTTCTGGGGCTTGACATCATCAGCCTGTTTGTTTATTTGTTTATTTAAAATCAAGACAGTCATCAAAGATCTGGGGGGCAGTGGTGTAGCCCAGTGGTTGAAGCGTTCACTCGTCATGCTGAAGACCCTGGTTTGATTCCCCACATGTGAACTATGTGTGAAGCCCATTTCTGGTGGAATATTGCTAAAAGTGGCATAAAACTAAACTTACTCTCTCACTCAATCTAGTCTATTGTATTTTGTAGTTAAAGTGGTGAAGGCTTCTGCGTTTCAAATTTAATATATTTTTGGGCCTGGCTTTTACCAGATTTTGTCAGGTACAACTGGGTATTTACTTCAACATATGCCAGGTGGAAGTTAAATCAAGCACTTTAAATGAAGTGATACGGGGGTGGCTTTGACACTATACATTAGTAGAGTGAATAGGCAAAGATCAGGAAAAACATCAAGGTTAAAATGAACTGTAAAACATGAGGCTATGTACAATGTTTTTATTTATGAAATGTTCCACTGGCTTAATCAATGAATTTACTTATTTTTAGTTGTTGTTTTCAATGGGGTCATTGAGATATGAAAAAAACATACACATTTCTGTTGACTTTCGTGATACATGAATGAAATGTTATAAAGCACAGTGAACTTTACATGGCAACAAACAGCACACTGTTTTGATCAGGGCACCTACATCTCTATCTCATGATCAGGCACTGAAATATACTGGACAAAAATAGTTAGGGATATATGTAAATTTTGAAATTATGAATAATGATCTATTTATTCATTGACACACTGATAAGATATCAATCATAAAAATACCAATATCCCTACCCGGTAACTTATTTTGTCCAGTATACTTTGTGATTTAATGGTATTTAAGAATTCATTTAAACTTTTTCTGCATTCTTAGAAGTTTATTACTGAAAATGAGAATACACACAAGTAAATCACCAAATTATATCAGAGCTCCAGATAAGATTTAGCTCATGTGGGTACTGTACCCACTGTATTTTTTTGGGGTGGGTATTATGAATGTTGAGTGGGTATTTCTTTTTCTGTTACCCACTGCTTTCAAATATATGCGTATTTCAGTCATTTTACTCACCTAAGTATATGCCATTGAGTAAGTTTACTAAGCAGGTATGCTCTGCCTTATGTCATACCTAAGCAAAACCAACTTAAATATAATGGAAATGATTTCATAAAAAATCACTCATCCTATACTCACAGTACAACTCTTGTCCTTTACTAACAGTACAACTTGATAGCAGTTGATGTGTTTTTCGTTACGCAAGCGACTTTTTATAAATATAATCCATACACATTTGTTTTAAACTTTCTGCGTATCTAACATTTTAAATGCGTAATTGGTACGTAACAATTATTTTTCAATGCGTAATTTTATGTGTATTTTACCCAGATACGCAGCTTATCTGGGCCTCTGTTATATGTTAAAAAGTCCATAAATGCAAAACATATTGAAAACAAATTGAAATGTGTCAACTATTAAAACTTTACTGCAAATAATTGTACTTTTGCTCACAGTATAAACTGTATTTTTGGTAATCTATTTGTGCTACTTGTTACAAATACAAGCGATATACAAACTGCAGTGATACAGCTAGAATATTGCACAGTCAGCATGACAACACCCACAGCTGTCAATAATCAGGGCAGACAGAGTTACCTCCCTTAGATAACTTAACTCATCAGAGTGAGATCATCAATGTTCAGTGGGCTTGCTCAAGTATCTCATTATGTGCACAATAATTAACTATTGCAAATGAATAAATTTAAATAACCTTTTTTGTCATAAAGCCATTAATAAGTGCAGAAAATCTTATTCAGATTCAATATCATTTGGAAAAAATAACATTCATCGATAAAATATAGTCTTCGAATGGCATTTAGAGTGAGTGAGTAAGGTTTTACGCTGCTTTTAGCAAAATTCCATCAATATCACGGTGGGGTACACCAGAAATGAGCTTCACACCTTGTACCCATGTGGAGAATCAAACCCAGGTCTTCGGCGTGACGAGTGAACGATTTATCCACTAGGCTACCCGAATGGCATTTAGAAGTGATGCACAGAAGGAAGAGAGTTTTTATGGATAACAAATTCTTCATTATGAGGAACACAATGTTTCGGGAGTATATCCTTACTCCTTCATCAGGTGAATGAATGGTATGGGCGGAGAGCATATATATGTACATGTAAGAACAACAAAAGTAATGAGACAACAATCGAGCAAATGGAAGCCAGCACAAACAGTTAATTAGCACTGAATGGATGCTAACACTTAACAGTTAATTAGCGCTGAATATACAGTGTTTGAATATGTTAAATAAGTAAATTAGAATTCTAATTGAAATGTGACCTGTGAAGTTCCGGGGTAGAATAGGTCTTCAGCAACCCATGTGCTTGCCATAAAGGCGACTATGCTTGTCGTAAGAGGCGACTAACGGGATCGGGTGGTCAGTTTCGCTGACTTGGTTGACACATGTCATGGGTTCCCAATTGTGCAGATCGATGCTCATGCTGTTGATCACTGGATTGTCTGGTCCAGACTAGATTATTTACAGACCACCACCATATAGCTGGGATATTGCTGAGTGCAGCGTAAAACTAAACTCACTCACTCACTCACTCACTCTAATTGAAATGAATTTTAAGATTTTTTTATGACAGGCTGGTATTATGAATACACATTATGTAGCTTATACCAAGACTTTAAATACATGCAAATATATTGACCCATGTACCTTTGAAAATCTGGGTTAGAATTGTTCTTCCTGGAACACATGTTCACCCAAGACCCGGGTTCGATTCCCCACAGGGGTACAATGTGTGAAGCCCATTTTGGGTGTCCCCCGCCGTGATATTGCTGGAATATTGCTAAAAGCAGCGTAAAAACATACTCTCTCATTGATGTTGTAAAGATTACCAGTATTTATGTTGATTTTTAGATGGGAGACTTCTGTCACTCGACAGTGTGTGGAACAGTGTACCCCAACATTACCAAGACAGATTTCAACATGAACGATGGACCACTCTCACACAGCAGGTGCTCCATGATAATATAGACATTTGTTGTAGCAAAATTAACATACTTGGAAGCAATAGTTGCTACGCAGTTGAGAACCGTCATAGAAAATATAATTGAAAACAACCAAAGTTCAACCACACAGTATTCAACAAAGCCTTGACTTGATGATTATCTAAGTTGTGTGAACAAGATAGTGATTTTTCGTTAACTTGCAATAAAGTTAGATGTTTCAGCCCTTTTTGGCCTTGGTATGAATTGTGTAGCTGATACTCCTGTTCCTTGTTGTGCATACAGGAACACCCAATCCTAGGCCGGCCATTCTTTCAACTCCACCCTTGTCATACTGCAGACCTCATGAGTAAACTGATTCCAGAGAGCTGTTCAGGGTAAGCTAAAGGTTCAGCCAGAACTAAGCAGCTGTTCAGGGTAAGCTAAGGGATCAGCCAGAACCAAGCAGCTGTTCAGGGTAAGCTAAGGGATCAGCCAGAACCAAGCAGCTGTTCAGGGTAAGCTAAGGGATCAGCCAGAACCAAGCAGCTGTTCAGGGTAAGCTAAGGGATCAGCCAGAACTAAGCAGCTGTTCAGGGTAAGCTAACGGATCAGCCAGAACTAAGCATCTGTTCAGGATAAGCTAAAGGTTCAGCCAGAACTAAGCATCTGTTCAGGGTAAGCTAAGGGATCGGCCAGAACCAAGCATCTGTACAGGGTAAGTTAAGGTGAGGTGAGGTGAGGTGAAATTGGGTTTAACGTCGTGCTTGAGAATATTTCGCTCATATGACGACGTGCATGCGTGTGTATGTGTATGTGCGGCTGCTTGTACTAGCCCAGACTTAAGCTGGTTTTATAGTGCTAGCTCACTGAGATACCATGCCGCAGTGAAGCATGAATACCCCACTCAGACACATTATATTGACTCCAAGCCGACCAGTCCTTGTTGTACCCATTAATGCCGAGCGCCAGGCAGGGACCAACAAGTACCATATTTTAACGTCTTTTTGGTATGACGCGGTCGGGGATCGAACCCGCGACCTTCCGCTCTCCGGGCGGACGCTCTAACCACTACACCACTGAGGCGGTCGGGTAAGCTAAGGGATCAGCCAGAAGGGATCAGGTCCAGGTCTTGTGTGCTGTACAAGAAATACTAAGGGAGGAGACTGGGCCCCAGTACATGGGCAAGGCCCACCTAGAGATCACTTGGGTGTGGGGATCTGTACAAGATAGACAAAGGGAAGAGGCTGGCTCATGTAACTGTGTAAGGTTGACTAAGATATCAGCTGGGCCTGGGAGCAGTACAAGTATTAACTGAAAGAAGTACGTTTGAGATCACCTAGATTTTGATAGTTGCATAAGAGACACTGGAGTATATTAGCTAATATAGGGATCCAAGGTGAACAGGGTCACAATGGATCAGTGAACTCTGGGGGGATTAGCTAGATCCGAAAACAGTTGTACAAGGTACACTGGAGGATTAGCTAGAGCCAGACAACAACATGTGGTACACTAGGTGGAACATTAGTCAACTAGTGTATTAAGTACACTCAATCAAAGAATCTAACCATGGTGTTAGGATAGCAAAAACATGACAAATCATTTATTAACAACTTAATTGTACATTACCAAAATATTACCATTTGAAAATGCTCAACTTTTAATTGTTTATTTTTTCCTTTGCAGAAATTACCTCCTTAGCTGGTTAAGTGCTGTTGGGCCTGTAGTAGGACTGAAGGTTCCCTTGTCTTACGTCACAAGTTGAGAACTACAAAGTAAAACTTCAGAACACTTCAAGGAAGGCAGCTTGCTTTTCCTACATCACAAATTGAACACCACCCGGAATAGATCTAACTTGTCTTACATCACCATGAGGGAAGCCAGCTGGCGTGTCCAGCATCATATGCCAAACACTGTAAGAGAAGGCTGATATCTTTACCTGCATCACAAGCTGAACACCATGAGAGAAGAAGGCAGGCTTGTCCTACGTCAAATGCCAAACACCGTAAGAGAAGGCTGATATCTTTACCTGCATCACAAGCTGAACACCATGAGTGAAGAAGACGGATGTGTCCTTCGTCATATGCCAAACTCCATAAGAGAAGGCTGATATCTTTACCTGCATCACAAGCTGAACACCATGAGAGAAGAAGACGGATGTGTCCTTCGTCATATGCCAAACTCTATAAGAGAAGGCTGATATCTTTACCTGCATCACAAGTTGAACACCATGAGAGAAGAAGACGAATGTGTCCTTCGTCTTACGTCATATGCCAAACACCATAAAGAAGGCTGATATCTTTACCTGCATCTCAAGTTGAACACCATGAGAAGAAGACGGAGCCATATGCCAAACTCCATAAGAGAATGTGTCCTTACCGCATCACAATGCCAAACACCGCCATATGCCAAACTCTATAAGAGAAGGCTGATATCTTTACCTGCATCACAAGCTGAACACCATGAGAGAAGAAGGCAGGCTTGTCCTACGTCAAATGCCAAACACCATAAACAAGGCTAATATCTTTACCTGTATCGCAAGCTGAACACCATGAGAGAAGAAGGCGGGCTTGTCCTACGTCCTATCCCACACCACAGGTTATGTTAAAATTTGTGACCTATATGTACATTCTCTGTAGGAATAACTGAACATTGATGGGCCTGATTGTTATCACAATAAAAGATGTCAGTCCTGTCTCACAGAGTTGGTTGGATAATTCCTGGATTATATATAAGGACAGTTCAGAATGCAAACATACACATCAGAAACATGTCCTAAAAGATGTTTTTGTTACATTATTGTGTATTGTGTTTTGAATGAGGGTTTGCCCAGATGGGGGTTGGAGGCACTTTCAGAACCCAGCCCTGGATCTTGGATCACTCACTGACAATAAGCAGATGCACCTTAGTCTCAGGACCGGTTCTGATAAGGCGATCACCTTGTACAATGATGACCTTACCACAAGAATAAGAGAACTGTTAAGATCAGGAATCCCCTCAATGGTTGTAGTTATGTGTATTGTTACTGATGCTATGAAACATTTACAGAAGATGGTGGCTTCATGTGTTTTAGTAACATCACAATCAATTGAAGTCGCCCATCTTTGAAGCTGGTTAGCTGCAGGAATATAGGAAATGGATTCTCACCCTCGTGTGTTTTTGTATCAGATAAATCCCGGTCACTGATGAACCTTTCTTTATAACTCTAAGTAAGATCTGTTTAACATGACCAACAGACTGGGGCGGTGGGGTAGCCTAGTTGTTAACGCGTTCGCTGGTCACGCCGAAGGCACGGGTTCGAATCCCCAACAGAGCGGAGCACAATCCCACCATCGTTCCACTTGTTATCACAACACCGCCCACAGTGGAAGTAAGGGGGATAATGAACTTGACTGACCGTCCATGATATTATTTTCATATCTCTAAAATTAAAAAGAAACTTTTTCATCTTATTATTGACTTGGACTCAGTTCACAAGGATGTGGGTTATTCTAAAGCGTAAAACTACCGGGTTTTTTTTCAGTAAGCACCACATAATGACAATTTTGTAAACTGGCTCATTCTGGGATGTAATCTTGAAGAGATTTCTTGTATTCTTGGTTTGTTATTCATTGTTAACGCCACACTGCATAACGTTCCCGTTAGGTGTATAGACAAGCCAATGATTGACTTTATGAGCATTGATCGACATAAACCAGATACGATGGCATGCGTCTTTGTTACAAGAGTGAGTGAGTTTAGTTTTACGCCGCACTCGGCAATATTCCAGCTATATGGCTGCGTTCTGTAAATAATTGAGTCTGGACCAGACAATCCAGTGATCAACAGCATGATCATCGATCTCTGCAATTGGGAACCGATAACATGTGTCAACCAAGTCAGCGAGTCTGACCACCCGATCCCGTTAGTCGCCTCTTACGACAAGCATGGGTTACTGAAGGTTCATTCTAACCCGGACCTTCACGGGTACTTTGTTACAAGACGTAACTACATAATTTGGAGGAGGTACCTGGATCCTGATTGTCTGGGAACGTATGTAGTATGGGGTTCATCTCCAATCTGTTGCTTCCACCGAAAACTCCATTCTGAAGATGCCGCCTCCCAGGTGTAGTGGTTAGAGCGTCCGCCCGGAGATCGGCTGCGTCATACCAAAAGACGTTACAATATGGCCTGCCGCTCGGCATTAATGGGGACAAGGACTGGTCGGCTCGGAGTCCGTATAATGTGTCTGAGTGGGGAATTCATGCATGGTATCTCGGTGAGCTAGCACTATAAAACCAGCTTAAGTCTGGGCTAGTACAAGCAGCCACATATACACACGCATGCACGTCGTCATATGAGCGAAATATTCTTAAGTGCGACTTTAAACCCAATATAACCTCACCTCACCTCACCTCACCTCACCATTCTGAAGACACTAAAACATTATCAGCAAAGAATGCAAACGGAACAAGTATATCCCTGACCATGACCTGGGTGGGGTAGCCTAGTCGTTAAAGCGTTCGCTCGTCACGCGCGAAGCCCCGGGTTCTATTCTCAACATGGTGAAGCCCACTTCGGGAGTCCCCCCTCCGTTATATTACTGGAATATTGCTAAAAGTGACGTAATCCCTTTCTCTCAATTAGCTGAAGTAGATGGCTGCAGCGTTGAACATATGACACAGTTGTGAGTAAGCATGGCCAATGAACGCTTGAACCACCTGTTTTCCCCAGGGGTAGGACACACTAACCCTGGTGACAGAACATGGGCTGTGACTTCGATATTTCCCAATCATTGGGTTGGTTGGCAGGTGCGTAGCAAGCCAATTTGTTCGTGTATAAGCCCGATAGGTTGCAAAGCTTTATGTTTAGATAGTATTGAGCGCTTGCCCAACTTTCATTTTGTATGAAACCTGTATTGTTATCAACGTTTGTTGATTTTATTAACTTCAAAATGTTATCTTATCAATATTTTGAAATCATAAGAAGGAGAACTTGGAGTAGTTAACCATCAATTCATGCAGAAAAATCATTTGATTGAAATGTGACTTCCTCATATTCAAATATGTTTTGACATTGTTTAACACATGGTGACTGTGTTATTTGCCGTTCAGGTGTCAGACAAGGCTGTATTTTAATTCCTTTTCTGTTTACATTTTTTTATCAATGAATTAGCTGTGCAAATATGTGATAACTGTACAAACGGGATCCCGTTACACCCTGATTTAACTCAATTATTTTTGTTACTCTTTGCGGATGATATTGTCTTACTTTCTAGCACCATAAGTGGTCTACAGAAACAAATTGATCAACTTGAAATCTATTCTGATGAATGGAATTTGGAGTAAAACAAAGGTTATTGTTTTAAAGAATGGCAGGAAACTTTCAAAAGGGGAGAAATGGATTTACAAAGGCGAAAAACTATAAACTATAAACGTATGTAAATATCTTGGAGTCATCTTTCGTGGATTAACCACACAAAACAGGTATCTGTACAAGCCCTTAAGGTTTTGATAAATATGATTAATAATATTCATATTCTTTTAGGAAATATCATATAAATCATTCTTTAAAATATTTGATGTTAAAGTGAGTGAGTGAGTTTAGTTTTACGCCGCACTCAGCTATATTCCAGCTATATGGCGGCGGTCTGTAAATAATCGAGTCTGGACCAGACAATCCAATGATCAACATTATGAGCATCGATCTGATGTTAAAGTTAGCCCAATACTGTTATATGGATCAGAAATATGGGGTTTGAATAATTATGAATCTTATAGATAAAGTCCATTTATATGCATGCAAAAAATATCTCGGTGTGAAATGTAGCACATGTAGCACTATGGTATACGGCGAGTGTGGTAGATTTCCATTATACATATGTTCTACTATTAAAGTTATAAAGTACTGGTTACGATTGTTACCTATGCCATGTCATAGATTTCCTAAGAAATGTTATTATATGATGATAGTATATGATAAAAAAGGGAAAAGAAATTGGGTAACCTATGTAAGGGAATTTTACACAAAACGGGATATGGTTATGTTTGGAATAATCAAAACTCCCAACCAGAAAATTCTTTTATTATGTCACTGACCCATGAATGAAAGACATCTATCAACACACATGGCTTAAATCAATCAATCTATCCTCTAAATGTCTGTATTATAAACACTTGAAATCTCAACTATGCCAAGAATATATTATTTATCAAAAATCACTGTAAAGAAATTCCGTGTAGCTTTATCCCGTTTTCACTGCTCATCGCACGAGTTGCTTGTTGGAACTGGGCGTTATATGAATATTCCGCGTAACCATAGAATTGGCAACCTCTGTAACGTTAATGCTGTAGAAGACGAATACAGTTTTCTTTTTATCTGCCCCGCCTTTGAAAACCTTAGAAAGAAATATTTAACCTACTATTATACCCTTCCAAATGAACTAAAAATGACTACATTTTGTATATCATTAACAAATGAAAATGAATTACAGAACCTGTCAATGTACATCTATTTTGCATTTATACATAGAAAACCTGCTACGCCCCTGGTTGGGTGTTTAGCGGTGCGTTCAGAAATATTCCAGCTACTGGTATCTGGCGGGTAAATAATAGAGTCTTTACCAGGCAATCCAGTGATCAAGAGCATGAACATCGATTTACGCAAATGGGAAACGATGACATGTGTCAACCAAGTCAGCGAGCCTGACCACCTGAACCCGTTAGTCGCTCTTACAAGCATGGGTTGCTGAAGACCAATTCTAACCCGGATCTTTACGGGTCCCAATCACTGGGTCTCCAGCACCCAATGCACTGAAAGATTCAAAACACTTCCGCCCTACGTACTGATTGTATATCTTTGTAACACACATAAGGCTGTACATAACAGGGAAGTCGCACGAAGGATGTCATACAGGAAGATGGTTGTGATTATCTGTCTGAGATCAATGACTTGGCGACCTGTGCAGTAACGCCCTTACTTTTACATACGGAAACATTTGACACTGAATAATAATCTAGTATATCAATTCCATAAGGCTCATTGTTCATTTGCAGAATTATCATGTAGTCATGTGACAGGGCTCCACCATTCTCTAGTAGATGCTGAGTCATGTTTATGAAAAGAACACTATCACCCTAAGAACAATCCACAATGATCACAGCTTCAGGAAACGGTGACAGTTAAACGTATTTTCCTGTTTAATTTAGTTACTAAAACAAACAAGGTGGATAGTTTCCCAACGTCACGATATCTATAGCACTGCCATTCTTGTTGCATTATATAACTTTGTAATACTTGAAATTTTATTTAGTAACAAGTTCCCATCACTTAGATAATCCACTTGATTGCCATGTCACGTGTCTCGTGACTATTGTTTACTTCACGAGGCCGATGACGTCTACAGAGGAAGGAAACCGGGACAGATGCTGGCACGGGATACAAGGCGGTTGTCGAGCCCACTCGCCTACAGTCGTCGCAGACAGAGCATCGCAGGGAGGACGCTGCCCCACTGAAGACCAACACTGGTGCAGGAATACTATTACCAACGGGAGTTGAATTTACTTGCTGGAATGGGAACTGGCCCGCCCCGACCTCTTTTACGAAGTGGATATGTGTGTTAAAGTTCACCAAGGAGGTTATGGTAATAGTCCGTTTTCCCATGGTCACGCTACTGTGTTCTGCTAAGAGTTCTGGGATCTGCCCTGAATAACAGGACCACTAATTTGCTGTGAACGATCCACTTCATTCAGGTTGTCTGCATTCGTACGTGCTTCTGTACAGCGACCACTACGTATTTTCCACAACGCTGCTCAATGGATAGGAGCAAGTTTTAGGACCAACTGCAACATTACCCCATCTACTCGAAACCGGAAAAGCAAAACTGGTTTATTTTCGTACAACAGTTTCCCTATTTAACTCTGAACAGTCGGCAGTTGTCAAGGGTGTCAGTCAGAACAATGGGTTCCGCGTCTTCCCGAAGGAAAGCAAACAAAAGTAAGATAAAAACAGTCACTTTATCTGAATCAGCTCGTGCGTCTGGAAAGACGAAGGGGAGTTCCAAAAAGGGTGGAAAAAGCAGTAAAGCAAGCATCAACAACAGCAGCAACGACATCATCCCCTGGGATGCACAGAGCAACAGCGTCAAGGTGACGGACAAGACACGAGTGTTCCAGAGGAGCAAGTCGGAACCTGCAGTAAAGACCAACCTCAACAGCTCCCTCTCAACTTCTCTGCGTTTCAGTGACTTCTGTAAGATAGTGCGGAAAGAGAGGGTCGAAACGGACGAGATAAAGCCCATCTACATTCCGTATATCACGACGCACAAGGTGAGATACGGTAATTATAGGGTATTATATCACGACGCACAAGGTTAGATACGGGAATTATAGAGTATTATATCACGACGCACAAGGTGAGATACGGGAATTATAGGGTATTATATCACGACGCACAAGATGAGATACGGGAATTATAGGGTATTATATCACGACGCACAAGATGAGATACGGAATTCATCCTAATGATTTGTTACCGTTGTGATGGCGGCGGTGGGGTAGCATGATGGTTAAAGCGTCCGCTCGTCACGCCGACGACCCGGGTTCGATTCCCCACATGGGACACAATTCGTGAAGCCCTATTTCAATATAACGGCGGGGACGCAAGAAATGGGCTTCATACATGTGGGGAATCGAATCCGGGTCTTCGTTGTGACTACTAAGCTGTACCACCGATTAGATATTAAGTAGCCAGTGATGTAAGCCAAGTGATGAGGCCCTTGCTGTGTTTTATGGTCCCTAGACAAAGTGAATTGTTCCTCATGTTGTCAACCGCTGATGTCCCTGACGTGATTACTAACAGTTGCCATGCATAAGCTTCCACAGCGTAACAGCCTTAAAACATTCACGGACTCTAAGCGCTAAATTTGCAGATGAAAAACGAATCCCCCCAAAAGAGGGAAAGTAAATAAAATAAAGTTTGAATATATTCATAGTTATATTACTTGCGACGTCAGCGGATTGAACCAGGATCACATCGTTGTCTTGGCTACTTGCATCGTCGCTTCCTTCCTGAAGGAGACTGTGATCACCGTTCCGCAGTTGCTTGACGGCGCATCCAACTATATATTACAATGGCTTGTAAATATTGAGTCTTGACTAGACAAACCAGTGATTTATAGTCCGAGAACGCCCAACGGCGTCCGGGTACAACGGCGTGCTATCAACCGAACCCGGGCGGTGGGGTAGCCTAGTGGTTAAAGCGTTCGCTCGTCACACCGAGGCCCGGGTTCGATTCCCCACATGGGTACAATGTGTGAAGCCCATTTCTGATGTACCCCTCCGTGATATTGCTGGGACATTGCAAAAAAGCGGCGTAAATCCCAACTCACTCACTAAACCGAACCCAACTCACTACTAAGACGCGTGAATGCTGGGGTTGGTGGCGACATGTTCTAACATGGACCTCCTCAAAATTACGTGAATACCTTTCAAAGCGGCGATAAATACATGTCACTCACTCACAAGTATGAGATAATACTTAATGAGTGAGTGAGTTTAGTTTTACGCCGCCTTTAGCAATATCACGGCGGGGGACACCAGAAATGGGCTTCACACATTGTGCCAATGTGGGGAATCGAACCCGGGTCGTCGGCGTGACGAGCGAACGCTTTAACCACTAGGCTATCCCTCCACCCCAGATAATACTTAATGAGACTTAACAGTTAACTCCAAATGTACCGAACTTCAAGGGCCTTTAGAAATTACTTCGGTGTATAAGACCTTTGCAATTCAAATCAATAAATAATCCTTTTTGCATTGCAGTTTCGTCCCATTTAAACTCGTGATAACAAGAGTTGACTATAAATTACAACTTAACATCATGCGAACAGAACAATTCAGAAACGGTAAACCTCCCCCCGACATTTAGCTGACGCTAGGGGCACAGTCAACCAGTCGAAAAAGGAGCCGAAATTTGATAGAGTTGCGGCCCTTGCCTGCTTTAGTTGTGAGATATCACATTTCTACGTAAAACGTATACATTGAGGTTTGGTTGGTTGGTTGTATGTTGTATAACTCCGCAATATTTAAACTATTTGACGGCGGCCTGTAAATAATGGGTCAGACCAGTGATTGACATCATGAGCACCCCTACACGTTATTAAATAATATTATATAAAATGAGTGAGTGTGGGGGATCGAACCCGGGTCTTCGGCGTGACGAGCGAACGCTTTAACCACTGGGCTATCCTACCACCCCTTGCGATAAAATGAGATGCATGAACCAACCCACCGTTAGTTCCTCTTAAAACAATCAGCCGAAGGCTAACTCTAACTCCGACCTACACGGGGTGATGCGTCCATGCTGGATTGTCTGGTCCAGACTCGTTTATATACAGACCGCCGCCATATAGCTGGAATATTGCTAAGTGCGGCGTAAAACTAAACTCACTCACTCACAACAATACAAAGTTAAACGGGGGCGGTGGGGTAGGCTAGTCGCTAAAGCCTTTACTCGTTACGCCCAAGACCGCGTTCGATTACGCACATGGGTACAATGTGCATGTGAAGCCCATTCTGGTGTCACCCGTTATTGCTGAAATATTGCGAAAAGGTTACTCTTTCACAGTTAAACGTAACGAATGAGAAAACAAATGAGCCTTCCAGACACATTTACCTACATCACCCTGGAACTGTGGTCAGTGTGGATTTCGTTATGTACGCTGGCCATGAAAGAGGAAACTTCCATCATTATGCAAAACGAAATTGAAACTGATCTAATTCACACATTTATGACCTAACATAAAACACGACAACCTGATATTAATGATCTTTTATTTGTGTTTCCTACTCATGCATCATTTGAAGCTTGAATTGCTAACCGATTGTTAATTTTAACCTTGACAGTTGACACCCGACAGTCTTTGCCATATATGCAGTGTTTATACCGGAAGTGAGGTATACTCATGCGCCGTGTGCTTCCGTGTGTACCACGAGAGTTGTTTGACAAAAATCGGACAATGCCAGAACGAGGCTGTGAAGTACCTGCATGCGAGCCAATCATCATCTGGTTGGAGTTGTCACCTTTGTGTAAGTTTGAACCCAGAATATCAAGCGTGTCCTCTCACATTACCAACCTAGCATCCATACTTTCTCAAAACGGTTGGGTCAATAACTTTGATAAAATTCTGTCTAAATAGTGTGTTCCCCGCGTATGATCGGAGAAAAATATATATATATTTCCCAAAAATGCGTGTTGGGGACAATCTATAAGTCATCCTAGTATAACATGTTCCCATTGTGTACAGTTCATTTCACTATAAAACAGGTTCCAACTGACCACTTTGGCACGTTCCCACTTTGTATGGTCCACCTCACTATAACAGGTTCCTACTGACCACTTTAGCATGTTCCCACTTTGTATGGTCCACCTCACTATAACAGGTTCCTACTGACCACTTCAGCATGTTCCCACTTTGTATGGTCCACCTCACTACAACAGGTTCCTAGCATGTTCACCCATCTTTAGTATGACCACTTTAGCATGTCCCCCTTTGTATGGTCCACCTCACTATAACAGGTTCCTACTGACCACTTTAGCATGTTCCCACTATGTATGGTCCACCTCACTACAACAGGTTCCTACTGACCACTTTAGCATGTCCCCCCTTTGTATGGTCCACCTCACTATAACAGGTTCCTACTGACCACTTCAGCATGTTCCCACTTTGTATGGTCCACCTCACTACAACAGGTTCCTACTGACCACTTTAGCATGTCCCCCCTTTGTATGGTCCACCTCACTATAACAGGTTCCTACTGACCACTTTAGCATGTCCCCCCTTTGTATGGTCCACCTCACTATAACAGGTTCCTACTGACCACTTTAGCATGTTCCCACTATGTATGGTCCACCTCACTATAACATGTTCCCATTGTGTACAGTTCATTTCACTATAACAGGTTCCTACTGACCACTTTAGCATGTTCCCACTTTGTATGGTCCACCTCACTATAACAGGTTCCTACTGACCACTTCAGCATGTTCCCACTTTGTATGGTCCACCTCACTACAACAGGTTCCTACTGACCACTTTAGCATGTCCCCCTTTGTATGGTCCACCTCACTATAACAGGTTCCTACTGACCACTTTAGCATGTTCCCACTATGTATGGTCCACCTCACTATAACATGTTCCCATTGTGTACAGTTCATTTCACTATAACAGGTTCCTACTGACCACTTTAGCATGTTCCCACTTTGTATGGTCCACCTCACTATAACATGTTCCCATTGTTTACAGTTCATTTCACTATAACAGGTTCCTACTGACCACTTTAGCATGTTCCCACTTTGTATGGTCCACCTCACTATAACATGTTCCCATTGTTTACAGTTCATTTCACTATAACAGGTTCCTACTGACCACTTTAGCATGTTCCCACTCTGTACGGTCCACCTCACTATACAGCGTGTACAGTTAACCTCAAAATAACGTGGAGTAAAGACGTCACAATAACATGTTCCTATTGTGTACAGTCTGACTCGTCACTACATAGCGGAAACAATGTCGATTCGACGATAATTGCCATCTCCATAACAAGTTCACTCTCTGTACTGTTCACTTCATAATAACTGACCCATTAGGATCCGGGTTAGAATTGATCTTCAGTAACCCATGCTTGTCGTAAGAGGCGACTAACGGGATCGGGTGGTCAGGCTCGCTGACTTGGTTGACACATGTCATCGTGCCCCAATTGCCTAGATCGATGCTCATGCTGTTGATCACTGGATTGTCTGGTCCAGACTCGATAATTTACAGACCGCCAACATATAGCTGGAATATTGCTGAGTGCGGCGTAAAACTTAACTCACTCACTCATAATAACTTGTTTCTATAGAGTACAGTTCATATCACCCGAACACGTTACAAACACGCAGTTTCGCCTCACTGTAACACGTTCCGTCTATGTATAATCCACCTCGCTATAGCATATTCCTACTGTGTATAACATATCCGCATTTGTCTCTCGGCAGGACAATGTGAGCAACCTGTTAACGGAAGAAGAGATGGTAGGGCTTCTCGACATGTTCCGCAAGTGTAACGTCACAGCAGGTGCGTGTTGTTTTCAAGTATAAACCTGACATTTCTTTAACGTGTGTACCTTTCTTAGTGCTTAGACTTTATTTCGTTAATTATCCCCAATGTGATTATCGTAATCATACATTAACCAATAAATCCTGACCAGAGTCTTCGCTTTTTTAAATATTCAGGTGAAGATCTCACTCGAGATCAATATTTCTCCTACCGGAAGCTGCACTACAAGGGGCAGCTGGGAACGGAAATGACGTCAGATGAGTTGAGGGATGAGCTGCTAGTTGTCAGTCAACTAAGCAAGGGGTTGACTGGCCGCGTCTCTTGGAGCAACTTCCTGAATCACGAGGCTCTCAAAGTGCTTGAAAGAAGGAACAAAGTACACAATTCAGTTTTATTTCTGTTTGTACACGCAAATAGTTTCCATACAGATTCTGAGCTGACATAGTCAAGTCTCAAATACTTCACTTTAAAATATTGGTTTTATATTAGTGGTCGTTATTATAATTAAAATTAAATTAAATGCAAATTCTTTAAACAAAACGCAAACATGCCTGTGTTATATTTGGACATGTTGTAAAATGCTACGTGTGCACAATTCATGATCGTCAACCTTTAATTAGATTTAAAACGAAATTACAATTACACGTTAATTCATGGATCAAAGAGTTATTTTCCTTTCATCTGAGCAATCGTTAAAAAAATCTTCAATTAATTGCTTCCACTGCAACAATAGTTGTTGGTTGACCTCCACGACCCCAGAATAATAACGGACCTGCTGTTAATAGGATCTCCAAGACTAGTGTGTTTTCCGCCTCGTTTCCGAGCCAAACAGGAAGTGGTACTTGAAGAGTACGACGTAGAGTATATATCTCTATGTACTTGGTCAGCGAGTCTTCCGGTTCTCTGCAGACCGTCACCCAGAGTTTCAGCATACTGAAAATGTCAATGTAAATGTTTGAATAGGCACAAGTCATGTTCATATGAATATTAACATATCCGTTATGGTCTCGTTAAAAAAGTGAATGAGTTTTACGCCGCTTTTAGCAATATTACAGCAATATCACGGCGGGAATACCAGAAATGGGCTTCACACATTGTACCCATGTGGGGAATCAAACCCGAGTCTTCGCTTTAACCACTAGGCTACCCCACCGCCTCTCACGTTAAAAAAGAGCACGTTACGTTCATTAAGACTTTCATTTATTCTGGTCCTGGGGGCCGGTGGGATAGGGTATCGCTCGTCACACCGAAAGCACGGGTTTGATCCCCTTAATCAATACAATTATGTCGTGAGTCTAACTGACAGAGTGTGGAAAGCGAAAAATGAATCATGGCTTGGAGAGCTAAAACATGCTTACCTATTCGCTGTCATTATGGGATCGTTGTTAGAACGTTCTTTTGAGGTGGACGCTTTTTTAATGCCGGGCGGTGCGGTAGCCTAGTGGTCAAAGCGTTCTCTCGTAGAAGGCCCGGGTTCGATTCCCCACATGGGTACAATGTGTGAAGCCCATTACTGGTGTTTCCCGCTGTGATATTGGTGGAATATTGCTAAAGGCGGCGTAAAACTCAACTCACTCACTTATAAGTGCCGTCGGTGATGAGACACGTTGTACTTTCACGTTTTCCAGAACTCCTTGGTCCGTTACCTGACTGAACCGGAAATAGCGTGTGCCCGGGAGATTGTGAAAGCACGAGACAAGACTGGAAGGGGGGACATATCCCGCGATGATTTACTGCGTCTGACGTCACAGTTGTAAGTTACGTTTTTGTTTGTTTGTTGTCTGACGCCGCACTTAACAATTGTCCAGCTGTATGACGGGAGTCTGTAAATAATTGAGTCTGTACCAGACAATCCAGTGATTGACATCATGATCATCGACCCATGCAGCTGTTATACGATAGCATGCATCAAGTTAATGTTAATGTGTGGCACTTACGACTATCTTAGCACTTAGACAGCTTCGAAAATCTAGGCCCTGGAATACAATGACATGTGTCAGTGAGCCCAACCGCTCGTTCCCTTTATTTGCCAATTACGACAAGCATGGGTTGCTGAAGATCAATTCTATCCCGGATCTTCACGGGTGTAAGTTTCGTGTTCTCTCACTTACGTTGTTATGTATATGTGAATAGTGTTTAAGGCCGCAGTCAGGGCTAGCATTATTTCACACCTGCCGTTATGTGTTAAATTGTGCTGGGTGTGACGTTAAATAACAACAACCAAACACATTATTTCACATTTTTCGTTCCAACATACTGGTAAACGTAAAATTGCATATACTGTACATACCTAAGCAACTAACATATTCCCGACGTGTCTCCTTTAAATCGCAAGCAGTGATTTGTTTTCACAATTTGGCAAAGGAAATGTCATATATGTTATTTTTTATTGTCGGCTTATGAATAATAATCCGGAAATGAACACTACTTTCATATCCACAAAGTACCGACTTGCTGCCTTGAACAGCCTGAATCCTAATTGCTTCTATGGAAACGCAAAGACAACACCATTGAAACAAAATCCAAAATATCAAGAAAAGGCCCTGTATTGGTGTGTTCACAAATTCATCTGATGTTCCTCAAGCAAACCCCTTTTTAACCTACCAAAATGAAATCTAAAAATCAACTCTGATTAAACCGACACAACGATGACACATCGAGAAATGCCTTCAAAACAATATTGAAAAATATATTTTGATACTAAATAACACTTCCTTTAGATAAACTTTCTTCGCTTTATTCGAAATAAATACAAATCAATACGTTTATTTGAGGATTTATGGTGATTACCGTACGCTATTATCATAAAACAAACAAAGTCAATCAACACGGTGCCAAAGCGCTCTTCGTGAGCAAGAAATGTTTAGCTTCGAGTGAGAATGAAACAAATATATCAGTATTGTACATCACATCATTTAGGCCCAAACTTAAAATGTCTTGGTTTTCGATTCTGTCTACTCCAAAGAAATGAAAATGTGTCAAAACATATTTTGAATAGGAGCGGTGTTTGTAGTTCTTCCACCTACCAGAAACACGTAAAATACGTATGTTAAATTTAAACTTGTATAGTAGTGATTTCAAAAAAAATAATTCATGTAAAATATCATGATTAACATCAGTTTTCAATGTTCCTTAAATATTACACAAAGGATTATGGAGAGGAGATTTTAATTATCTTCCGTTTTCGACCTACCAACCTGAATTTATGGACCAGAAACAAACAAAAGAAATAGGAGAAAAAAGGTATGTCGTTTGATTACAATAAAAAAATCGTTAAAATTTATCTGTTGCCGATAAGTTTATGGTGCACTTTAAAACAACATTAAAACATAACCGCATATGACGATACTACCACGCATGAGCTACTCTAGAAATATAAATGTATCGGGAAGGTTAAACGCCTGGTATGATTTAAGTAGTCACTGAAGCGTACGTAAACTTTCTTTCAAGGAAATGTTTCTATGTTGTCCATAAATATGCACCATACATACAAACTAAATTCAATTACCCATAAGTCCCATAGTCCATTTGTAGTGAGTGAATTTAGTTTTACGCCGCTTTTTAGCAATATTCCAGCAATATCACGATAGGTACACCAGAAATGGGCTTCACACATTGTGCCCATGTGGGGAACTGAACCCGGGTCTTCGGCGTGACGAGCGAACGCCTTAACCACTAGGCTACCCCACCACCCCCAGTCCATTTGTATGTTATATCTTAGCATATAGTGAACCCAATTACACTGAAACCTCGTTCAACCGGAATGCTGGGATCAACGAATGTCCGGATTGACGAATCTATGAGTAACGCCCTTCACTGTATTTCAGTCTCATTAGTAAAGCCTCATTTGATATTCTTGGTTTGTTTGTTTGTAGTTTAACGCCTCACAATAATACAGCTATGAGGAGGTGATGTGTAAATGTTCGGATGAGGACTAGAATATCCGGTGATTGACATTATGAACATAGATCTGCACCTTTGGGATTTGATAACATGCATCAACACCTGATTCCGTCAACTGCTTTTCGAGCAACATAGGTTGCCGAAGACCACTCGTAACCCGGGTTGTCACCCCCCTCCCCACGGTGGGATATTCGTTATATACTCATGCCATTTATGGTTGTCACCCCCCTCCCCACACCCCCTCTCCAATTAAAAAAATTGAAGGGGGTGACAACCATTATTGGCATGAGTATATAACATAAGTAAAATATTCCATATGTAGTTTGGGGGCGGTGGGGTAGCCTCGTGGTTCAAGCGTTCGCTCGTCACGCCGAAGACCGGGGTTCGATTCCTCACATAGGTACAATGTGTGAAGCTCATTTACAGGTGCCCCCGACGTGATATTGCTGGAATATTGCTAAAAGCGACGTAAACCATACTCACTAACTCACTCATATGTAGTTTCAGCTGAACATAAACACAATACTTTCATTTCCAGTGATCAGATCTTCCACGTGACCTATAGACAAGACAAGATAGAATTTGCCGACGACGACCTCACAGGGTGAGTTAATGAGGAGATATGAAGTTGGTATTGTGCAAGTAGATCTGTGACTGGCACGCTGATGCCAAGATAGTATGGATAACCTAATGTTTTAATACAATTATACGGAAACGTTGCTACAGCTGTTTTTACGAACCCGGTCATCCATATTATCCTGCCACCAGCTGATATACAGCTATACAATAAGCAGGGGAACCTGTTTTTGAGAATAATTATGTGCAGTTTTGGTAATTACCTTATAGCAATACAAAGAGTTGTAAGAACTGAATTTGAAGATTTCAGCTACACGATAGACTCACACACGACGTGGTCGCAGTTTGTCTCCCGGACCCCCAAACATATATTAAAAACCGAACCCAAATCTATCAGAGTGGTCTCCCTTGGTCGTTCCAGTATCCGCTTGGTCGTTCCAGTATCATGGTTCTAAATTGATATTTCTCCCATAAAATGAACAGAACATCATATTGGGCCTTGCTCCATCAAGAATGTGACAAGCCTTGATATCTGAAATATTTTTTTTAAAGAAGTAGTAAACCAATTCCGAAACAACACGGGTGATATTGAAATTGTTAACTGTGACCTATTGTCTGCATATATATGTGACATATGTTGTGTGACAACTGCGACATATTCCAGCAGCATAAAGAGTCAGTGTACTTCTGTCAGTGTTAACTGTACTTTCTTTATTACATCTACAGTTCCGTCAACTGGGAACGATTCCTCAGGGATATGTCCGTATTCATCATAGCAGGGAGGCTTAACATCTTCAGACAGGCTGTGGCGGAAGCTAAGAAGTGCGCACACGCAGAGATGGTCTCCCAGCAGACGGTAGCCAAGTCAACTTCCTCTGTTACCATAACAACCAAACCGACGCCTCGCAAGGTGACGTCACGGTCGTTGTACGTTATCAACAGCGCCTATGGACGACTTCTTGGGGACACACGAGCTCAGAAGAGGCCAATGTCTTTGGCATAGGCCCACATTTCACCCCACCCAACGCCTGACTTTGATTATTACAATTTATGTCATAGATATGAATATTTTCATTGTTTATATCAAATGATAGACGATTTACCTTACACATTACCAGATGAGCGCATTTGTCCATCTTCTCACGTGGGCTTCTAACGCAAACAACCCCAGCATCAAGGTATCGTCAAGGGTCTTGGCGCTGTATAAGAATGATCACTGCCGGGTCTTGGCGCTGTATAAGAAGGATCACTGCCGGGTCTTGGCGCTGTATAAGAAGAACCACTGCCGGGTCTTGGCGCTATATAAGAAGGATCGCTGCCGGGTCTTGGCACTATATAAGAAGGATCACTGCCGGGTCTTGGCGCTATATAAGAAGGATCACTGCCGGGTCTTGGCGCTATGTAAGAAGGATCACTGCCGGGTCTTGGCGCTATATAAGAAGGATCACTGCCGGGTCTTGGCGCTATGTAAGAAGGATCACTGCCGGGTCTTGGCGCTATATAAGAAGGATCACTGCCGGGTCTTGGCGCTATGTAAGAAGGATCACTGCCAGATCTCAGCGCTATGTAAGAAGGACAGATGCGGTGCCGGGTAGCGCTACAGATGGTTAGCCTAATGGTTGCTCGTCACGCTGAAGACCCGGGTTCGATTCCCCACATGGGTACAATGTGTGAAGCCCATTTCTGGTGTTCCCAGCCGTAAAAGCGGCGTAAAATCATACCTCCTCCTTCACTCTTGGGGCTATGTAAGAAGGATCACTGCTGGGGTCTTAGTGCTATATAAGAAGGATCACTGCTGCCGGGTTTTGGCGCTATATAAGAAGGATCACTGCCGGGTCTTGGCGCTATGTAAGAAGGATCACTGCCGGGTCTTGGCGCTATATAAGAAGGATCACTGCCGGGTCTTGGCGCTATGTAAGAAGGATCACTGCCGGGTCTTGGCGCTATGTAAGAAGGATCACTGCCAGATCTCAGCGCTACAGATGCGGTGGGGTAGCCTAATGGTTCAAGCAACTGCTCGTCACGCTGAAGACCCGGGTTCGATTCCCCACATGGGTACAATGTGTGAAGCCCATTTCTGGTGTTCCCCGCCGTAAAAGCGGCGTAAAATCATACCTCCTCCTTCACTCTTGGCGCTATGTAAGAAGGATCACTGCCGGGTCTTGGCGCTATATCAGAAGCATCACTGCTGGGGTCTTAGTGCTATATAAGAAGGATCACTGCTGCCGGGGTTTTGACGCTATATAAGAAGGACCACTGCCGGGTCTTCTCGCTATTTAAGAAGGATCACTTCCGGGGTCTATATAGTACTAAGACCCTGGCAGTGGCAACATTTACCTTGGTGCTATTTTTACGCTTTCGTTACAAGCCGCCGTGCGCCTTTCAAGTGCTCCAGAAGTTCTGTATCTGTATTATAGACATCGTATTCATGGGCTTCCACGTTGATACGGAGAGGCTGTAAATATATGTTTCATAAACTTCTTTACCAACTGCTCAAGTCCTCATTCCTAGATATTAATCACCGTTGGGGTCAAACGTTTCTCGTTGTACTTTCTGATTAATTTTTCATACACGTGTTTGTGACCGAATAGTTTTCACCGTATGTCTCTGAAAGTAAAAACTAAAGATTTCTTGGGAACTAAAAAATATTACCTTTTTAGTAGATCCAGCATGTCAGGTAAACCAGTTAATTTTTGTAAGAGAGTATCTATCTCGTCATGTTTTTAGAACTGAGCAAACTTTGAGCGTATATTGTTTACGTTTTCAGATGTGTCCATATGAATGCAACTAAGACGTTCTTCGTTGTAACAAGTTCAGAATTTTTTTAACACAAAATGTACAAGTACGAGTAGGAATAAAATTAATAAAACAATGCTACCTTACCATTTCTAGAAAGTGTTTACTGTAATTGAACATGAGCAAGTCTGTGCCACAAACTGATTCTCGAAGATGTACATGAAAACAGTTCAGAGATATCAAGATTCACATGTGATCAGTCTTACTCATACCTAGATTTCCATAAGTATTTTGAAATACTTACGTTGTTGATTATGTGAGGGGAGGTGAAATTGGGTTTAACGTCGTGCTTGAGAATATTTCGCTCATATGACGACGTGCATGCGTGTGTATGTGTATGTGCGGCTGCTTGTACTAGCCCACACTTAGGCTGGTTTTATAGTGCTAGCCCACTGAGATACCATGCCGCAGTGAAGCATGAATACCCCACTCAGACACATTATACTGACTCCGAGCCGACCAGTCCTTGTTGTACCCATTAATGCCGAGCGCCAGGCAGGGACCAACAAGTACCATATTTTAACGTCTTTTGGTATGACGCGGTCGGGGATCGAACCCGTGACATTCCGCTCTCCGGGCGGACGCCCTAACCACTACACCACGGAGGCGGTCGTTATTGATTATGTTAGAAACTTAATACTTGATAGTCTAACAGAGGGAAAAACTTTGTCGTCAGCCATTAGTACGCCTGATAAATATTATGTCAACATTTTATGGTTTCCTTTAGAACTTTACAGTTGCCAGTGGAATAAACAGCACCCATTTCTATATATTAAAGATGATTTCAGTTCAGTCAACAATTGCCACAACTGTGTATATTTGTATACGTTTGTTGATATACGTTAAAGATATATACATGTATTAGAGAATCTCAAGGATGCCTGTTCACATTTCCCCAAAACTGTACCTTTCTCATGTTTGAGAGACCTACGGCTACGTAGAGGGTGGTGCAGCCTTGTGGTTAAAGCGTTCGCTCGTCACGCCGAAGACCCGGGTTCGATTCCCTGCATGGGTACAATGTGTGAAACCTATTTCTGGTGTCCCCGGACGTAATATTGCTTTGGTATTGCAAAAAGCGACGTAAAAATAAACTCAATCACTCAATCCTACGCCTACATACACAGTGTCATGTAAGTGCTGTTACTGGAGTAAGTCTTGGTAACCACTCTCGCATGACTCAAGTCCGGTTCGGTGTGATGTTGCTACGGGAGTGGGGATGGGGTGTGATACAAGACGTCACTGCCAATGTCAAGTTTGGACATGAGGTGTGAAAGATAATAGAGCATCGTACTTGACGATACAAAACATATGACACCAAATTACGAGATGCCGTTTAACATCTTTAAAGTAGGTTATGAAGAAATACATTGCGCCACTTCATACAGGTTATTGCATTTCATACGCTGACCTCGCAACTCCTGGTCTATACAATTTTTAATATTATTACTACTGAATTTAGGGACCGACTTAACATAACTAGAACAAAACTACAACCGTGGAAAATGATTATTAAATTCTAAACATAATGCCTTGAACCCAATAAATGGCTGTAATGATAGTGCACTTGAGTGATTGAGTTTATTTTTACGCCGCTTTTAGAACTATTCCAGCAATATCACAGCTGGGGACACCAGAAATGGGCTTCACTCATTGTACGCATGTGAGGAATCGAACCCGGGTCTTCGGCGTGAGGAGCGAACGCTTTAACCACTAGGCTACCCCACCGCCCCTATAGCATTTGACTCACTGACTGAGTATGGTTTTACGCCGTTTTTAGCAATATTCCAGCAATATCACGGCGGGGGACACCAGAAATGGGCTTCACAAATTGTACCCATGTGGTGAATCGAACCCGGGCCTTCGGCCTGAGGAGTGAACGCTTTAACCACTAGGCTACCCCACCGCCCCTAGTGCATATGAACTACACAATGAGACAATGTGAGATTACCTACCTTTTTATGCAAATTGTGTGATTTGTCTTGCTACCAGTAGGGCAGGAGACACTTACCGTTATCCCCTTGTGTCATCGCAAATGTTCCATTCATATAATTCTCAACGCTATTTTCTTGTTCGGGTCCAATGGAATATGTCTCGGCAGATAACCGAGACTGACCATTTTCTGGAGATAGCGTTATATGTGTATTCCAGTATTCACAAGTTCAAACTACCAACGCTAACATCGTTTCACAATTTGAACAAACCAATCCGATTAAAATGATAATCAACTGCGTCTTTGTCACTCTTAGATTTGTATGTTTGGTTCCTCGTCAATAACTAGCCTTGCTCCAAGGCTATACTGAATGCTAAGCCCATGGATGTATAGTAATTCTATCCTTAAACAAGGCAAGGCTCTAAGGACGCCAGTCTGTTATTTATATAATTTTTCGAAATTTTTATTTCAATTATAAATTATTACCTTAGAGACTTGTGCAAGTCTAGTCAATAACCTGCCTCCGTTATTCTCGCGGACGTTAATGAACGACCGACATGTTGATACAAATGATGTAATATATATACAACCCGAGTTATTTATCCAAGCAATAAACTCTATATCAACACGTGCTGTGCGAACAATTTCCGTGTCATTGACTGCTGTATCACAACTTAGTGATACGTTTCATAGCATTCCGCATACTGTATCGTTGCACATAACACCAAAGCTGTATCGAATACAGTTGACATTAATGTATGTTTAAAACATTGGAATATAGACACAAATGCAGCTATTGTATCCCATGGGTTTATATTTAGACACATTTATCTTCGCGATCAAACATAAGATATGACAGTGCACGAAGGTTTCATGTCATCACGAGCGTCACAGATTTGCGCCCCAACATCTCACAACACGTCACAGTGTCATCAACAGCGTCTTGTATCCCTGTGCACAATAATCCCTCGCTAATCCGGACTGAACAGCTTGAATCATCCGGATCAACAAATGGCGAGTTCGGAGTCATGGTCATCACTATGTTTCCCGGCACTGATCGTCTGTAATGCGAGGTGTCCGGTCTATCAAGGTTCCACTGTTTGATCACTTACATCATGTAGTGGGGACGCCGTGCTCAGCGATCCACTCATTCAACATAGCCATATATTTGTACCTCAAATGCCCCTGAGATCGTCGAGCTAGCAAATGTAACGTTGCAAAGTCTTTCGGTTTTTCAACCTCGGGAGTAGCATCCACGGGAACAGTGGCCTGTTGATTGTCTTTTGAGGCAGTCAGTGACTGAAGACGCCGCTCCCTCGTATGGGCTCGGAGAAAAGACGGAATTATCTTAGGTTTCCCCACCGGCTTTCCGTACAGTCTTGTACTGTGAAAGTTGGAATCTCTTACAAACGTAGAACCGAAAGCTATCCTTCTTTCCGGCAGCTTTGGGCGACATGGGAAGGGCTTTGTTGAGATGCTGCTCATGGGCACAGACGGTAGTTTATCAGTTGAAGTATCTGTGAGTCTACATCTAGCTAACCTTCCTTCCTCGCTGTCCAATGTCCTTGGATGAAGGGAGTCTTTACTCTGTCTGAGGGCACCAATCCTCCCGCTTCTCTTGTCGCTTGTATCGCTCTCGGAGCTACCCCACGCCTCGCTGGCCATTAGGGGTCGGGGGTTGACGGCGGGGAGGGAGGAAGGGTGACGATCCCGACTCAGACTAGGTCCGCTGCTGTTTGATCTGGACCCACCGGAAAGGGCGCTTAAATCCAGTTTTGTTGATTCTAACGACGTTGGAGGTACAGTTTCAGCTATCAACAACTCCTCCATATCGTCCTGGTCGCTGGAGGAGCACGTTGACTCACGCAACTCGGCCCTGATCTCACACAATCCATCATTATCTTGATCATGAAGTAGGCTTAAATCCAGAGATAGCTCATTTGATATCGTCTGCTTTGGGTCCGCCATTTTGGCTCCCCATAGTTCCCGTTCTTCAGACTTGATTGATTCGAGGTCATACTGCGTTGTAGCGATCTAGTTACTTTAGCCGGCTGTAGTTAGGATTTGTCTCTTGGAAAGTCCCACGCGATTCTGAATAATCCCTGATTAAATGCTCATGTACCCAATGCCGACTCAATCACCCAACACCGGGTAACCACGATAATGGCTGAAGAATGGGCAATCGGTTAAGACTTGTTCTGCTGAAGTGTCCCCGAAACGCTGACTGCACACTAGCTTAAAACAAGGTCGCCCTTGCATTAGATCTACAACACAGCCGATGAGATCACATTTCTTCTAACGGAGTTTTGCATATGACGCTATTGATCCAGCCCCCCTGATATTATCAGTACAATTGTAACGAACAATAGAGATAAGGTGGGGAGCGTGTGACTGTATTATTCTGTACTGGATTTGTGGTGACACCTGACTCGCACATGTCATACTACTCCACCCCGCTACCTCCCACACCCACCCCATCACCACCCTCTCCCCCACTGACACTGTGTTTATCACTGGCTGACTGAGTATGGTTGTACGCCGCTTTCAGCAATATTCCAGCAATATAACGGCGGGGGACACAAGAAATGGGCTTCACACATTGTGCCCATGTGGGGATTCAAACCCGGGCCTTCGGCGTGACGAGCGAACGCTTTATCCACTAGGCTACCCCACCGCCCCACTAAGTTTATGAATTATGAATATGAGACCTATGGTCTTGCTATTTATGTTGTTGCCATTTAATTGCAGATATATCCCTTCTCCAACAATGTTCCTTATAATCAGATTTAGCATATGACCTATGTATGCAGTGTATGGGATTAGAATATTGGAAATCGCTAATCGGCTAAACGCCAACTCCTGTGGTATATCGAAGAAATCGTGTATATATATAACTTCTCTACTTACATCTAACCTTCACCTACCCCGTGTTAAGACAGGTATTGACTCAATGCCACAGTCCAGCTGATCAGTGCTGCTTACAGATAACGTGGTGGGGTAGTAGCCCAGTGGTTAATGCGTTCGCTCGTCACGCCGAGGACCCGGGTTCGATTCCCCACACGGGGACAATTGGTGAAGCAAATTTCTAGTGTCCCTCGCCGTGATATTGCCGGAATAGTGCTAAAAGCGGCGTGAAACTAAACTCACTCACTACAAACGGCTGATTTTGGACCAGGCATAACAGTACTTGAGATAGTAACCTCCCACAAGTTAGACCCCCCGTCAGATGGACAGCGATATCTACCTAAATATTGTGTATGAATATTTCAACTGACAAGTATACACCACTTATGTCCTGCCTCACAGTACCTGAACCGCATTATATTCCCTCCTGCCCAGTCCTTCCTGCAATGCTCCATGAGGCAAGTCTAAATTTCCTTAGGACTCGCCCATCTCACTTGGGCTCCTTTTCAATTTAAAAGTAATCACTTGTTTCCATCTAAATTATATATATTCAAAGACTCCGCATTAGTCTAGGCCTATCCAAACTAATCCAGATACACCTTGTTTAAATAATGTTACTAGTATACACGTGTAAAGCTGTATATGCTAGCATGTAATAGTAGTAGTGAGTGAGTTAAGTTTTACGCCGCACTCAGCAATATTCCAGCTATATGGCGGCGGTCTGCAAATACTAGTAATCGAGTCTGGACCAGACAATCCAGTGATCAACAGTATGTGCATCGATCTACGCAATTGGGATACGATGACATGTGTCAACCAAGTCAGCGAATCTGACCACCTGATCCCGTTAGTCGCATCTTACGACAAGCATGGGTTACTGAAGATCAATTCTAACCCGGATCTTCACGGGTCTCCTCATTTGTGAGACACCCACTGTAATAGAGCTTATAATGGCATAGGTCAAGGATCACAACTCCATCGGCTGCTACCTTTCCATTGCAACAAGGTAACCGAAACAAGGTAGGGGGATACAATGATTTTAACTGCAGAAAATACCTGCTTAACTTTAATTATATGTAATCATTTCTACAACTATTGTCAATAAATTGAGCATGTTCTTTAACAACTGAAAAATAAGAAGAAAAGAGCATTTTCAACCTTCTCAAACAACAATGGTACATACTCATGGCTACCCAATGATCAAATGTCATGTTTGGGAACACACGTAGGGCCTAATTCCCAGATATATCATATGTTACATGGAACATAGTCCTCGATAATTCTAATCCAATTTAACTGGGTTTCCGGCGTTCAAATACGCGTGTGGGATCTTAGTTCCGTGGGGATGATCCGCTGACGCCACTGTTGGGGTAGACTAACCTTTAGTCCCTGAATATATATAATCGTGATAGTAGCCATTAAACCCATTTAAATTGAAAAGGAGCCCCAGTGAGACCAGAGATTCAGGAATCTATTCTGAGGAAATCTAGACTTGCTTTATTTAGGGCTTTAGCATTGCAGGGAGGGCTAAGCATTGGGGAAAATAATATGGTTCAGGGACTGTGAGACAGACTACGGTTGGGGTTACACTGCAGTGTATCGCCAGCGCAGCACACCCAGGAAACCAGGCTAATGGATACGTTACCCCTTCAAGCCCCCTATTTGATCTGTGTGACAACTGGGCTGTGTCTGACCACTAGGGTAGAACCGATTTAATTTAGTCGTCTCTTGCACTCGAAGGGGCTAATCTGAAACGTCCCTGGCTGTTGCTGATTAAGGAAACTATTGTCAACCCACCGAATACACGTATATTACTATATTGCCTCGCCCTGTATATACCTCACATTTACCGCATGACCGACCATGAGCTATATATAGTCGGCTCCCGTGAAGATCCGGGTTAGAATTGATCTTCAGCAACTCATGCTTGTCGGAAGAGGCGACACAGGATTGGGTGGTCAGGCTCGCTGACTTGGTTGACACATGTCATCGTATACCAATTGTGTAAATCGATGCTCGTGTTGTTGATCACTGGACCGTCTGCTCCAGACTCGCTTATTTACAGACCGCCGCCATATAGCTGGAATATTGCCGAGTGCGGAGTAAAACTAAACACACTCACTCATAATAACTTGTTTCTATAGAGTACAGTTCATATCACTTTAACACGTTACAAACATGCAGTTTCGCCTCACTGTAACACGTTCCATCTATGTACAATCCACCACAACCTGTTAATCACTGGATTGTCTTGTCCAGAGGCTCATTTCACGAAGCAACCTTTACTAAGGTTAACCTTAACTCCCATTCTTAAACATTGCACTAAGGTTACCATAGTGACTTACGATCACCTTAGTGCTTTGTGAAAGGAGGCCCTGACTCGATTATTTACAGACCGACTCCTTATAGCTGGAATATTGCTTAGAGCGGTGTTAAAATCAGTCAAAACCTTGATTACACAACAGCCGCGTTTCCTGCTGACTGGGTTCCGTCCTATTGCGCAACGTAGTACAATAACAAGTCCAGAATGTTGAGACCAATTCATTCAACTGGATATATAAATATTAATCAGTATTATTTGATACATCTTAGCACTTGTATATTGCAACACTACGCTCCTTCTAATCCTTGCAAACACATCGTGCAGCGTGCTCTGTCGTACAATCGTGGAAATCTGCAAACGAGGCCCGGCCGCTAGAAAAATTTGGCGGACTTGTACGGCCTTGATATTATATCAATCACATCAAGTTCCAGAAATAGACTAAATAAGCGCTAAGAACACATAACAGGTGTAACCAGTGAGCCAGATGAATTGTGAATCATTTTACGACGTCATCAAACTGGGGCAGTCTGTGACGTCTTAGTTAAGGTCATGCTGCCTCGCCATAAAATATAGAAATACGAAAGTTATAATTAAAATTCATTCGTGAATTCCGTTTTCTCATGAAACAAGGAATTTAGTGTAAGGGACCGTTCATAATTTATGGGGTGTGTGTGGGGTGGGTGGGGTGGGAGGGTGGAGTGGTGTCATTGATGATGATTTTAAGGGGGGTGTCACCCATTTTGTTCTGGGGAGGTAGGGGGGTCATCAATTTTGTGCCAATTTTGGGGGGTCACTTACTTTGTACATAAATACAGGGGGTCACTCACATTGTACATGCTTCTCCATAAAAATCATCATCACCCCCTTCCACACACACACACAAACACAAACAAACAAAAACACACACACACACACACTCACTCTCTCACACACACACACACACACACTCTCTCTCTCTCTCTTCATCACTTTGATGTAGAGTTATCCGCCCCTGTTACCTGTTAAACAAACTTGATCTGGGTTTCAAGTTTCTTGTCAGTGATTAAAGGAGACTGAGACTACTTAGCTTGTTTTCATTTCATATAAACTATACATTCATTTGGGAAGTGACTTCAAATGAGACAATTCAAGGAGAGAAAACCTATTACAATAATATTGCCACAGTTGGGCGCAACAGACAATCGCTATGGCAATAGTATGTTGCAAAAGACTATCGCTATCGTAATAGTTGTTTCCCCTTCAATAGTCACCCCCTAGTTCCTAACCATAATTGTTTGTAGCGTCTCTTTTCACTTTCACACGAGAAAATTTTGATCGGCTGAAAAGTAGGTCATTGTCTGAATTGGTTAATAAGACTCATTTTTCGGTTTGAACAAACCAACAAACCAACCTAAGCCATAAGGCTCATTCGTCACCACACGCCTCTTTCCGTAACCACTAAGAAGCGGCTTGTCCCGGAATAACACGAGTTCGTGACCAACTCGTGTTATTCCGGGACAAGCCGAATACGGAAAAGGGCGAGTGTTGACGAAGCCATAAGTCTATTTCGCACCAAAGGTGGGTAACTCTTGAAACACTAACGTGAGTGAATGAGATTTTAGGCCGCTTTTTCCTGACATGAGTGACTCATTCTGACTCGAGGCGTCTTGTCGCTTATTGAAAATAATTTGTTAATTGGCAGATACGTACTATCGTGAGTCTTTGCTAATGCGAAGGATTTACATAACTCTTAGCTGTACGCTCTTTTGTGTATGTTCCTCATCTCGCACTCGGTCTGAATTTTCATTCCAGTTTTCTTATCTCAGTTTCCGGTCACTTTAGACATGTATGGTGTGATTTAGAGAATACTCCCAAATTTGCACACTCGTATAAACCCCACACCAGCTAGATCCGTCTTCATCTATAACTATTAAAAAAATATTTGCGAAGCAATTCAAGCATGATCTACCTTACGAATACATTTAAAGGCCAGTGCCATGTGACTAAGTTTTAAAATTTCATAAAATATGTTACACAAATAGCGAAACACATTTTTCATTTCCTTTTTATTAAATATTTTTCGTCCGCCGGCTACCTTGCTGGTTCAGGGTGAGGATCAGAAAGAAATCTAAAAAATATTGGGATGGCCTTAGTGATTAAAGATCCTTGTTAAGGTGATGAATGCAAGAAACGCCGGTAAAATCCTATTCGCGAAACAAACCACAATCAACTTGCAGTTCTATATTCAGATCGTTCTGTGTTAGTGCAGTGAAATCATGCAATTGCCCTCCACATGTGCAATGTAACATGGAATCTTGGCGTGTTGCCCCCCCTGGTGTAGAGACATTATACATTCTGCTATAAACCCGACGATTAACCATCTTCGTTTATCAAGTGTATACATTATCCTTTAAGTTCTTACAAAATAGGGGGCGGTTGGGTAGCCTTGTGGTTAAAGTTTTGGCTCGTCACGCCGAACATCCGGGTTCGAATCCCCACATGGGTACAATGTGTGAAGCCCATTTCTGGTGTTCCCCGCCGTGATGTTGCTGGAATATTGCTAAAAGCGGCGTAAAACCAAACTCAGTCAGTCAGTCTTACAAAATAACCAGACGCTCTCGCCACCATAGGTCCGTTTCAAAGTAAATATTCTAACTAAATCCTCGACCTTGTTTTTGGAGTAGGGCAACTCGAGGTAAGTTTTGCGTTGAGTGCCTGAAATACAGGTTGACTGGAAAATAGTGGTTAAAGCGTTCGCTTGTCACGCCGAAGACCCGGGTTCGATTTAATACATGGGTACAAGGCCCCCCCGAAATATATGTCCGTTTCCTATTACATGCTTTTTCAAAAATAGGGTAGGTGGGTCGATTTTGTGTTTTTTTTATACCTTTTAAAAAAAAAATTAACCAGCACCTGAGAATGTTTTGTTTTGTTGTTGTTTAGGATAGGGTCGATTGGGTAACGGGAAACGGACATATTTTTTTTTGCCCAATGTGTGAAGCCCATTTCTGGAGTCCTCCGCCCTGATATTGCTGGAATATTGCTAAAGGCGACGTAAAACCAAACTCACTAACTCACTGTTCATTGATACAGCCGGGACCAGACACTCCAGTGATTGTCATCATGAACTGTGGTCTGAGTATGTTTTGTTTTTGCACATTCTCTGAGAGTATGCCAAACCAAACGTACCCGTGAGGATCCGGATTAGAGTTGGTCTTCAGTAACCAATGCTTGTCGTAAAAGGCTCGCTGACCTGGTTGACACGTGTCATCGTATCCCAATTGCGCAGATCGATGCTCATGATGTTGATCACTGGATTGTACCACCCCAAATATAACACGAACATAAACCGATGATCTTTATTGGATAATCATAACTTTCAAAACATATAAACAAAATATTCACGTCACAAAAAAAAATCGGCCTGAACCTGAGTTACCGGCGATGGTAACAGTTGTTCAGAGTTGTGTCCCTTAGGCATCGAAGGATCCACTGAACTTGTAATCGCAACAGGATTACTTTCTACATGCACGGCTGGACAAAGGGTACCACCTGTTTCTTCTTTCATCCGAGGTTCGACGTCTATATCTGACCGATACAGTGTAAACAGGTGACCATTTGTTTCTGGAGATGCCGTCTTTTTTCGAGGAGATGGTTATCAGCGAGTCTAAAGAGAACATTTGTTTGCAGGTGATGGAATTATCATCACATATCCCATTTAATACAAGTCTTGTTAACACAATTTATTGAAAACCCAGTGAGCTACGGTGAATTACGGCAGTTCGAGCAGGTTTTTCTATATGATTGTTTCTCGTTGGAATTTTAAAAAAATGAGAAGATACATTCAGATGACGTAATGCCTCGTTTGTCGCGTCATGTGAAGCACCGTACATGTAACGACATAGGGCTCCAGTCAGTAGTGAAACTCAGTATACCATTAGAGGGTTAGACACAATCATTTTACTCATAGAGCAGGGGCGGATCCAGACAGTGGTGTGTGTGCTTCCAGCGTAGTGACGTTTTCATAACGTCAAGAACTGTTTGGTCAAATCAGTATTGCGAGAGTATACTTTTTTTTGTCCGACAGTGTAGATTAATCTAACAGTAAATTAATACTCAAATTACACAGCGACATTGTTACAAATTAACACACGACACTAATTGCAAAGAGTAAAGCTGGACATGAAATGTAGCCTATATCGGACAGTCTCTTGCTAACGGTTACTCTAATAGTGAGTGAAAAAGTGGGGTTTAACGCCCTCCGAACCACAGGCCCTCGTGTCTTTGACAGGGTTAAAGATTTGTTTAAAAATATATAAAAAGTTTGAGATGACCCCTTGAGTCATCTCAAAACAATTTATTTGTATCATTAATCCTCGCAAAGACACGAGGGCCTGTGCCCCGAAACGACTGACTGACTGAGTTTAGTTTTACGCCGCTTTTAGCAATATTCCAGCAATATCACGGCGGGCCCCGAAACGAGGAAGGGAAGTGCGAAGTGATGCATGCCTCATATGAAAAACTTAGCAACATACTCGGTGAGAACCGGGATTCGAACCCATGATTTCTGGTGTGCCATGCAAGAGCACAACGAATTACGGCGCTTTAGACGGCTGGTCCAGCTATGCGCTCGTATTCCTGACACATCACAATTATGTCAACCTGAAATGGAGGGGCGGTGGGGTTCGAGAAAGCGGCCTTATAACATCATATCAATGTGTAACGACAATGAGATATAATGACATTACAGCGATTACATATAATGACATTACGCTAGGAACGTCTAGACAAAGCCCCTAGACGTAGACTGAAATGGAACACCCCGCCACCACCACCACCCAACCCCACATAGCGTATCGAGTGGTTCTGAGCAGGCACTATTGTAATATGATTAGCCTGTCCTTTGCGCATAATTTGAGCAATGGACTGAAGCCCTTTGGTACGAGCCCAGTGTCTTTGGGGAATAAAGCAAGAGCCTCCTTGCACAAAGAGAGATACGAGGATGTACCAGCGTTATACTGATCCCTTAATGTATATGCATGGCCATATCGATAAATATACCAATAATAAAAACCTTCAAGACTCTGGTTCCGAATCTGAATTGACAGTACTTAGAGGAGGGGAGTCATCAGGGAGTCGAAGATATCGACATTTCCTCATTTCGGCCCTCCACTTCCGGCCCTGGAGGTTGTTGACCCGGCCCTTGTTCACGGCAACCATAACACAGTTCTGGAAACACTTCTTTCTGGAGCTCCTCATCAAGACGTTGAAAATGCCACTCCTCCACATCCCCCCAGCCAAGGATGAGTCCACTGAGCGGCTGCGTGATCGTCCAACGAAGTTCTGGAACGGTGGCTTCAACAGTTGTATATTCATAGATTTTCTTCTAACATTTCCATTTGACGCATTCTGCGTGGTGGAATTTAGTCTGTTGTCCTCGTCAGTGTTATCTTTCAACGGGTCATCCGGTCCTATAGAGCTATCTAGTGAAGGTCTCTCCTCATGTTCAGCCATGTCATCTCTATCGACTTTTGGAAAGCTGTCCTCTGGGTCAGAATCAAAGGAAGATTGTGTTGCAATTTTGGGTTTCGATATGTTTGCATCTGGAACGGCTGGTTCCGGCTGTTGTTTTTTATTCACAATTAAGGGGAGTTTAGTTGATTGTGTGTCTGTCTTTTGGTACTTGAATTGATTCATGACTAAACTTGTGAAGACATCCCTAGATGCCAAATTCTGCCTCCTCTCAATATGTTGGCTGTATGCGAAGATGCCATTATCGGCCGGGAACACTTTGTTCCACAAATCCTGAAGATAGTCAATCCGGTCCTCTGTATTCACATCAAGGACCGACGTCTTCCTTCTGTTGAGCACACCAGGGAAATCACCTCGCGCTACCCTCGTGCTTTTAAGACAAGCAGACGACACTACCGTCTGTGATTCTGTCGATGCGGCAGAGCAAGAGGGCGGCCGTTCACTGTTGTCGGACACAGATGTTGATGGAGTTACTGTGGATCGAGGTGAACAGGGATGGCTTTCAAAAATATTTTTATCTAGAGAGGACCTTATAATCTTGTCACTGACTCCATCGATATTTCTTTTATTGATGCTCTGGGATTTCCCTCCACGGGAAGTTTTATTACAGTTTCGCGAGCTTGGGGTATTTTCTCGGGGGAGGCACCACGAGTACTTCCGTTTGAATTCCTTCTGCGAGTTGGTCAGTTCCAGCAGACGGTATTTCCGACTGTTTTCTAAACATGCATTATGGAAGTTTAGCTTCATTTCATCTTGACTCTTTTTGTAAGGAGAGTAAACAGACATGGTTAATTCTTGACTTAGAGTGACAGTGAAATAAATCCCCGTACACGGAAATGTTTTTTGAAAGTCTAGGTCTTGCAGTAAGAAATCACTATCCTTCACATCACCCCCAGACGTTCATCTAGAGCACAATATCCATTAAACTTTCCTTGGAGTCTCACATACTACAAAATAAGACTCCGTGTTCACGTAAAGCTGGGGTCAGTAATTGGTAAAATCACAATAATCAGATGGTAAAGATCGATCTCGATGCGTCTCGTCAGGGTAGACTCTGTTCTGTCAACGTACAGTCATGGAGCAAAGGACAGTACGACACTTCATCTCAGAAACCTTTTACCTGTAGCGGACAAATCCAGATATGTGAGAGAACTAACAGACGAACTCTTACACGCTCCTCCCTCTTTAGGATTAGTGGCCAAGTTAATCCGCTATTCATAACCATGAGTGGTTTACTGAGCGGCATATTATTAAACATTGGATAATATTTTTTGGAGCCAACAATATGCTTGGCAACAACGCATTTGCTTCGTACGTATACACTGCTAAATTTACATACAAACATGCCGTATATACAAGAGAGGATTATATAGTCTGAGATTGTAGCTGACTTGAAAAAGTCTGATCCGATTTTCCCGCACAAGCTTGTACTAATCCAGATTAGCTTGTACTAATTAGATTAGATTCCTTTCTATCCTTTTCTGCAGAAGAAGAAAAAGAAGAAGAAGAAGATTTTATTTATGTCTCACTCGTAGTTATATAAAACACATAGAATTATCACACATATACAATAAAATATAAAGTAAATGTACTACGACCAGTCGCTCAGCGACTTATGAGAAACAATATCATATTATAAAATACAACATACATCTGCAGGATATCAAGTGCACAGGCACTATTTCATTTGGGAGCAATTCCTCTACCCTCGTGAAACCCTCGCAATGGGTGAGTGAGTAAGTTGGGTTTTACGTCACTTTTTTCACTGAGTGAATGGGGTTGAATGCCTGCAACAGCTGTATTCATCACAGAATAGCCAGGCTACAATCAGGGTAACTACTGGTCCACAGAAACGGGCTTTACACATTGTACCTATTCATACACGTGTGCCTGCGTACGTATGCGCCTACCTACGTACGTATCGACAGAACGGTAAGAAATAATCGAGATTGGACCAGACAGCATGAGCATCGACCTACACAGTAAGGATAAGATGACAATCAACACCCCCGATCCTGTTAGTCGCCTCTTACGACGAGCATGGGTTGCTGAAGACCAATTTTTACCCTGATCTTCGCGGAAAGAGACAAGGAGTTATAGATGATGCTCATGATATGTGAAGGGAAGAGTGAGTGAGTGAGTTTAGTTTTACGCCGCACTCGGCAATATTCCAGCTATATGGCGGCAGTCTGTAAATAATCGAGTCTGGACCAGACAATCCAGTGATCAACAGCATGAGCATCGATATACGCAATTGGCAACCGATGACATGTGTCAACCAAGTCAGCGAGCCCGACCACCCGATCCCGTTAGTAGCCTCTTACGATAAGCATGGGTTACTGAAGACCAATTCTAACCCAGATCTTCACGGGTATGTTAAGGAAAGAAACTCCATATCTAATGCCAACACGTACGCGGCGACTTCTTTGCTATCGGGTAGGCAAAATGGACTCAGCATTAGTTAACGACTACCCAACCATAACCAGATATTGAAATGTGTCACTTTGCCCCGACGGAAGGATCGATGCTCATGCTATCAATCCCTCTTTCGCTTGGATTTGACTTAGTGTGCCGGGATTGATTGATTGATTAGTTGCATATTTATTTATTTATTTATTTATTTATTTATTTATTTATTTATTTATTTATTTATTTATTTATTTATTTATTTATTTATTTATTTATTTATTTATTTATTTATTTATTTATTTATTTATTTATTTATTCATTCATTCATTTATTTATAGGATAACTTATTTCTTGCGCTAACAAGCCAGACTGCGAATGGCATGTGGCTATAATTATGTGCAGAAACTGCTCAGAGCTAAGCTAAAATAAAAGAGGTGCTTTCACAATTAAGAATAGCTTATCGGATTACTGACCTCGACAAAGATTATCCTAAAAGGCGCTGATGACCACTGTAGCATGGCATATGGCTTCAGTACCAGCTCAATGGTCGTTGTAAATGATTCTGTGCATTAACAAATGATAAATGTTCATTGCTGAAGACAGCGTTAACAACACATGTGACGTTATATCGATGCTGATTTGTCTGAACTCTTTCACCATGGGGGTGTTTTGGGGGGTTCCATTTGCTGAAAGCATGTTATTTTAAGACGCACATCGGTCTGAATGGCGACATGTTGACAATAGAAGAGCCCGTGATCAGGTGGCTAGAATTTGTTTGAAAGAATTTTCAGCAATGCTATTGAAACGTTTACCTTACGAAAATAGCAACCATTGATACTTTTAGTGAAAACAATATTTAAGCAGTTTCGAGACATGAAAGTCGTCGTCACACAGGCGAAATGTAAACAATGAGATACACCCCATTTACAACACCGATATCTGCGTTCTTATTTCGTGTAGGCTCGATATTGTCAGGAGCCTCACCTAGTTGGGTTTTGGTTTGCTGTGTGGCATTACGCCGCATCAACAGCATGAGTGAGTGAGTACTGTTTTACGCCGCTTGCAGCAATATTCCAGCAATATCGCGGCGGGGGCCACCAGAAATGGTCTTCACACATTATACCCATGTGGGGAATCGAACCCGGATCTTCGGCGTGACGAGCGAACGCTTTAACCACTAGGCTACCCAACCGCCTCAAGGACAGCATGAGCATCGACGAGCTAACGCTTAAACGACGAAATTAACCACCATTACAGAATGGGTTGTTCGGACGGGTCAATGATAACGGTTCAGTCGGTAAATGGTAGTGACGTGACGTCCTTAGTTGGTGTGTTGTTTTAAAGCAACACCATGAATATCGATACGCAGTTGGGATACGATGACATGTGTCAACCAAGTCAGC
Organism: Haliotis rubra; assembly: GCF_003918875.1. Classification (NCBI taxonomy): domain Eukaryota; kingdom Metazoa; phylum Mollusca; class Gastropoda; order Lepetellida; family Haliotidae; genus Haliotis; species Haliotis rubra. The sequence goes on from NW_025767014.1 coordinate 1,012,143, forward strand.
GAACCTGACAAGCCGATCCCGTTAGTCGCCTTTTACGACAAGCATGGGTTGCTGGAGACCAGTTCTAACCCCTTCTTCACGGGTCCGCCTAGGTGGGAGCGGTCACAACACTTTCAGTGTATTTCTACTCTTCCTCTAAAACAATATGTTTGAATGTTTGAATTTCCGCTGTAAAGACGTGTTATTATCTCATTGATGAACATGTAGTTGTTACGTTAATATAACCATTCTCTGTCTCTGATTATCGGAAGACTTCATCTTATAACCTTCATAGGCGGATCCAGAGGGGTGTGCAGGGGTAACACACACACGCACACACCTTTTTGTGCTGAAACTTTGTAAAATGAACATTGAAAATGATGAAGTATGAATCCCACCTTTTCTCAATAGTGTGAACCCTCTCTCCCCTCCATTTCTCAAATAGCTGTATCAGCCCCTGACCCTACTCTGTCAACTAGTTTCCTTGTCTGCGTGGAGCGATAAAAGTGCCCTCGTTTCAAATCACCTGTATCCGCACTACCATCACCTTTCTCTCTCTCCGCCTAATTTAGTGTAGAAAGAGGCGACTAACGGGATCGGGTGGTCAGGCTCGCTGACTTAGTTGACACGTGTCATCTTAAACCAAGTCGGTAGAACGATGCTCAAGATGTTGATCACTGGATTGTCTGGTCCAGGTTTAATTATTTACAGACAGCTTCCATATAGTTGGAATATTGCTGAGTGCGGCGTTAAACTACAAACCAACCAACCTAATTTAGCGAGTTGAACTTTAACGACGCTTCGACACTGTTTCCGCCATATAGCAAGGTGAAGTCCTTAAATGTATGATACAGTCTGCACGTTACATATTACACACAGCATGCAATCGCCATTCATTAGTGATTCTTCGACCAATCAGTATCAACTGTTAATCCGGTTGCACTTACACAGCTCCAGTCACTTACGTCAGAAGCGACAACTACAGCGATTTACCAGGTAAAACGATACCAAAGATACTTCTAGCTTGGGCCTAACTGGCTGAGATTGCTATCACAGAATATCAGATACAACTGACTTTACAAAACCCTTGACCGCTCATGCCCCTTCATTCAGGATATTACAAAAGCATAACGTCAAGCACAAATCAACAAATCCTATTAATTAGTGCATTTGTTACAAGCTTGCCTTACCTGTATATGACTACATTATTAGCTCTTTAGGCAGTGAATGCGGCTATTGTAAACGCCGATCTTTATCGGCCAGCATCCGCTTACCTAACTCCTACATAAGACATCGTAAGTGGCCAGTCAGTTAGTTCCCGTCTGTTGCCGTCGGGTGTCCATCCGTGCAATTAACCTGGCGAAATAAGGTATAATTAGGTCTGTGAGATCACAAATTGAACATTTTCTTATTGGCATGTTTCCTGTGTTTTCCTGTGACGTTGCGTTATATTTGTACATCAGTATATAGGAATTTGTTGGTCAGACTTCTAAGATGTACAGTTCCATAGATTCCGGAAGGATGGCCATATATCGACAGCTGATTGTGACGAACAATATAGCGAACAGTTCTTTGAAAAAGGAGATTTCGCATGTCGACCGTGATCTCAAGTACAGACTCAGGGAGTTAGATCACGAGAAGAAGGTGTTCGTGAAGGGCCACCCTGGTTCTGATGTGAAACGGAAAAAGAGGAAGAAGGGAAGGAGAAGGACATCACACAGCATTGATATGGATCAGATGCTGAACTGTTTGGAGAATCACAGATTAACTGACAACTGGGTGACTGGTAGTGCCGACTACAACAACAAAACAAGACAAGTTGACGACTTTAGCGAACCGGAAGCTGGTAATAATAAGCATCCACCAGCCCGAGAGCAGAAAGTCAACCGTCCCACATCTACGGAATCCAGGCGCTCTAGGGAAAGTTGTTTCAACGTCCTCGTCACAGATACGAAGTCGTCGAGGCTTCCGTCAGTGAAGGTACCTTGGATTGGAAGCGCGAGCAATAGAAGAATGTCAGACACCTTTGTGATAGAATTGAAAGGCCGGACCGGTGACGTATCTATGAACTCAGTTCAGGATCTTGAAACCAAGTTCGAAAATGGACTCGATAATATCATTGACATTGACAGCAACATAGACAGGCTCCGTGTGGAAGGCCCAGCCAGGATCCGGAGTGTGTCCTTACCAACGATTTCCAAACATTCGAACATGATTCTTAAACAAAACAGTATGGATAGCCATAGATCTAAGAGTATCGTTGGCCCGATAATGGACGTAAAAGGACAGAACTATAACAATGGCTGGGCCCAAGCTGGGACGGCGAGGTCATCAGCCGGGGTGTGTATGGGGAAGGTGATCCGTGACCTCGGTCATGGTATTCCGTACCGGGACCTGGATGACCGCCAGTCCAATATGATATCGGACGTGGAGTGGACTAGGCTTAGGGCGTGTAGGTATCTCCGACATCGTGAGTCAACAGGTGAGAGTGAGCCGGTCAAGGAGTGAGTTGTTCGCTGCTTTAATTTCATATCCCTTAGGGGCGGTGGGGTAGTCTAGTGGTTAAAGCGTTCGCTCGTCACGCCGAAGACCCGGTTCGATTCCCTACATGGGTACATTGTGTGAAGCCCATTTCTGGTGTCCCCCGCCGTGATATTGCTGGAATATTGCTAAAAGCGGCGTAAAAGTTCACTCACTCACATCATAGCCCCTTATTATTTTCAGTTCCACCCAGCCCTCACTGCAATGCGAAAGCGGTAGACAAAGTGTAGATATTCCTCGGGTTCTGAATCTCACAGCTCACCGGGGGCTCCCTTTCTGTTTAAATGGAGTTCTTTGTGTTTGTGATGTTATGTATATTCAGTAAAAGCATTAGTCTATACGCCGCCATTACATCTGTAGATGTAGTTTACGAACCCAATTTATTAAAGTTGTGACGCGTCACTGGACGTCAACAGGCACACCCGGCGTGACAAGTGAACTGATTAACAGATGAGTGAGGGTAAAAGGATATGGGTGATGAACTAGGGACTTTGAAAGTGACCATTTGACTTATACTTCATACGACTTATCCCGATATAACGTTTGTAACATTTCAACATTTTTCTATTGTGGAATATTGAACTACAATTGTGTGTGTTTTCCATGGACCCAAGGATTTGAGTTAATCATGTTTCAGTGAATTTCTATCAAATCTTTTTTGTATTACGCAGGTGCCATAGGTATAGGGCAGTGTCCATGGGCCATTCATGTGCCAACGTTGACTGTTAATTAGTCAGGCCATATTGATGCCATATTGTCTGTATATATTTGTGTTATTGTACCATGTGTACCGTATATGACCAGTGTCGGTTTGTTGAAAGATGTACACAGATGAACAGACCCGTGAATATCCGGGTTAGAATTGATCTTCAGTAACCCATGCTTGTCCTAAGAGGCGACTAACGGGATCGGGTGGTCAGGCTCGCTGACTTGGTTGACACATGTCATCGTATCCGAATTGCGTATATCGATGCTCATGCTGTTGTCTTTTCCAGACTCAATTATTTACAGATCGCCGCCATACAGCTGGAATATTGCTGAGTGCGGTGTAAAGCTAAACTCACTCACTCACTCACATATGAACACATGTACACGTTCCGTCAGTCTCGAGTGTCCTAGTATCGACGTGCTTGGATATCGTCTAGTGTCTGGAACATGATGTTAATCTGAATTCAAATTGATAAGAATTCATCAATACTTTACATTTACACATGTCTGCGATGTTTCGACGATTGTTCCTAGCCAAGTGACGTTTTTATTACGTTTGTATGTGTTTCATAAATCACATTAAAAGCCATTTTAATGGCTACATTTAACCATACCCGCTCACTCTGTTCTTCCACAGTTAATATTCTGTATTTCCATCTACGTTATTTTTCATCCACTCCGTTAAAATGCAAATGGTTTTGTATTTATTTATTCATCAAATCGTGAAACACCATGTCTATCCGTTACATGAAAAGTACCGTTTTTTAATAAAAAACCCAAACCCAAACAACTTAAATAAACAATGTATCTGTTTATTCTTGAATGGTTGTTCGTTGTTTCTCACTATAGCTGTTTGTGTAGTTTCCCCAGAAAATCTTTGTTTCCTAGTAACACTGATAACAGAAGTGTAAAATAGGTGTTACATTATGTAGTAAGGTACTGAAAAGAGAATAGAAAGTTATGTCTGGCTTTTCCGAACTGTGTGAAAATTTGGACAAATGATACCGTGAAACCTACATACTTTCCAAGAGCGTCCGTTGGGGTAGCTCTCGGATGGTAGTTCAGGATGGTGGACAAGAGACGGAAGGCAAAAGTCAGCGGTAGAGTTGAAGACAGCAGCAGCCATGTTTATTATGGTTGGGGAACAATGGTAGAAATGGTACATAAGATGGAAATCACGTGACAGAACGCACATCGGGGCCGAGTGGCCAATGTTCCCGATGTCGAGACCCGCACTGTCACTTACACACATTCAGAAGTCGGACGGCGATTCTTCGTCGTCGACGTAGTCGTTGGTGAGGCGACGGCCTTAGCCGACGCCCAGACTAGCCGCACAGTCCGTACGCTTCTGTCGATGATCTGGGCCCGTCTCGTCGCGTCGCGTCGTGTCTGACTGATCTCCCTGAGTGACCATGTCAGTCAGGTTTTATACATATGGACATTAGGCCACGTTAACAAGGTCACTGACCTATGTACATGTACATACGTAAGATCCGCCGACGTAGGGCGGTGTTAATTGGCATTTATTGATAGCATTAAGAATTAAGGGTCCTGCCCGGGGGTGGGGTGGGGGTGGGGTGTGTGTGTGTGTGTGTGTGTGTGTGTGTGTGTGTGTGTGTATATGATAAGATGGCTACACCGAATGATTGCTGAATACATTAAACAGACAAAGGGATAGAATTTCGGTGCACTTTGGATATATATTGAAACAATTATGTTGTTTGAATGAATGAAGTTTTACAGAAACTTATTGAAATGGTTTACTCTATGACAATACCAACGCCCGAAATTTCACATGAGGGGTGGGATATCATTTTCATTTATCATTTGTGTATTTTCACTGGAAATTTCACGTTGGAACGATATGTTGAAATCTTAAGTGAGAATGTTATTGGGAATGTGTGGGGACTAATGACGGGGGACAGAATATCCCGAAAAGAACTTAGAAATATTGAGGATATGAAGAAAGAAGTGCTCGGATATTGGGATACGCAGTAACACGATTTCCTTAAAACTTTGGACCGCCTCCGTGGTTTAGTGGTTAGAGCGTCCGCCCGGAGAGCGGAAGGTCGCGGGTTCGATCCCCGACCCCGTCATACCAAAAGACGTAAAAATATGGTACTTGTTGGTCCCTGCCTGGCGCTCGGCATTAATGGGTACAACAAGGACTGGTCGTCTCGGAGTCAGTATAATGTGTCTGGGTGGGGTATTCATACATCACTGCGTATCTCAGTGGGCTAGCACTATAAAACCAGCTTTAGCCTGGGCTAGTACAAGCAGCCGCACATACACATACACACGCATGCACGTCGTCATAAGAGCGATATATTCTCAGGCACGACGTTAAAACCCAATTTCACCTCACCTACAAACTTTGATCGGTAGTGTACCTACAGGCGCATTCAGTCATGTATTGCGGAGCAAGGAGGTCTCACAAAGTACCGAAAAGACACTTAGACTGTAAGAGAATCATATCTCAACATATTCATTAAAGTAAAACTTCTATAGTTTACATACATGTATTAGATATTTGCCGAAACAACTTTCTCAATAATTTCTGGGAATACTATACCCCAGTGGTTGAATCATTTGCCCGTCACACTGAAGCGTTGTTTATTCCCGAGAAGGGAACTGTGATACAAGTCTGTGTGCAGTGAGGCTGCAGATATATATCATTGCAGTACTAGGGACGTCATAGCCGTGAGGATCCGGGTTAGAATGAACCTTCAGTAACCAATCCTTGTTGCAAGAGCAGACTAACGGGATCGGGTGGTCAGGCTCGCTGACTTGGCGGACACATGTCATCAGTTCCCAATTGTGTAGATAGATGCTCACGCTGTTGCCATCAACAAACCAACTTGGGACGTCACGTCGCTACCATTCAATTCAATGCTTTATTGTACGAAAGGCCATAGACCCATATACAGTCGAGTTACATATATTTCTGAAGCAGAACAAAAATACCATGAGGTTAACAATAGGAGGTTTAGCGTAATGTTAAAGCATGGTGTATAAACAGAGCAATTTGAAATTGGGTTGTAGGGTTATTGCAGGATAACAACTTCTTAAAATTATATATAGACATGTAGTTATATGGAGGTAAATACTTAGATCTAAGTTGAGCATAGATGGGGCAGACGTGAAATGGTACTCGTTTTCTACTCCATTATTACATATTTTGCAAAGTCGGACTGATTTCTCGATGCCGTGATGTCTTCCTTTGTTCACGTCCAATTCACTGACACAAAGTCTGAATCGTATAAGGGTATTTCGAAGAGATTTAGATTAAATGTTGTGAAGATAGGTTTCGGTTTCAAAGTTCGATTTTATAATGCGATATGTGTCGTATCTTGAGCTCTCCTCCAGACGTGAATGCCAATCCTGTTTCAACATGTCAGTGGCGCGAGTACGAAATATTTTCAGAAAGGAAAAGTCTCCCACTGTTTGTGAAGTCCATACGAGGCCGAATCCATAGGCGAATAGTAAGTTCTATATTGATGAAGCCCACGTGTTTTTGTCCGATTTCGTTTTGGTGGTAAAGCATGTTATATGGCTTTCTGGGCTGGCATATGAATCAGTTTAATCCAGTAACGTAAGCATCTAGTGTAAGATTCGGTGTTCAAAGGGTAGCGTCCACACTCACCATACACCATGTTATTATAGGAGTTCAACATTTAAGAATTTTTTACAAGCGAATAAATGTAGTTTTTCTATAGGATGAAAACTGTGACATCCCCATATTTTCGGAGTAAAATAGGTTGAATTTGGACGTTGATTATTTAAAAAAATATTTGGGGTGTTATGCGTTAACTTGCAGTTGACAAAATGCCTTCTTCACTCTGGCTGCTAGTTGTACAGATTTACTCAGGTTCACCGACTCAACCATTATTATTTACCCGTTCGAACAACCCATTCTGTAATGGTTAATTTAGTGGTTTAAGCGTTAGCTTGTCACGCCAAAGGCGTGAGTTCGATTCCTAACTGTAAAACTCAGTTCTTGTGTCCCCCGCCGTGACATTGCTGGAATTGAACCGCATTTAGTTATCTGGGAAGTGATGTTTTTTGTCGCAGATGTTTATTTGTCGCAAGGCAAAAATAGGGAGTGACGATCGTTGCAGCGGTGAAACGGGTGAAACGGGGACCCAGGATCAGTGGGACTGGTGTTCGAATCCCAAATTTGCCTCGATTATCCTAGCTTGTCGGCGGATTATCCATGCTCATGGATTTCAACAAGGTGGTACACATCTAAACCCTGAGTTACCTTCGGCTTTCATGTCACATTTATTTATAAACTTACATTCTGTGCAACACTCAAATACAACAGCATGCTTGATGGTTCTCCCAAAACAAAGGGCGGTGGGGTAGCCTAGCGGTCAAAGCGTTGGCTCGTCACGCCGAAGACCCGGGTTCGAATCCCCACATGGGTACAATGTGTGAAGCCCATTTCTGGTGTCCCCCGCCGTGATGTTGCTGGAATATTGCTAAAAGCGGCGTAAGACCAAACTCAGTCAGTCAGTCAGTCAGTCTCCCAAAACACTCCTTAACAGATCTTCACGGGTCCCCACGGTGACTTTGGGTAAGAATGTTTTCTATGCGACCAGGTGTCAGGGGTCTGGTCACATGGTTGATTGCATATCATGGAGGACGATGAGATAGATCGGGTATCAATATCAATCACTGGATTGCCTGGCCCAGACCCAGTAACTCGGTCGCCATCATACAACTGTAATAGATCTGAGCGCGGCATTAAACAAATCAGGAAACGGATATGCCAGGGTATTCTTTGATCTTTATTCCAAACAGATTATCAACATGTTCAGATAAATATATCTTGTACAAATCAACAATGTAAAGCATGTACAATGAGACACACAGGTACATGCAATGCTTCATTCAGACATCTCAACACGTCTCAATAGTTAAAAGCAGTTTTTCCAATAGATTTCTGAAAGAGTCATTTACAAACGTTTGCACTAAAAATGATTCGCAATGATATGATATAAAATACATTGTATATTCACGACCAGCAGCAGTGGCAAGAACGATAGGGTACGTCATTGTATTGAGCTAATAAATTCCAAAATCATTCCTGTACATCCAGGCTGAACAAACTTCTGTGCATTCGTGACCAACTCGTGTTATTCCGGGACAAGCCGAATTGGAGCATTCGTCACCACTCTTGCCCCTTTCCGTACCCTCCAAGAAGTTATTCGGCTTGTCCCGGAATAACACGAGTTGGTCACGAATGACTCCATTCGTGACCACTCGTGACATTCCGGAATAACGGAAAGGGTCGAGTGGTGACGAATGCTACAGCTCGTGGTAAACACGTTGAATATACAGCAGTCTTACTTTCAGCTTGACGTGTACATATGTAAATATAATTATATAAGCAGTATATCTAAAATAGACGTACTTCGAAGAGTACGGAGATATGTCTCACAGGCCTAGGCTTCGTCAATACCCATAACTTGATGACATCGTCACCTGGAGCATTCGTGACCAACTCGTGTTATTCCGGGACAAGCCGAATAGCGAGGTTACGGAAAGGGGCGAGTGGTGACGAATGCACCTGGAGTTCGATGTGTCAAGGGCGATAACCTCGTAGACTTTGTTCATTGAGGATATTGCGCACAACAATAGAACTGCATGGTGAGATTGTCTTGCAAATATACATGTACATACAATATGCTGCAGGCAAATTTAAACATTAACAAAAGGAATAATATCGGAAATTTTAATGCTGAATGTAATCTGGATATTGTGAAAATGTATTTTAGCAGTGTGGAAAACGTTCGTCTTGTACTGGAACCGTTGAATTTCAAAGAATTACAAAGAATATATAACCTGTATCATATATACAATGAAATTCGGAATACTATATTCACGTACCAATCCATATTACACAGGTTCCATACCGGTATCAGATGTCTAAATTATGAGACATTAGAAACAACACATATTTGGGCCGACAATATAGATCTACTCTGATGAAGAAGATTGCTATACTTTCTACTGCCAAAGGACACGATCGGTCAACCTGAGACACAAGCTTCTCAGCGATGCAGTTCTTACTCGCACCTCAGCATCTATGGTTGCGAGACAAGAGTGCCACCTGCCGGCGCTGAGAAGGTGTTAATTTTGTACTGTCCCCTTCCTCTGTTGCGCACGCTGGAGACCAGTCAAGCGTTTGCGTGACATTTCCAATACATACGTCATGCAGGTATCCTTGACGTCACACGCATTAAATGTTCTCAAAGTCTTGTGATACACAACCACATGAAAAACAGACATAAAAATATAAACAATATTTAATTGTAAACATAACGGTCAACAAAAAGGACGGAATCACGTAATCTACCTTCAACAACAATCACCTAAAACAGTATGGGTACACGTATATGCCCTGACCAGGTCGTCGCTGTTTATGTGCAGGTTTCTGATTAACAGTCAGTTCCTGCTCTGCACACACTAATATTTTTCTTAAAATATTGTCCACTCACCATCTTAAAATATAACCACGCTGTTTCTAATAAAATAACAAGTTTTTATTTTTATAAACACACATATATATAAAGTAACTTTGCCTATAGCCACGTACTTAGTCTCCCAGTAAATACATAAGCAAATCCAACTAGATTCGCGGATGATTTGGTGTAAGTCAAAACATCTTCTAATTGTGATCTTCTTAAGTTAATATTTATGGCTCGATTTGGATTCTATTTTCATTTCTTAAGAAAATTGTATTTCTACTACTTTATGTCTACCAATAACAATAAATTAGGGTTTTTCGCCGCCTTTAGCTATATTCCAGGGCCTAGATTTTCGAAGCTCTCTTAGCGCTAAGATAGTCGTAAGTTAATGTTAATGTATGAAACTAACGACTATCTTAGCGCTAAGAGAGCTTCGAAAATCTAGGCCCTGGAACGAATATGCAATGTTCCGTGACGTAACAGTACGTAAGTTGGTTTAATGCTGCTTGGAATATCATGACCTATACGGTAACTGATGGAAAGCCTGCATATATTGAATAGGGGGACACAACAACACGACCCAGAAGAGACAGGTACAGTCTGTATATAGATGTTTCATTCACAACAAACTGGGTAACCGTCTATACTACTACATAACAGAAATAAACGGGACCAGTGACATTACCGCGGCGGGTCTACAATGTAGTGGGGGTATGCTGAAGATATGTACGAAGTTGACGCTATATACAGTTATATTTAAGACGAATAATTTCCGTGATAGATGATTGTGATCTTGATGCACAGGCACTTTAGAGAGATTTGGAGCAGAATGACGGACGCTGTCACTTCATGGACTAAAACAAGACCAACTTTACACGTGTTGGACACTGATAAATATACTTCTCCAACGGTATGGGATAGGGAATGTAACAGGGTCATGTTTGAGGGGATGTTTCGGAGGATGGCGTGCACGCCCGGTTATGCTGATATAAAATATAATTTGGTTAAACTTTGTCCGGAAGGCTCGTAACAACGTGTACAAAAATATTAAACACGATCGCATAGTTGCCTTCATCAACTATTACATTGACTTGATTGCGTATCACAACTACACATAACCATGCCAGAACATGCAGCCTCAGATCTTGCTTGAAGTTCACCATGTAGGCTTTATAACAAATACAACATGCATTTGGTTTATGCTTTTCTCAACGAATATATGGTCTATGGTAATTTTTCAGATTTAATATCGCCACAAATACAGGCCTGAATATCCAGTGCTGTGTCTTGATGACCAAAATACATGTTTTGGTTTTGGTTTATGTGATTTTCTCAACGAATATATGGTCTATGGTAATTTTCAGATTTAATATAGCCACAAATACACGCCTGAATATCCAGTGCTGTGTCTTGATGACCAAAATACATGTTTTTGGCATTATGATTTTCTCAACGAATATATGGTCTATGGTAATTTTTGATAATTAATATAGCCACAAAGACACGTCTGAATATCAAGGGCTGTGCGTTGGTGATCTCTCTGTACAAAGCTCATCATTTGGCCATGCCTGTTCTTCCTATTCCTTGTATTGCAGCTTGTTCTGTGCAGCGTTAGCCTCAGATCCCCCGTACGACTCTACTTCTTCAATCATACCTCTCGACTGCAACAGAATTGTATTATATAGATCAAGCGCAGGTCTTTTCTTATTACACATAAAGAAAACAATTCATAATAACGATCTACTGCTGTATTGGGGGCGGTGGGGTAGCCCAGTGGTTAAAGCGGTCGCTCGTCACGCCGAAGGCCCGGGTTCGATTCCCCACATGGGTACAATGTGTGAAGCCCATTTATGGAGTCCCCTTCCGTGATATTGCTGGAATATTGCTTAAAGTGGCGTAAAACCCAACTCACTCACTCACTCTTGCTGTATTGACCTTAACACAGAATCACTATGTACAGATTGCTATGTGGATTGGGTCCGATGAGTATTATGTTGTCAGTGGTACACTGAAGAATTGAGGATCTCTTATTTTCCAAGAGGCGCAGAGTGGCCTTGTGGTTCGCTTGTCACGCCGACGACAATGGGCACAATATGTGAAGCCCATATTTGGTGTCCCCGATCGTGATATTGCTGGAATATTGCTAAAACTAAAACTAAACTCACTCACTCACTCTAGTTTTTCAAATATTTCAGGTTTACTCAGGTTAACAAACACGCAACACTGTTATACATGGAAACAGACGCACGCGCACACACACAATCACACATTATTACATAAACACACATTATCACGCATACGCACAAACACAATCACAACACTTTCACACACAAACACAAACACGTACAAACGCAGATACTCACGAACTCAATCATAAAACACTTACATATAAACACAAACACACACACACACGTGTATACAGAGAGTCGCACGAACTCAGTCATACACAATCACAATCGTAGGTACACGAACACAATCGCAACACCATCACACATACACGCACTCACTCACAACACAATCACACAAACGGGCACTAACACGAGAATTCAGTCACATTATCGTACACAAAAACAAGCACGCACAAACGCAGTCAGACAGGCACTTAGACAAAGCATTGTCACACGCCATGACACACAAACAAGCACGCACAAACGCAGTCAGACAGGCACTTAGACAAAGCATTGTCACACGCCATGACACACAAGCACAAGTGCGCGCACACACGTACTCAATTAAATCACAAACGCAGATACACGAATTCAAACACACTACCATTACACACACACACACACATAAGTGTGACCACATACAGAATCTACAATCACGACACCCCACCCTAAGGGTCCGTATCCCCACTACACTCACCCAGACGTAGAAGGTAGCAGCTCCAGCACTGACGTCCCGGATGTGATCCTTGGAGATGGGGTCGAGCACCTTCCTGGCTGAGCGGGAGACAGACAAGGGGATGTCCTTCGGTTTGAAGTTGGAAACCTTCCTCATCATCGACTCCTTCCCCGTCTTCCCCATCAAGGCCTGGACGTTACGCCACACCTGCACGTGTAACATAGACATGTAGACATACGAAGGCATAGGTCGCACCTGCACTTGTACCATAGGCTGTTAGACAAATAATGGCATACGCCACACCTGCACGTGTAACATAGACATGTAGATATACGATGGTATAGGTCGCACCTGCACGTGTACATTAGGCTGTTACAAAAACGGTGGCATACGCCGCACCTGCACGTGTGGCTTAGGTTGTTAGACAAATGATGGCTTACGCCGCACCTGCATGTGTATCTTAGGTTGTTAGACAAATGATGGCCTACGACGCACCTGCACGTGTGTCTTAGGTTGTTAGACAAACTATGGAATACCCCCAATTGCCCGTCTTACATAGGTTTTTACACAAATAGTGACATAAGCCGCAAATGTAGGTGTTACATAGGCTGTTAGATAAATGATAACACATGCCGCTCCTGTCGTGTATATGTATGTCGTCATGTATACAAAGAATGGAATGCCCAACATCTGCTGTAATATTACAGGCAAATACACAACTGATGACACACTCCACATTCATGCCAAAACTGAATACATTTTATTCAAAGTGGCGTAAAACTCCTCTCACTAACACCCGGTCGGATTGCCCACCTTAAGGTCCTTCATGCTGTGACCGAGGAGTAGGAATGTCGCCATGAGAGTCTGATGAACGCCATCTGGGGGGATTGGAGTAGTTCCTAAGCTCGGACACTGTCGTCTGCTGCATGTTGAGCACCGCGTGACGCAGCTTCTCGATCTTCTGGAGATGCTCCTGCAGCCTGGACGCCATTGCGATCTGGAGGTCAAGCTGGTGGTCCGAGTTCGTCTCCTTGGCCCGTTTGATGGCGCGATCTAACGAGGGTAGATCGCGTTTCTGGGATGCGTCCATTAGTTCTGTAGAGGGAAATAAATGCAGGTGTAAATGAGTTTAGAGTGAGTATGAGTGAGTTTAATTTTACGCCGCAATCAGCAATATTCCAGCTATATGAGAGCGGTCTATAAATAATCGAGACTGGACCACACAATCCAGTGATCAACAGCATGAGCATCGATCTACACAATTGGGATAAGATGTCAACCAAGTATTACGACAAGATTCGGTTACTGAAGATCAATTCTGACCCGTATCTTCACGGGTGAGGTGTGAATGAAGCGTTGATTAAATGATTGTTTAATGCATCAATAATTTTTATATGATGACAAGGTTATAGAAACTAGTTTTAAAACTGTTTTTTATAAAAAAAAATGTTTCAACTACTGGGCGCATGAAGAATAAGTGTAATATGTTGAATAAAATTTCCAATAGAACGAGAGTAACATCTTCTCTGTCGAACCTATGTCACTATATGATGTATATAATATACACGTTGAAATGGGGCCAACATCCAGAAGGCAATAAATTACGAAATAACATGCAAACCCTTCACGTCTTAAGCCACATTTCATCATGGAAAGCATGCCACTTGACGTCCAGATCTGGACATCTTCAATAGTACCAGTTTGTCGCCGACGCCTGGCGTACTCACCTCCTTTGATCTTGAGGACCTCTAGAAGTCTCTTGGCCTTTGCCAGAAGCTCATCGCCTTTACCAGGGTTGCATTCCATATACGTCGCTATGGCTGCCTCCAGCTGTCTCTCGTCCTTTAGGTCTATGGCTCGTTGCAGCTGCTTCATGGCGTGTCGCTTCTTCTCCTCTGTGACAGCAAAAGTGGAATTATAGAATGGCATGAGGTGGCCATTAGGTGACATTAGGAGGGCATGAGGTGGCCATTAGGTGACATTAGGTTGGACATGAGGTGGCATAAGACGGAACATGGGGTGGCCGTGCACATGGTAGCATAACATTCATTAGCAATGAACAACAAATCACGTTACATGTATTCCCGAAGTTAATAAATATCGTTTAACGTATGACCCCTATTCGTAAGACGATAGACTAACGCTTAGTCTCTGAATACGTGTACATATTTGATAGTAACAAACAAACCCATTTACATCGAAAAGGAGCCCTACGGAGACCAGATATTCAGAGCCTGATGAAATCTAGACTTGCTTCATTTAGGGCTTTAGCATTGCAGGGACGGCTAGGCAGTAGGGAAAATAATGTGGTTCGGGGACTGTGAGACAGACTACATTGCAGGGACGGCTAGGCAGTAGGGAAAATAATGTGGTTCAGGGACTGTGAGACAGACTACTGTGTCTAGTAAGACGAATGTGTCTTGATGGACTAAAGTTTTGTCTCTGAACATCAATAAGTTACCTACAAAGACATTTAAATTGAAAAGGAGCCCGAGTAAGGTTGGAGATTGCCCGAAATCTAGACTAGCTCTTTTAGGGCTTTTGCGTTACAGCAAACGTAGGGTGGAACAGACAATGACGTAGTTCAGGGACTGCGAGACAGACTATGACGGTGACAATAACGTTATCTGAATACCATCACATTGTTGTGCATACTTATTGTCATCTATACGGTTAGTTTCTACAAACGGCATAGAGTCTGCAGCTATCTGTTAAGGGTTGACCGTCTACAAGGTGTGACTACGCTTACTCAGGTAGTATAGCTTTTATATCTACATACTACAAGTAACCTTCCCTCTGTGGAGATCATGCAGATAGTTAGCTTGACGGGGGCACAGACACACTAATCATTCTTATTATGCTCAACCCAAAAAAGTTAAGGAACACCCCAATATTCAATATCTAAGCATTATTTGGATCACAATATGAACTATTAAATACTTTAATGTTGATAATTGGGGTGGTCCTTGACTTATTTGTTGAGTGTATGTTGTGGATGGTGGTTTTCTTTCGTCCTGGCATATGTGAGTGACTCATTAGTCTAAAGACGCAAACTGGATTGCGTTTTTCGGTTGCGTTGTTTATTTAATTCTAGTGACTGACTGGTCTTCATTTACAGCAAAATCAACATCAAGGACCTGCAGAAAACAAAAGCTATTGGTCGGAGTGGTTTTCAGTCGGCTTCGGGCCTAAGGACGGACGTTAATTTGGAACGCTGCAGTCAACTACTAAAAACAAATGAATACTTATGCATAAAAACGATTCAAATTATATAGACGGGGGTACACGCTTCACTGCGTCACCATGGTAACATGCTAGACATTCAAGCAGCACAGGGGGAACACATTAATCTTGATACACAGAGGTGTTAATGACACTTGTTTGGGACCCTGTAAGTAGAGGGTCTGAACCAAAACTACAAAGTAGTGCTCTAAGGAGGTATTATCTAAAATGATAAAATGATGCTTGAAAGGGAAATTAAAAAAATAATGTTAAACTATTCTACCTAATAAAGATGTGAGTAAACTACTTCATCAATCTGTGAGGGGCGATCAGGTAGCCTAGTGGTTATAGCGTTCCCCCATCACGCCGAACACCCGGGTTCGATTCCCCACATGGGCACATGGGCTTGTAACGCTGAAAACTGCCATCAAGGTATCTACTGTCACTGACGGGGTCTTAGTACTATAAAAAAGGACAGTACTAATATCGTCAGTAACAGTAGATACCTTAATGGCAGTTTTTAGCATTACAAGACCCAGTACACATGGTTACAATGTATGAAGCCCATTTCTGGTGTCTTCTGGTGATGTTGCTGGAATATTGCTGAAAGCGGCGTAAAACTTAACTCACTCACTCATCAATCTGTGACAAATCAAAGTTATTCTATAGTCTGTGAATGTAAAGGCTGCAAGACCCGGTAAAGCGTTAACGTTACACTACAAATGTTAGGTGAGAAGGATTCTTCATCTATGTGAAATGACCTAAAGGGTAAGGTGTGAGGGGGGCCTCTGCTTTAAGGAAATTGTGACTACTCTCTACGTCGGTTTCATGCATGGACGTTAACATCCAGCCATGCGCTACCTTGATTCGGTTTGCGAGCTGTCCCCTTTTGAACACCTGGTCGTTTGCCACCTTGTATGAAAACCGCATTGAATCAAATATACTGAAATGAACTGAATATAACACTGACTTCTAAATGTTTCATGTCTTACCTTAAAAACTCTTACTATCATAACTGATAATAAATAGCATGTTTGGGGATTACACTTTCTCAGTTAAGTACGAATTCTGGCACTTGAGCCCAAACTGGGATTCGAACCCAAACTCTCAGAGTGATGCACCAAATCGCCAGCAAAGTCTAGAATCTATCCCAAAGTCTGACAACTTTGTGTAGACCTTTGACAAATGTAAATTGCCACGGCTCATATGGCCGAATGCTGTGAATACACAATGTCATTTGGTAGTGGTCAACTATAACAAATATGTGTACTTCACAAACAAAGTATAATCCCATATATAAAAACTCTTACATACGACCACTGTCTAAAATATTTGCGTATATATTAAACTATTAAATTTTTAAACATAAACACTGTGAGGCTGAATGTCATGCATTCCTTATTATTCAAAGTCTTAGACGAAACTAATTCTCGCTCCAGGGCCTAGATTTTCGAAGCACTCTTAGCGCTTAGATAGTCGTAAGTTAATGTTAATGTATAGCACTTACGACTATCTTAGTGCTATCTTCGAAAATCTAGTCCCTGAGTGATAAAACTGTCTCACTCTGCAGTGTTCTATGCACACAATAGTTGCTATTTTATGTTTCAAATGATTCGTTAATGGTCACACAGATATGACACCTACCTTCTGTTCTCTTCTGCTTGTCCTCCTCGTTGTCCTCTGGCGAGAGAGACGGACCTCGACCATTGGAGGTGTTCCCTCCTTCTTCATTCATCGTCTCCATGATCATCTTTAGGTTGGTGTTATACAGGTCACCAGGGCGCTTCCGGTTCACCTGGTACCGGGCCACGTTCTTGACCACGCCGTTCTCGTCGATGTCGTAAAGGTTGAGCAAGTACTCGCCGTATTCCTTCAGCTCGACCTTCACGAGGTTCATGTCGTCCTGGGAAATGAACTCAATCTGGTCACTGCTCGGAGGGTCATTAGCGTTACGCCTGTGCACCGCGGCAACAGCCCTCTTACAACCAGGCGGGACTGGGATCACAACAACGTCTTCAGACGTCTCCACAGTCTCCGTAGGGATGACGAGGTCGGCGCCGTCAATCTCGTCATCAATCTTTTCGTCAGTGTAGCCAGGTTTCCCTGTCGATTCCACCAAGTAGCTGTGGACGTTGTATATCCTGTTGGGGTTGCCCTTCTGTCTGGCAAACACGTTTAGAGAGTACTCCCCAGCCTTGGGCATGTCCACGTCAAACGTCCATTCCCCGTTCTCATTCCGTGTAGCCACCGCTGTCTTCTTCAGAGCCTTTGGATCGTTAGAATGAATTTCACATATCATCTCCACATCATTCCTTGCATTGAACTTAAGTGACACCTTCCCATCCTTAGCGTCAATATGAGCACCAGGATGGGATACGGCTTTTACGCCAAGTTCATCAGAAATAGGTGACTTTCCTAGAAATCCTTCCGCAAAGTTGGGGAATGGTTGACCACCTCCTTCAACCCCTGTACATTTGATAAGGTAGTTACAGACATTGGGGGCCTCTCCTGGTTTGCCTTCCCCCTGGGCATACAGCTTGAGTGCGTACTCTCCCTTCTGGGGCAGTCTCAGACTGACAACCGCCTCACCATCCTCTTGGTGAGTCAGTGCGTACTTGCTGAGGGTGGCGTCATCGATGGCTGCGTGCTTCAGGTTCTGAGACAACTGGATCTTAATTTTCTGGTCTGTCTTAAACCTCACAGTCACCTTTCCGTCCTTGGTCTCTATCAGAGCCCTGTCGTGGGTCGTAGGGTGGAGCCCTGCTTTCTTTGTGATCCCCACCGGCCCCCATCCTAACGGCGGGCAGTCAGGGAGGGGGAGACAGTTCTTCTTTTCTGTGGGGCACTGTATCAAGTACGTACACACAAGGTCAAATATGTCACTTTCCCGGACGTCCAAACCGTACACGTCCATTTTAAACCTCCCCTTCACAGGAAACCTTAAAGAAAAGTCAACCAAGTCTTTACCGTGTTCAAAGAACACGAACCTGTCTAGGAAAGCGTCTATTTTGCTCTCGGATTCCATATGAGTACGAGACTTGTACAACATGTATTTAAACCGGTAATGTTCACTCAACTCTTGAGGGAGTTGGAAAGGGATATTGATTTCACCGTCTTTCGTAGAGACTGTACACTTCATCTGGCTGGTCGGGAAGGTCTTCATGTCCAGGATATGGAACCGCTCTCGGACATAGAAGTGCTCCTCAAACTCCTTCACAGACACCGGCTTGGCCAACAGCTGCCATTGCTTCTCGTCTGGATAGTGCGTCCAGATGATTTTGTCCGGGTCTGGCAGGAAGTAAAACTCGTTGATCCGATGTTCCGTTATCCCTTCTGCTGCCAATGCTTCCTCCTCCTCGTCATCGACTTTGCCGTCGGAATCTACCAGCGTCCATTCCCCCGACTTCCGGCCGACTACGCATGCCGAAGCCCAGAAGGCGTCCACGAATCGCCATGAGTCGTCAATGTAGACAGCGTTCCACTGGGCTCCCATACTTTTCCGGTCCACCTTTTTACCGATTTCATAGGCGGCGCTCTTGTTCATACCGCTGATGATCATGCAGGGGATGTTGGCCATTCTTGGTGAAAAGACAACATCAAGGATTAGTTACATAATAACTGGTTTCACATTTGTAAAGGTCTCTTTATCAAAGTAACCGCAACACACCAATTAGTCTACAAACACCTTTAGCGTCTGTTAATTAGGAGATTCACCTATTCTTTATTTAGGTTTTGAGATGGTTAAAACCAAAGCTAAAATATCTTTTTAACTTACTCATTGTCGTGCACCAATGGCAACGATCGCAATGGCCCCCCGACAAAAAACAATCACCAGTGTTTTAGCATCTAAGCGCATCTACCATCCTGTATTATACACGTGTATGTAAAGACGCGTAAAGTACACAAGTTTAGAAGCGCATGACAGGTCATGTACAATATCACCCGTGAAAGTCCGGGTTAGAACTGGTTTTCTCCCGTTGCTTCTATAATTATCGTAAGAGGCGACTAACAGGATCGGGTGGTCAGGCTCGCTGACACGGTTGACAAATGTCATCGTATCCTAATTGCGCAGACCGGCGTTAAACAGCAAGGGGGCGGTGGGGTAGTCTAGTGGTTAAAGCGTTGGCTCGTCACGCCGAAGACCCGGGTTCGAATCCCCACATTGGTACAATGAGGGAAGCCCATTTCTGGTGTCCCCCGCCGTGATATTGCTGGAATATTGCTAAAAGCGGCGTAAAACCAAACTCAGTCAGTCAGTCAGTTAAACAGCAAACATACAAAAAACTTTCAAGATACCCCATGGGGCAGCTACCACTGTTTTACACATGGCGGAGTGTGCTGGTAATGGTGGGTTCAGGTCATGGATGTTTGGTTATGACTGGTAAACCAGTGGTTAACTGCATGAGCAACGGTTCGCACCCTGAGTGCACGGTGATACACAGCAAGGAAACAAAGGTGACCATTGTATCAATAACTGTAAAAACAAAGACTACACTTACTGACACAATCCAGAAAATAGATGGGCGTGGTTTCCCTGGTTCTTCTGGATCTTGGAGAAGTATTCCATCGGTGACTGTTTCGGGGGGTCTTCCTCCATCTTTAGGTTGTAGACATCTATTGATGTCAACCAGAGGAAGATGGATCGGACCTTGGATATTTCCGTCCAGTCCGGGCCAGTGAGATACTGGACCAGTTCACGGAACGTGCCGCTCAGCAACTTCAGGGGTGCCTGGAAACAACAAGAAGTGCGCGAGTGAGTATGGTTTTACGCCGCTTTTAGCAATATTCCAATATTTCACACATTGTATTCATAAGGGCATCGAACCAATGTCTTCGGTGTGACGAGGGAACGCTTTAACCTCTACCGCCGGGCTACCCAACCGCAACGAAAATAACAAGAAAGTAAATGTTTTAATATGGTTTAATGAGCGAAATTCAAGCAAAGGCAGGGAACACCTGAAATCGTCTTCACACATGTTACTTCTGGGAGAGTCGAACCGGGAAGTGTAGTGTGACGAGCGAACGCTTTACCCGCTTGGCTACATCACGAGACACAATAGACTAGTACTGACACTGACAGTGCAGGTGCTCTCATCGAACGCGATCGAGGCTGAGTATACGGTGTAATAATGCAAACTTAATTAGTGATCCAGGTATAATATTTGAATCGATCATTTCAAGCATCAAGTTGACCAAACCGCAAATAAGGACAAGGTCGATGTTTCATACTATAAGGCAACCGTAACGTCATACTATAACACACACTTGAAAACGTCGCAGTGCTAAAGGGTATTACTGGCAGCTGATAGACAATTAACCTTGCGGTTATATCCAATGAATACAAATTAAAAAAGATCCATAGTCACAAGAAATCTCCATCGTGCGATTCCAACTATAAGCATCACAATAGTGATGATACAAAGTGTTTGCGACAACGACAGCCCTATTATCGGCACCAGTCAAAAACACATGCAAAGGCAAATCATTTCTTCGCCTGAACCTACACGCGAACATATGGTACATATATAGAGCGTCATACTAGTGTATTTGGATATGGGGCGGTGGGGTAGCCTAGTGGTTAAAGCGTTGGCTCGTCACGCCGAAGCCCCGGGTTCGAATCCCCACATGGGTACAATGTGTGAAGCCCATTTCTGGTGTCTCCCGCCGTGATGTTGCTGAAATATTGCTAAAAGCGGCGTAAAACCAAACTCAGTCAGTCAGTCAGTATTTGGATGTTTTGTATTGAACGAGAAGATACCATGGGAGCGGAGAATGTCCCAATGAGAGATGTCCCATGACATCTTTGAGTTCTAGGGGCAGTGGGGTAGCCTAATGGGTAAAGTGTTGGCTCGTCACGCCGAAGACCCGGGTTCGAATCCCCACATGGGTACAATGTTTATGTTGTTGTTTATTTCCATAATGCATGTGTGGCCATAGGCCCAAATACATGACACAGTAATAATAATATGGGTGATATTATAAACAATCATTTTCGCTTCTTAAAAGCAACATGAATGAATGCCATTAATTTTGTAAGCACAGAGTGTGAAGTTGTTGACATAAGTTTTGAGAACATGTGTACTGATGGGTTCCTGATCACATAACTTGGTAGAATAGCTTTTCTGATGGTGTCAAGGGAAGGGCATATCAAAGTAAACTGATACAGATCTTCGATTTCATAGTGTGGACAGATACGTTGCTCACGGGGCCTCTGTAGTTGGATAGTGCCGTCAGATGCATAAAGTACTGGATCAGACTCTTCATCTCCCGTCTCATCGACTACCACGCAAGGCATATGGCATGTTGTATAATCTGGACAATGTAGGTCGACATACATGGTGTTCCGACGTTAGAACCCTACTACAAAATGTTGGAATGGGACATGCTTGGGCTTCACAAGATGTTGGTATTACGGAATATTTTGTTCAGGACTTTAAACAGCGTTTATCAGTTCCCAACAGTGGCATGACCTTTTAACCAGCAGTTCAAGATATGATACATACTTAACATACAAAACTCTTGATGCTGAAGAATACTTATTAGACTCTTCACTACAAACTTTTGCGCTCCAGTTGGACAGAGTTGGACATACAAGTCTACAGACTGACAGAGTCCTGAACAAAATATTCCGTAATACCAACATCCAAATGTGAAGCATTTTCCCACTCAAGTTGATGTTTCGAAGTACGTCCATCAGTTTTGTTCTATTGATAGAATCAAAATGCTTTCCTAAAGTCAATTAGAGCAACATATAAGCGACCTTTTCTTTTACTGAAATATTTCTGTACGTAGGCAGTTAGTGTGAAGATGTTGTCCGTAGTAGTGTAGCCCTGACGAAATCCTGCTTGTTCTTCACATATCTCGTGATTAATTTCAGTCCACGTCGATAGGCGCTTGTTAAGGATAGATGTGAAAACCTTTCCAAACACACTGTTTAAGGTAATTCCCCGGTAGTTATTCGGGTCTTTGAGGCACCCGCTTTTATGTATAGGAACAATAATGCCACTTTCCCAGCCGTTGGGAAACACCTATATCAAGGATTTTGTTGAAGAGTTTTTCTAAGTAAGGCAATATATACTTGAGTGATGATTTTAGTAATTCTGGTATTATATAATCCGGACCAGATGACTTTCCACTCTTTAATTTATTCACAGCTTCCGTGATTTCTTTAGCTGTAATGGGGACATCAACAGTATCAATATGGTTAAGCCCATTAATGTGTGAAGCCCATTTCTGGTGTCCCCCGCCGTGATGTTGCTGGAATATTGCTAAAATCGGCGTAAAACCAAACTCAGTCAGTCAGTCTTTGAGTCCTATATTCTATTATATACCCTCTTATCTTGCATTAATCTGTTACTCAATAAAACAAACCATAGCGTATAGCAATGTAGAACCGGCAGGGGTTCAATACTGAATCTGGGGTGCAATACGGGATTTGATGACGTCATCCGTATTGCACCCCTGTATCACTATCCTAAGTTTACATGGGTATGTAATAAAAAGATTGAACGGAACCTAATTTACACTGAGGCCACTAACAGCGATATTGTAGTTACTCTTCAAGTATTGATCGAGTGTGTACACATACAAAACAATATGATAGTATCATCTTTTCCAGTAGCCGGGTCAAATATAATTACAAATTCTACAAAATTGTGCAAAACTTGAAAATATCTTTCCATTATTGAACTTTCCAAGGTACAGTAGGATGTCTGGATTAAAGTGGTAAACAAAATGTACAAAAGAGCCATTTTCTCAAAAGGTGTGACATGGGCATATTAAAACCAGACAATTGGCATCATAAGCATCGAGTTACGTAACTGTGAGTGAGTGAGTATGGTTTTACGCCGCTTTCAGTCATATTCCAGCAATGTTACGGCTGGGGACACCAGAAATTGTACACATTGTACACATGTTGGGAATCGAACCCGGGTCTTCGGCGTGACGAGCGAACGCTTTAACCACTAGCCTACCCTACTGTCCCCGTAGGTTACTGGAATGTACTACGACAGGCATGAACCAAGTCAGCGATACTGACCACAATCCCGTACAAGGAAACCAGGCTGAATAATTATGGATGTGTAAGAAGCAGAGCACACGTATCTTACTTTGTTGACATGATCTAAGACAAATTTGTAGTCTTTCTCGTTGAAGATCTCGGCCTTTGGCCTTGTTGGTGGGCGTGGCGGGGGGTGGGGTCTGGCTTCGAGACATCGTGCTGTTGGTCCGACCATTCATACTCGGCTGTGAAAACAATAGAGAACAATACATCATACCACTGGAGTTTTAACTTCTTTAAGTTTCCTGACCAACTGCAATGTTGCCTGTCCATAATTGTTGAGAAACAAAGCAATAGTATCAAAAGGGTAACTTTACAACAATACCGTTTAATGTTAGTTCTCAGAAAATACAATGAACTGGTGGTGTGTCAACTTCGTAACTTTAATTCAATGAATTTATCAATTCCTTGATTTTTCCATATCTGAAAGCTCAGGAATTAACCGCTTTCAGGCTTTGTCCGTTAACAAATCAATTTTCACACGCTTCAATGCCGTCATTCTTACCGACATTTATTATCGGGGACTCTTCATTCAAGCGTCCCGGATTTTATAGACATTCGTTTTCCTACAGACGCGGGGGGGGAATGTCTCCCGTACACAAGTTGATCGAAGCGAGACTCATTTATTTACATGAAAGCTCAGGAATTAACCGCTTTCAGATCCATCGACTACCTGTCACCATATAACCATTCCCTTCCCTACAAACTAGTGTTGTACATATACCTGCACTGAACAAAAAAACCTTATCTATCGAACGAGAAAAAACCCCTTTTCCCTGCTTGAATGACTGGTTTAGTAGTGAGTGAGTGAGCGAGTTTAGTTTGACGCCGCACTCGGCAATATTCCAGCTATATGGCGGCGGTCTGTAAATAATCGGGTCTGGACCTGAAAATCCAGTGATCAACAGCATGAGCATCGATCTGCGCAATTGGGAACCGATGACATGTGTCAACCAAGTCAGCGAGCCTGACCACCCGATCCCGTTAGTCGCCTCTTACGACAAGCATAGTCGCCTTTTGTGGCAAGCGTGGGTTGCTGAAGACCTATTCTACCCCGGATCTTCACGGGCCGGTTTAGTAGTGGCATACCTGTATCAATTTCACCGACAACATTCAGATCTATAGAATTCTTTATGGAAGAACTTCTTTGAAAATAATATGATAACAATTGATATGATCAACGAATATTAGTTGTTTTTTTTACGGAGTCGATAAACGGAACTGTTTCTTTGGTTCGCTGTGATCGATAATATCGATTGATTAATGAGCACGGTCGTAAATGCGTCAACACAAGAACAAGAAGGCCCAACAAGAATTAGTTTGTAGCACGGTTATGTGGGCTTTGTCCGTTAACAAATCAATTTTCACACGCTTCAATGCCGTCATTCTTACCAACATTTATTATCGGGGACTCTTCATTCAAGCGTCCCGGATTTTATAGACATTCGTTTTCCTACAGACGCGGGGGGAATGGTTCCCGTACACAAGTTGATTGAAGCGAGACTCATTTATTTATATTAGTTCGTTGGATATGCACGGAGAACTTAATGGTATTTTAATGTTGTAAGGACTAATGCGATTCGGGGTTGAAACAGTGCACGGCTGTAAACAGTTCAGCCGAATTTTCAGACAATTCTTAATCATTGTTTAGTCGGACGATTTTTTGTCAAAGTACGGTAATATAACTAAACAATCGATATGTGTCTTATTTCTACACACCGTAGAGTAGAAGTCAATTTACAGACAAATATTTATCTGTTGTGTTGACGCCTTCGGTGAGTTCATTCTGAAATCAACCTAAGATAAAGATATCTGATATGGGCAATCGTTTAATTTAACGTGAAGTCATATGATGAAGAGTTTACCATGTCTGAAATCCAATGGTGTCATTTGGTTGTGAGTTGTTGTTTTTTATACGCCGCTTTTAGCAATATTCCAGCAATATCACGGCGGGAAACACCAGAAATGGGCTTCACATATTGTACCCATGTGGGGAATCGAAATCGGATCTTCGGCGTGACGAGCCAACGCTTTAACCATTAGGCTACCCCACCACCCATACATTGAGGTGATAAGGACCAATCTCCTCGGTTAGTATACATTATCTGGGAGGTGTATCCATGTAAAAGCGGCGTAAAAACTCCTTAACAAATGCTTTAACTATTCAGGAGAATAACATAATATGTTTATTTTTCCTAGAATATTCAAATTTGAGGCTCGAGAATGTAATTTGGGAACCATTATCATTATCGTTATTTTTAAACCTTTTAAATTAATAAATAGATATTTATTTCAAAACGTATTGATACGCAGTGAAACACATTTTCAACCAATCAGCTAACACCACCCTCCCAATTACTTTTAGAGTATTCATTTATGATTCTGTCAAACAATATGTCATCAATATTTAAACTGATCGATGAGTATCAATCAGTCGGTTCAGACATAAACCTATCGGACGTGAGATGCATGTTCAAACACGGGCCCGTGTCAAAATTATCACGTTATTAAAATCGATACTTAATTAGGCTATTACAATTACTGCTTTGTTCCATAGCCTTTAATAATTTGTAATCATTCATTATTCATGTCGCAAAAAATAAAGGTTTTCGCGATATCCCATAAGCTAAACAAATTTCCATTATCCTGTTTAATTACTAAAGTAAACACTCGCCCACAAGCCTATAGCAGTTTTGACGAACGATCACGTATTTGAACAACAAAACATTTATTCAGAATCAGACCAAATACAAGTCAAACGTTATATCGCACATACCGTGTTATACGTAATGACTTTACACTTGCATTAAACACGGTATAGATGTTTATCATGGAAAACATGATCTATATCTGCGTAATACCTTATCCGTTAAGTAAACCTAGGTGTATTAAACATGTCCAATGTATAAACCTGTGGATCAAGCGGTGTATATTACAAATCTCTCCACATCAAAGACATATTCATATATCCGTAACTGCGGTTCAAGACCCGGCTTGTAAACTTCGGTAAACATTTGCGCTTCTGATACGACATAAAATCAATAACGCGATGAATTACACAATCATTTCTTTTCAAGAAATTTGTAATTGGATTTTTTACAATCCAAATTTAAAACTTAGAGAAACACAACTTACCAATGTTCAGGTGTACACTTAAATGGGAATGTAGAATGTGCTCTATTATTTAAGTTAAGAGGCCGTCGTTTTAATAATTTACAGCTAATCCATTACACCCATCCGGATGTTCTTAAACAAGGGGATATATTCATGGAAACAGATTGGTATCCAAGGACCAATAATAAACAATGAGGTGGTTGTAGTAACTATTGTTGTGAACAGCTGTCGGCGCTTTGAGGGCGTTGTCAGCGCTGTAACAAGAGACGGCGGGGAAGCCTGCGTTTATGGGTTCAGGAATGTGTCAGGTAAAGAACTGTTTAAGACAGGACCACTTCCAAATGATCTTGCGTGAGTGAGTGATTTTGTTTTTACGCCGCTTTTAGCAATATTCCAGCAATATCACGGCGGCTGACACCATAAATTGGCTTCACACATTGTACCCATGTGGGGAATCGAACCCGGGTCTTCGGCGTGACGAGCGAGCGCTTTAATCACTAGACTACCCCACCGCCCCATATGATCTTGAAGTCCAGGCAGTAATGGTGTATGACGAGTTCCCTTTAGCA
Organism: Haliotis rubra; assembly: GCF_003918875.1. Lineage (NCBI taxonomy): Eukaryota > Metazoa > Mollusca > Gastropoda > Lepetellida > Haliotidae > Haliotis > Haliotis rubra. The sequence continues at coordinate 1,039,652 of NW_025767014.1, forward strand.
CTGTTTTAGGTTTTGGATGGAGGGTGTTTATGATTAATGTTTAATATCAATTAATAACAAATAGCATAAACCTACCTCCACCAATTGTTTCATTGACTGACTCAGTTTATCCCTTGCGTGTGTTGATTTGTGACAAGAAACACCCTTTCACAACAAAATCTCCGCTTGCCCATAACTCGTCTTGACTGCAGGATACGCTCGGCTTATATATAGATGGAGATATTAATTAAGCCATGTCCGGACTGATTGAATGATAACCTCTATTGATAAATATATGACTGCAGCATGCATTCCCCTTATTACAGGAATTAACCGCTTTATGTCAATCTTACCACGTTTCTGAGCTATGCCAACCGTTACACATCTCCCTTTCAGCTCCGACTTTAGACAGTTTTATATTAAAAGAGGGTTCCTTAGAATTCTATTCATTTAACGTTATACCTGTGTATGACTTCTTTATACGGGGACTATAGGTTAGTCTGGGCTGTTGCTTACATCCCAGACTAATGTATTTCATCAGAATTATAAGCTTAAGTTTCACTATGTATTTCTCTCTCTTTGGGGACATAATTACTTAGAGGTACTGGTTACAAGGAACTGTTAAAGGGACATTCGCATAGTAAAACAGACATGGCAAGCCTCTTATCATGATGTCAACGACTACTGACGCTAAGACTGATTCAACAATGTCAAATGTAGATCTATGGTGGGCCAAGTCAAGAAGATGGTATTATATATCTTTCTGTTTTTGAGTTTCTTGCTATTTTCATACGATTTTGAAATAAGGTTTAGTGTCACGGGAATATTGGTAGTGCTGACCTTGACCCCCGTTGATGACGTTGACGGTCTGGACGAGGTGGAGGCGTTTTGTGACGCGACCGTAGCCGGCCGATTTGTCTCCTTGGACGCGCCGCTTCCCATTGTGCAAGCTAACAGATGGTGACGTCACTCAGGCTGTGCGTTACGTGGTGGGTAGGGGCATGCTCGGTTATCTGCAACACAGAGTCAAACCTAGTCAGACTATGTTATTCTGGTGAGTAAAAGTAAACTGTGACTGGTTTGCAGAGTGAGTGAGTGAGTGAGAACATGTGTGATAGTGCTGATGCTTCGCACCCGTGAGTGAGTTTAGTGTTACGCCGCACTCAGCAATATTCAAGCGGCGGTCTGTAAATTATCGAGCCTGTACCAGACAATCCAGTGATCAACATCATGAGCATCGACCTACGCAATTAGGAACCGATGACATGTATCAACCAAGACAGCGAGCCTGACCACCCGATCCCGTTAGTCGCCTCTTACGACAAGCATGGGTAACTGAAGATCACTTCTAACCCGGATCTTCACGGGTCGCTTCGCTCCGAGGGGGTACGGAATGATCACCAGCAACCTATGCTGCTCATAAGAGGCGAACCAACTGATCGGGTGGGCAGGCAGGCTCGATGACATTCTGATGACGTGGGTCGTTCTTCACGCTATATATCACCGGATTGTCTGGTCCATGATTTACAGGCCGCGTCATATCTAGAATATGTTTATTACCAAACGGAATTAAACAGTTAAACAAACAACAAATACTTCATTAACACGTGCGTGCATTTTCACGAATCGTGATTTACAGTGTTAAAGTGGAAGTGGGATCATGCAAACTGTGATGAAATTAATTAAGATACTGAGCAGTCCCTCGCATGCTAACGTGTCAGATTAGCGTGGGAGTGAAGCAACGAGTGAATGTTTTCAAAAGAGCACCGTAACGCAAATGGCAAGCAAATACTTGTAAACAGGGTGAAACTGAAAAATTCGAACCCATGAAAATTAGTTCTAGCACGACTGAAATGCCTGGACCAACCTTTAGTTGGTCTTGGCACGACACAGTGACGACGGCAATATTTACAGCGATTCGGGATGTGTTTGAGGCGCTCCCACGGAGTTGACAGGACCAAATGCCGCGTCTGATATTTTTTTAAAACAACGGCCATATTAACACACAAAGTGTTCTAGAAAATTGTCAAATGCAGCATATGTCATAATTGGGATTACACTTTCTAAGATATGTCATATCCCAAATATACCATATAATATATGTTTCTGTAGTACTGAGGGCGCTGCTGTAGCCCAGTGGTTAAAGCGTTCGCTCGTCACGCAGAAGGCCCGGGTTGGTTCGATTCCCCACATGGGTACAATATGTGAAGCCCATTTCTGGTGTCCCCCGCCGTGCAATTGCTGAAATATTGCTAAAAGCGGCGTCAAACCATACTCACTCACTCACTGTAGTACTGAGGTTTCACGCACCTGTTCGGTTGATGAAACACTCTACACCGACTCGGTAAACGTCTCAGCCACGGCACTGGACTGGACGGGTACCTCCCACCGAATTCAGTAATCGTGTATAACTCTGGGGGGTAGACTGTTCGCTTGTCCCCTCAGTCAGACAAACATTTGTACCAGTAACCATTAACTTCCATTATATCTGACTCCCTGTGTGTGTAATGTTCAATACACTCACAAGTATATACAAACAGCAGCTTCATATGCAATTAACATTCTAGAGAGCGAGATAACGTAATATATGAGGCATTCGTCACCACTCGCCCCTTCCCGTAACCTCGCTATTCGGCTTGTCCCGGAATAACACGAGTTGGTCACGAACGTATATGAAGCTGTCTATATATTCTGTATTAGTTTTCTATGTACAGAAAGGACGGTATTTCAAAGAGACTGACTCACCGGTTTATCAGAAGTCATTCCACTGCTGTGGTAGAAATTGAATCCACGAGTGCAACTGTTTGAGTTTGATAAAGAGCAATATATAAACCTGACATGTACCGCTACTTTGAATAATAAACACGCTTACACTTATTGGCTTTGCGTATACACTGGAACACGTAACATGGGGGAAAGGATCGAGGAAGAGGGGGTGGGGCGTACGGACCCTGTCGGAGTCTACGTCGAAGAATTCCCTATAAGCCTATATTCGCGGGTTCGAATCCCTGTTCGTTTTAACTATGTTTCTAAGTTTGCCAGCACCATGTCCATACACCAGGGTTTTAAAGGTCTTAAGATGTGCATCACCTGAAACGCGCATCAAGCTGATTCAACGTGATATAGTGAGTGAGTGAGTTTGGTTTTACGCTGCTTTTAGCAATATTCCAGCAATATCACGGTGGGGGACACAGAAATGGGCTTCACACATTGTACCCATGTGAGGAATCGAACCCGGGTCTTCTGCGTGACGAGCGAACGCTTTAATCTCTCGGCTACACCAACGTGCATGGTATAAACGAAATATTGTTCAAAGAGGCGTTAAACCAACCTCAGTCACTAATGAGACAAACACTAAGCGTTGCTTCTCTTGAATTCATAAATATTCCAGTGAAACTTTCATAGACACGGACATGACTTAAACAGTAGACTGTAAAGTACCAATATCTCTACCAAGCGGATACAGTGAAAGTTTCAAAGACACGGACATGACTTAAACAGTAGGCTGTAAGTACTTATATCTCTACCAAGCGGATGCAGTGAAACTTCACGTCGGAGCTTTTGTGCATGTATTAGCTCTAGAATTGCCACAGTTATCCAAGTAGGATTGTATCGTCTAAGGAACCATAACTGATCTAATGAGCCATTCGCAGTTTCACTGTGCTAGAGTTGGTACTTAGACTTGCATGGCTTAATCTTTGAGTAGATTGTCCAGAATAACATGTTCCATTTCTATCTCTTATTCCGGATTCCACCACGAAGTAACGTGCCTTATACGTGTCCTGTAAGAGGGGTTTCCGGACTGTCTGGGTCCACTCTTACGGAGAATTCACATGCATGGACAACTTGTGCAGATATTAGGTTTACCGTAAACCTAGTCATTTAGCGCAACAGTAAGTAAAACTAACACTTATATATCAAGCAGTACTTCATTAAACCCAGTGGCCACGTAGTTACCAATAGAACACTGTACTTTGTTCGTAACGCTAATACAATCAGATTGGAACATCACACCACATTAGCTACAACCACCACTCAGAGCATCACAACAGGCTAAGGAGTATCACCACAGACCTTATAGTTAGTGACTGCCAACATTGAGAGCATCACAACACACCCAGTTAAAGCCAACATCGAGAGCATCACAACACACCCAGTTAAAGCCAACACCGAGAGCATCACAACACACCCTGTTAAAACCAACATCGAGAGCATCACAGCACACCCAGTTAAAACCAACATCGAGAGCATCACAACACACCCAGTTAAAGCCAACATCGAGAGCATCACAACACACCCAGTTAAAGCCAACATCGAGAGCACCACAACACACCCTGTTACTGCCAACATCGAGAGCACCACAACACACCCTGTTACTGTCAACATCGAGAGCACCACAACACACCCAGTAAAATCCAACATCGAGAGCACCACAACACACCCTGTTTAAGCCAACACCGAGAGCACCACAACACACCCTGTTAAAGCCAACACCGAGAGCACCACAACACACCCAGTTAAAGCCAACACCGAGAGCACCACAACACACCCTGTTACTGCCAACACCGAGAGCATCACAACACACCCAGTTAAAGACAACATCGAGAGCATCACAACACACCCAGTTAAAGCCAACACCGAGAGCATCACAACACACCCAGTTAAAGCCAACACCGAGAGCATCACAACACACCCTGTTAAAGCCAACATTGAGAGCCTGTTACAACCAGTTAAAGCCATTGAGAGCACCACAACACACCCAGTTAAAGCCAACATCGAGAGCAACACCACAACACACCCTGTTAAAGCCAACATCGAGAGCATCACAACACCGAGAGCACCCTGTTGCTGCCAACATCGAGAGCACCACAACACACCCTGTTACTGCCTACACCGAGAGCACCACAACACACCCTGTTAAAGCCAACATCGAGAGCATCACAACACACCCAGTTAAAGCCAACATCGAGAGCACCACAACACCCAGTTAAAGCCCATCGAGAGCACCACAACACACCCAGTTAAAGCCAACACCGAGCCAACAACAAACCAAGAGAGCACCACAACAACACACCCTGTTACTGCCAACACCTGTTACTGCCAACATCGAGAGCACCACAACACACCCTGTTACTGCCTACACCGAGAGCACCACAACACACCCTGTTAAATCCAACATCGAGAGCACCACAACACACCCTGTTAAAGCCAACATCGAGAGCACCACAACACACCCAGTTAAAGCCAACATCGAGAGCACCACAACACACCCAGTTAAAGCCAACACCGAGAGCATCACAGTAACAACTGTTCATCAAGCTGTTTGTGGACGCATCCCCTGATACTAGTAAGAATGATATATCGCTTCATAAACCCGTTCACCGGAACTACAGACATAATATTCGCAGAAGCTGTTTACAAAATCACATCTGTTGTGTCAATGATTGAGAGCTAACTATATGAAGAACAGCGCTGCGGTTTGCCCACACCCTAGCGATCTCTACAGACATGACATCAACAAACTGATAGCTATATGCTAGATTACATATGGATGACATGATTACATATGGAGGACGTGCCACAGACGACTGCGACTAACCTTGTTAGAGTCCAGGTCAAGATTCATAACAAAGTCTCCAGCACAGCTAACACCACCGTGACCATTTCATAGGGTTCAGCTCCTCGCAGTTTGCTTAAATGTCGTCTGCCACTTAAATATTTCCTCGTTTCACATTGTCAGACAGTTTCTGTCTTCTGCAAAAGGTGTCGTCTGCTGGCATACGCCATCATCGACCAGTGACGCTCGCCCCGTTTACAGCTCTCGCGCATCCCTCCACCAGCTCGAAAGGGTCAGCGCTTATTTCCACAAAATGATTACTACTTTCAGTATCGATCCCGACAATGGCGACGGGATCACCAGTAAGCGCACAACTTTCGTGCTCAAGTCTGCAGTCAGCTGCATGGGCTGAACTTATTGATTGAAATTCGGTACTTAGTACACGGCTTAAAAAGCTATTTGTTATGAGGAACGATTGATGAAATACTATGGGTTATAACTACATGTAGATTTTGAATACAGATTAACACGTATATTGCCTTACATTAGGGTTGTGATGATCGGTAGTCAAAACAGACTTCACATGAAAACGTTCATTGTGAAACTAGGAAACTAGGTTAGGTAAGTAGGTGACTCGGTTGCATTAGTGAGTGAGGGGTTGAGTGAGTGAGTTACCGAGTGGGTGGCTGAGTGGGTGAATGAGTGGTTGGGTGAATGGATGGGTGAGTGAGTGAGTGAGTGAGTTAATGAGTGGGTAGCTGAATGAGAGAGTGGGTGAATGTGTGGTGGGGGTGAATGAATGGGTGAGTGGGTGAGTTAATGAGTGGGTAGCTGAATGAGGAGAGAGTGGGTGAATGTGTGGTGGGGTGAATGGATGGGTGAGTGAGTGAGTGAGTTAATGAGTGGGTAGCTGAATGAGAGAGTGGGTGAATGAGTGGTTGGGTGAATGGATGGGTGAGTGAGTGAGTTAATGAGTGGGTAGCTGAATGAGAGAGTGGGTGAATGTGTGGTGGGGTGAATGGATGGTGAGTGAGTGAGTGAGTTAATGAGTGGGTAGCTGAATGAGAGAAAGTGGGTGAATGTGTGGTTGGGTGAATGGATAGGTGAGTGAGTAAGTTAATGAGTGGGTAGCTGAATGAGAGAGTGGGTGAATGTGTGGTGGGGTATGGGTGAGTGAGTGAGTGTTTTTAATGAGACAGTAAAAATGGCAAAAAGCAAAAGAGAGGATGAGAGTAAATGTGAGTGTGTGAATGAAATCCTGGCGAACAGTTCCACGAGTGAAAGAGTGATTGGATGAGTGGATGGCTGAATGAGCGCGCGTTTTCAAGGCTGGACGAGGCATGTGTCAGTGTAAGTAATGAACTAGCCTGTGAAATATTGTTGTATGTGTACATTTCTGTACCTGGGGAGTCGAACCTGGTATCGGGCGTTACAAGCTAACCCCCACCCCCACCCTACCCATCCCCCTATACATATATTGTAGTGTACACCCAACGTCGGTAACAAGGGTTGCAAGCACATAATACTTCTACCGACAGGTAGACATAGCTTCAAAGGATCGAGTGCGTGTTTACAAACTTTCAGCAAGATGTCTATTAAGTCAGAATCTTCAAACATAAACCTAGACTAACATCTAGTCTCTGAAATGAACAATATTTTACAGGAGAAAGCAGTGCCCCTAAATTATAATAATAAAATATAATATAAAGGAGTGTAGACACTTTCCTCATTTCAACATGAAACTGAGGAAATCTAGACACCACATAATCGAGTTTGCATGGGCCTTCTTGGGCATATTTGTTTCAGGTTGTGTCTTGACAAACTAATAAAAACCTTATTTCCCAATTTATTACACTGCTTTGAATTAATGCATAATATTAAATCCAAAGATGATAAAGTACGTCAGTTGGCAGACATAAATATTTTCTTTACAGCGTGTCTCATAAAGCAATAGATGATAAATCAACTTATTGACAAAGTTCATACACAGACTAAGCCGTAGTGAATGTTCTTAAGGTAATAACTTAATTTAAGAATCATATCACGTAAATTACTTCAGAAAATCAGTGAACCCTTCTGAGAAATTTAAGGACGCGAAATGAACATTTGACATCGCTATGAAAAGCGCTATCGAGCGGCCGTCTAAATTATCCATTCTTAGACGAACGACAGCACATTACCTTTTTCACGAGATTATTGATCTGTAAGTTTTCAGAAAGGGAATGATCTGACAGTCGGCAACAGGCGTCACCAATGAAAGTATTCCGATAGAGCTGTTTGAATAAACCAATGACGCAAATATCGGCGTCTAATCTTAATTGGCACCTGTCCCGAGCAAGCACAACCCGTGTTACACCCCTGGTGTAATCTGAAGGGTAACGGGAACACACTGGATATATCTGCTCTGTGTGCTGTTAGCGATATCTGGTTGTGCCACTGCTAGGCGCCACGGAGCTCACCTGTTGTACAGCTGGGAGGAATGCATGCCCACTAATTGCTGATTGTACTAACATTAAATTTAACATATAAATAAACATTACCCGTGCTGTTGGAGCCATGTACCTTTTAAACTGTATGTCACCTGCTGAAGTGTTCTGTGTAATACATATGAATATATAATTCCAGGAATAAATGGTTTTTTATATAATTTCCCTCCACCGTTAGAGCTAATGATTCTAGACCCCGCTGTGCTGGGCGGGTAGCCTAATGGTTAAAGCGTTCGTGCGTCACGCCGAAGACCCTGGTTCGATTCCCCACAGGTATATGATGCGAGAAGCACATTTCTGGTGTCCCCTGCCATGATTTGGCTTGAATACTGCTCATATCACCATGCGGTGATATTGCTGGATGTTGCAAAATGCGGCGTAAAACGATACTCACTCACTCAAGATCCCGATAATCCAATACCTCACACTGTGGACAATCAAGACTATGATCTCCTAAATGTATACATCGTGACATTAGCCATGAACATGATTCGTAAATCTGACAACATGTTAACGGGCGATTTCACTTTGGTGAAGTGAGGAGAAATCGGCTTACGGTGTCGTTCAAGAGTATTGCAGCAACATAGCGACGTGATGCCGAAATTACGTTAAAACATTAGATTTACGACAGTCGTAACGCTGAGACAGGTGTGTTGACTCTCAGAGTACACTGTAACAGTAAATTAACTTAACGTAATAAAACAATACACAACATTGTAAACGGCTCTCAGTAAAGGTAAACCAAAGTCTATATATAGTCACTTCAACAGACAGCATAACAAACCCTAGTGACTGAGATTATATCAAGTGTACACACGTATTGTGGAGTTACGACGCTATACATTTTATTACCCGTACTGGTACGGAGATGTAGGTACCTGGCCCAGTGCAATCACTGAGTGAGTGAGTTTAGTTTTACGCCTCACTCAGCAATATTCCAGCTATATGGCGGCGGTCTGTACCATGTGATCAACAGCATGAGCATCGATCTGCGCAATTGGGAACCGATGACATGTGTCAACCAAGTCAGCGAGCCTGACCACCCGATCCCGTTAGGCGCCTCTTACAAGCATCGGTTACTGAAGATCAATATTCTAACCCGGACCTTCACGGGTCCAGTGTAATCAGTAATCACAATCATAAAAAACAAACAACCCATTCTGTTAGATCCATACAGTCCAGGCGACAATTATCAAGATTATCTACACATATACAAAATACAAATAACACTGTCCCGTAACAATGAGCTAGAATGCATCGTCATACTATGAGGATTCGAACCCGGTATTCGGATCGACGAGTAACAGGCTGTCACATGGCCCGTCCAGTGACACTGATCCGACGGGTTGAGGGATTATTATGCTCTTTCTGTACATCATAACACGATCATGTTAACACAAATCAAATGAGATTTTAACGGACCCCTAAGGGGGCTGTGGTGTAGCCTAGTGGTTAAAGCGTTCGCTCGCCACGCCGAAGACGTAGAATGGGTACAATGTGTGGATCCCATTTCTGGTGTCCCCACCGTGATATTGATGGAATATTGCTAAAGCGACGTAAAACTAAACTCACTCATTCACTTAACTAACCCCTTTTCAGGCAGAAAGCTTACTTGAAACGTAGGTACAAAGTTCCACCTCCTGTCTTGCATCTACTCCGACGGGTACAGTAGGGGATGATATACCCCTGGGTTCAGAGGATGATATCGTATGTGCATGTCCGCGAGAGTGAAGACAACAAACGACTGTATGACTGTTTACAGGTTGTCAACAAACACTTCCGGCTGCACGGATCGCCTGATTGGTCATCGGTCGACCGCACTAGACATTAAGTGACCCGACAACGCTGCCCATACAAATAGCCCACTAACAAAGCGACAGTGGGATACATATGTACGATCTGAATCGCGCCACGGGTACGGGAATTATTGCCGGTCGATATTTTTGTCAAGACATTGTAAGGATATGACAGCGGGTTGTTAATGGTGCGTGGAAATCGTGACAGCGTGACGGGGATTGTGTAAGCACGAAGAAGGGCGATTGAAGTACCGTTAGTTCCGGCAGAATGGGAAGCTCCTATTGGCAAGTCAAACACACGAAGCTGCGTAAAGATGTGACTCATTTTCTTTAACATTGTACATACAAACTGATACACCACAAAGTCATGGGAGTCAAAGGGTATGAAGAACAGTTACCTAACGGTCACATGATATCTTAACCAAACTTTCGGGGAGGGGTGGGGGAGTTATGGATGTCAACTTCTGTAAGATGAATAAAGGGATGTTTCGGAGTATAATCATACTTGTTCAGCAGATACATATACAACTATCTGTTTCCAGGCTTGCATTGCCTGATGAAGGAGTAAGTATATAATCCGAAACGTCGTGTATTACAGAGATCATCCTAGTCTGTCGTACAGACCCTGAAGCAAATATATCCAAGAAAGCCCACACAAGTCTAGAAAATATGGCAAGTCTAGATTTCCTCAGCTTCTGAAAATGAAGAAAGTCTCAGGGCTCCTTTTCATTATATATTTTTTTTTTTTACTATGAACATTTTTCAGTAAAATATGTTCATTTCAGAGACTAGTTGTTAATCTAAAGTCATCCATAAAATACCCATTGATATGTATCACTTATAAATGCCATTCACAGACCCTTCAGATAACCTTAGAACAAACAAAGATTATTCTGAAACATATATTGTATCAGGGAGACTATAGAGTATCCCTGGTTGTATTAATGCTTATAGTACCACAAAAGATGCTGAAAACCATGAAACATAATCAAGTCTAATCAGAGTTTTATACTCACTGCTGTTTTGAAAGACGACCCTACTTAGATTTAGAGGCTGCGCAGGGGTTGGTACATAGAGTCACGTACTGTGACCAAAATACATTGTGACTAACGCTCAAAGTTTAAATCAGTTGGACGTCGATTTCGTAATCGCTATTATTTGTTATCTGGACGAACTCTTTTGAAAATGATAAATACATTTTTCTAAAGAAAGCATACTGAGTTTTTTTTATTTATGTAATTGAATATTGGAAGAACAGTTATCTCTGATTATATCGAGGTGGAATCTATTTAGCCACGACCCCATACCACGCCTGACATGTATATTTGTTCATACAGAAATGTTGTTTTTTTTGCTTTTCAAACATAAGTTATGTATAAGTTATGTAGCCTACCAATCACCAGTTGTGTCTTATGGGTGTGGTGTTTTTAAGTTTTAAAAGTTTCAAATCAATTTATATCATAAAAATATATAACAAATTAACAACGTTGTAGTTTTCTTGCAATGCGTAATAAGCGCCGGTACAGTTAGTTTTGTCAATAATATCGATAACTCTGATATTTTAAACAGAAAATCGAACATATGGTAAAATGAAATTGATAGGTATACATCTAGTTTTTTTTGACTCTTAGTGTACGTTATTCCCAAGTCTTGATAGTGAGTGAGTGAGTGAGTGAGTGAGTGAGTGAGTGAGCGAACGAGCATGTTTTAGCAATATTCAATTCCGGAAAATATCAAGGCCACTGGAAATGGGCTTCACACGGTGTACCCTTGTGATGAATCAACCCCGGGTCTTCTGTGTGACGAGCAAATGCTTTAAACGCAGACAAAAGAACATAAAGAAATGAATGTTTTACAGATATCATCTTCTCTATAATGTGTAAGGATGTCTCACTGCAACCACTTGCCCTTTCACCACGAGATGTCGCAACCGGTATATCCTGCTACGGTGGGGCGGTGGGCCTTGTGGTCAAAGCGTTGGCTCGTCACGTCGAAGACCTGGGATCGATTCCCCACATGGTACAGTGTGTGAAGCCCATTTCTGGTGTCCCCCGCCGTGATATTGCTAAAAGATGCCTGAAACCGTACTCACACTACGGTATGGCTACACTCCTAGTAGTGTAACTGTGAGCTAAACACAGGCTTGTTTGCTCTATGTGTGGTAGGACCCGTGAAGGTCCGGGTTTAGAATAGATCTTCAGTAGCCCATGCTTGTCGTAAGAGGCGACTAACGGGATCGGGTGGTCAGGCTCGCTGACTTGGTTGATACATGTCATCGGTTCCCAATTGCACATATCGATGCTCATGATGTTGATCACTGGATTGTCTGGTCCAGACTCGACTTAATTACAGACCGCCGCCATATAGCTGGAATATTGCTGAGTGCGGCGTAAAACTAACTAACTCACTCACTCACTATGTGTGGTAGGTCAGGTGGATCGCAGTGTATCGCAGTGTATCACAGAATTGGCTCATGATCGATGACATTGAGTGGGGTAGATTACATAGGGATATATCACTGAGTGTGGGGGGTGGGTGTATTATGGTGAGAGATCACCTCACTTCCTGGTCCAGGGGGGCAGCAGATAAGGCAAAATAGGCTCGGGGTGGGTTGCAGTTACTAACGTTGAGGGTGTCTGTGTGGGTCAGTTCGGATCGTTTCCATGGAATCGGGTGGACGGGGGGGTGAATCGGCCTGGTCGGGTAAGAAACTGAAGGGTTAAGGGATCAGTGTGTGTCAGTTCGGATCGGTTCGGACCCTTAAAGATCCGGGTTAGAATTGGTCTTCTGTAACCCATGATTATCGTAGGAGGCGACTAACGGGGCCGGGTGGTAAGGCTCGCTGACTTGGTCAATGCATGTTATCGTATCCCAATTGCGTAGAACGATGCTCATGATGTTGATCACTGGATTGTCTGGTCCAGGCTCGATTATTAACAGACCGCTGCAATATAGCTGGAATATGACTGAGTGCGGCGTGAAGCTAAACTCACTCACTGACGTTGAGGATGTCGGTGTGGGTCAGTTCGCATCGTTTCCATGGAATCAGGTGGATGGGGTGGTTCGGCCGAGTTGGATAAACTACTGACGGGTAAATCTTTAGTGTTGATCAAGGACGGTCGGTTTGGACGCCGTTGTGAGTTGGGTAGGGGAGCGGCACTGAACTCATGAGGGTCGGGTGGGGGGGGGTGGGAGGTGGGTTAGAATGGGTTTATCTTGAAGGGATGGTTCGTACCGGGACAGGGTCTAATAAATTCGATGGTGCAACTTGGTATAAAGAGGACTGTTATATGTACATATAAGGGTCTGACCCACGTCAGGGTTGTCCTCCATAACAGTGGCACGTCCTTTGATACCCGTAATACCAGATGACGTAACCAACAGAATTGATTTTTCTTCGACTCCGCTAACGTATATCACACGTCAATCTCAGTCTGTGTGATATAACTCCTGTTACAGAAGTAGTCGTCATTAGGGCCAACTACAGAAGTCCAAACGCAAATATACGTCTCACATCAGCTGCTCGCCTGTAAGTGGGGATAATCAGCATTACGTCACTATGACGGTACACCTCTATGATAAGTTCCCTGTACGAAGTACTACAGTTAATGCTACCCCGTAAACCTTTCTCACCAGGCTCAAGTACTGCTGCTCTTGTGACGTCTTTGAGATAAACTCTCTACAAAATATTACGGAATCCCTTTTGTACGGAAGCCTTTCAGGCCCAGGTGTTTTATCTTGGAATTTCAAGATACTAAGTTGAAATTCAAAGATATGTGCGTTGAAATAGCCCTAAAAGGCTTTCGTACAACAAGTACGTTCCAGGTAACAATACTGGTATCTGCAGAAGGATTAATCGGAATGGCAGTAAGTGGCATAACTCGGATATTAGATAGAACCAACTGATATAACCTGTATATAGATTACTCCCCATGTGTTCTATAATTATTCATCATGCATTTTAGAATTATCATCCATGTGTTCTAAACATATTCACATACATTGTATATTTTACAATTATTCACCATGTATTCTACAATTATCCATCATGTATTTTACAATTATTCACCATATATAATTTACAAGTATTCACCATATATTCTACAAGTATTCTAAATATATTGTACAATTATTCATCATGTATTTTACAACTATTCACCACCTATTCTACAATATTTCAATATCTATTCTACAATTATTCACCACCTATTCTACAGTAATTCACCATATATTCTACAGGTATTCACCATAACCATATATTCTACAATAATTCAACATATATTCTACAATTATTCACCACCTATTCTACAATAATTCAACATCTATTCTACAATTATTCACCACCTATTCTACAATAATTCACCATATATTCTACAATTATTTACCATATATTCTACAATTATTCATCATGCATTCTACTATTATTCACCATGCATTCTATACTCATGCCAATAATGGTTGTCAACCCCCTCCCCACCCCAATAAAAACCCCCCAGGGGTGAAAACCATTATTGGCATGGGTGACAACCATAATTGGCATGAGACTAGCATTATTCAGCATGCATTCTACAATTATTCACCATGTATTATACAATTATTCACCATGTATTATACAATTATTCACCATGTATTCCTCAATTCTACAGCTTACAGCGATACTCCCAACAACACGAAATCCTACTTACGTCATATCGTCCACTCGTGTTGACTTAACACGTAGTCACCTTGGAGAGCAACTGTTACCAGGAAGTTGCCTTTATATATCTGCTCTGACAAGCAAGTGAGTGACTTCTTTATAAATCTTATCTGAAGGAGTTTATTCGACTAAACAGATATATGCCGGGGTCCCCAAGTAGGCAGTGACTGGTCCATGCTTATAATACAAGTAGAGAATATATTCTTTACACGCGTGAGGCTTGAATACCAATATATAGGCCAGATCTTGTTGTATTACATGTACGGCAAGCAATGTCCTTGGCGACGACGTTGACAGCTGCCCTGTTTTATTGATAATTAGTCTCAAAAGACTTAACGCCAACTCTGAGAACTTTTTGTAACGTCGTTACCAGAACCTCAATTGTATTCTATATGAACCAATGACACGCTAGAACTCTTTACATCGCGTTTATAAGAGAGCGCCTGAGTCAAAAGTCACTGAACGAGCGTACCGGTTCATATTGATTGAATGCCACCTTACAAACTCCACACACTGTATGTGCTTAACGGAATGCTCTCTATCGCTGCCGTTATAGCAGCAACACAGATATGTTTTTTGTTCATCGTGATTTTCAACTTGTGATCAGATAAATATATATTAGGTGCTGACTTTCATGACGAACATATGGAAACTACATCCCTTGGAAAATATTTCCTATAAAGAAAGGAAAATATTGTAATTATCATGTATATTCATTTAAAAAGCTTTGCGAAATATATGATTGTGAAATAAGTATTAAATGTTCACATAAACATAAAACAAGAGAATGTGTACATGTAGGGCTGTAACGATGCATCGGACTATCGATGGATTGCAGTTGTTGAGTCTCCGATTGTAATTAATCGATTGCAGAAACGAAAAACTATCCATGCATCGATAATGTGTGACTATCGATAGTTTAGTAATTGACTTCCGTTGATAAACGCGCAGCGCGAAATACAGTAAGTACTAGATTCGTTCACTTTGATTTAGAGGTATCCACCCCTGTTACATCTTAAACAAACTTGAACTAGGTTTCTAGTTTCTTGCCAGTTATTAAAAGAGACTGAAACTACTTCAGCTTGTTTTTATTTCATATAAACTATACATTCACTTGGAAAATGACTTCAAATGAGACAATTCAAGGAGAGAAAAAAACTATTGCAAAGTAGTGCAATAGTTGGTCGCAAGTGACTGTCCCTATCGCAATAGTTGTTTCCCCCTCAATAGTCACCCCTATCTACATGTTCTCCACATCACATATACTGGGAAAGTATGTGAGATAATCGACGAAGTGATTCAGGCCCCCTAGTTTATCATTTGCTGAATCCCACGAATGGTATGGTACTGACAAACCTAAAACCATCTTCAGCGTGAATATTGGATTCGAACTCACAGTGGTAGGTTTCTAAGAGAGACATGCACTCACACACACAACCTTAATTAATGGAAAGTACTGAAAATATGTAATCGACACCATTCACGGCGTTATACATTACATGATTCGTGACGCTGTACATGGTCCAGTGCCTACAGCACGTGAAAGAAGAACTCTTCTGAACCATGGTCTATCACATATTACACCAGAACCCGTGAATATCCGGGTTAGAATTGGTCTTCAGCAACCCATGCTTGTCGTAAGAGGCGACTAACGGGATCGGGTGGTCAGGCACGATGACTTAGTTGATGTAAGTCCGTGTTCGATTATTTAGAGAACGCCGACATACAGCTGGAATACTGCGGCGTTCAACAAGAAATAATACAACAAATATAGATTAAAAAATTGAATAAAATATTGCCCCAGGATTGCAAGCAAGTCATCTAAACCGCCTAACACGGACACCTGGTGGTCTCAATGAGTGACTTGGCTGACTGCCATAATACAAACTCTGTATAAACCGTTGCTGCCAACATGCGGTTTGCGAGACGGAAACACCGTTTACGTTTTGCCGTGGTTAAGCCGGAGTATTACTCACTTTGGTGTAAAACAACATGCACTCACACACACAACCTTAATTAATGGAAGGTACTGAAAATATGTAATCGACACCATTCACGGCGTTATACATTACATGATTCGTGACGCTGTACATGGTCCCATGCTAAGCCTGCTACTAACACCGGGGTGTGACATAAACGTATGTATACCTTACACGAAATAAAAAAGGTAAAACATCAATGTTAATTCTGTGTAGGAACGCAACATGCCCGTATTGCTGCCCGGTCCGATCGTTGCTGTTGGATACCATATGCTCCTTAATTCTGATTATATCGCTCAGCATTGAAAATCTCACTGTATGTCGTGCCGCGTCGTTGACACAGTGTGGGTGATTGTTCGGGCCTGAAGGTCAGAGAACTCTAATGAGACCAGATTGCATGTTGTTTGCCGATTATTGCAACATGATTCCTTCTGAGACAATACGTACTCACAATGGTACAATCACCGACACATAGAAACACCCCTTATACACAACGTTAGGTGGTCATTCAACGTCCAGCTGGTCGTAATTAACCCTATTGTACCGCACCAATACGGTCATCCTATCAACAGATTAATGTGTTATGGTTAGTTATCTGGGTATGAGTTAATGGTTCGTCGATATCAGCCATATCTCTTGAGACACCATTACAGAATTAGGCATTGTACTGTTACTGTGTTGGTATTGATAGTTACCAGCATTATATTGTACATAGAATGATATCGTCACGGCGAAGGCTCGGGTTCGATTCCCCACATGGGTACAATGTGTGAAGCCCATTTCTGGTGTCCCCCGCCGTGATATTGCTGGAATATTGCTAAAAGCGGCGTAAGTCTTAACTCACCCACTACATACAATGATTAAATATTCTACTGATGGCATAGATAAAGGTGGAACAAAATTATATATTACAGTAATGACCACGATATTTTAATCTGGTCCGTAGCGTAAACATTCGCCCTTTTTCCAACAGAGCAAAATGCATTTATATGTATGTTAAATGTAAAACTGAATCTAGAGTTTGATAATAAAACGATTGGAATATAACAAATATTGTAATGTGATATTTACAACATGACATGAAAATATCAACCACTATTATTAAACATGAAAATAATGAAACAGTTTTCATATAATTAAGATGGCAGCATTTAAGTTAACCTTTCACAAGAGAGGAATAGACTTCGTCACAATGGGGACGAATCCGCCATCGGCATGTGTAAGTAATTTAGAGGATCTGTATGTTTCTAATAATGAATCATGTTACATTTCAGGAAGTACTGGTGTATCTAAATGCCATTATTGAAGGTATGTGGAACACATCTATCACTTCGATAAAAGTCGGACTGGATTTAAAGTTGTCGGACAGAATGGCGGATCATGTATAAGTTTGGACTTTTCTGATTGGCCAGTCACATTGCTTGATTGATTGCTGATTGGTCAGTCACATTGCTTGATTGATTGACATATTCCAAGGATACTTGTTACGTTTAATCAATATAACACAAATGAATCATTGATATTGTGATGTATCATATGACGTAAGGCTATATCATATGATATATGACGATGATCAAATGTTGTTATGATGCTAATAGAGAAGACATGATCACATGTCTTCTCGGGAGTGACACATCCACCCATATTGAAGTCCTACCATCCCCAGAAACATTTCAACAGAAAATCCTAATATACAAAACAAAACAATTACATGTCACCTAAAACCACTTCAGAGCCACAATAAAAAATAAAAAATAATTTCACACCATACACACAAAAATAATAATAATAATAAAAATGTAAAAATAATCATTTGAAAAACACTTAAAACCCCATCTCAAACACATACTTCAGAACCATAATCATTAATAATCATTTCTTTCACCTTGTTCCCTGGGTCAACCACGCTTCCTCTCGCAGTGTGGAATTATGGGCCTGTAAACAACGTCAGCATGGATTCCAATAACTCCTTACATAATGGCGTGCGGTGCCCTCGGGATATAGATACGACCCACAGCGCATTTAGCTAATCTACTGTCATTGGTCACAAAACGTTTGCAGATAACCCTACAAAATGTAATCTACACAATCGATATAGTTGCTACACGTCTGTCAAAACAAATACCCGACCACCTTGTTACCGGGTACATGATCTGGACACGTTCCAGTTAACACTGGAATCGTCCGGTACACTTGTCCCACAGTGGGACTATCAACAGTTCAATGTAAAAAACATCAAACACCCATCATTAAAACCTGTGTTCATTCACACCAAAGTTGTGCCTGGGTTCATAGTTTCTACTGCGAACAAGAGCCCACCACTAACGTACACCACTCGGTCAATACAACACCGGTATGTATAATGTATACACGAAAACATTAACAATATACTCAATTACCATATATTATTTAGATCTAGTTCTGTAATCAATGAAGGCATGTTTGTGTTAAGTAACCGTGCGTATATATTTTAGATGACATGTTAAATAGTTCGGTTATATACAGGTGTATTTACACCTGTAACCGGACAGGTGAAATCTGCACGACTGTGTAAACAAACAATGAAAAGAAAATTACTTAACAAATATTCATTGCATTGAAGTAACGAGGTCACGTACCTTCTCGCGTTTCGGGAAAATACGACTGGGGTTTGTTGCTTTTCCATATAACAGTGGAGGAGTCTCTAGCTCAATGCTTACACCCGTAGATTTCACTCTGACTGAGGGTCGAGCAAGTCACGTGACTGTCGGCGTTGACATGGCAGGCATTACCTATTGCAACCCAGTAGAACAATGGCTATTAGAGGAATGGGCAAGTCGGATAGGTATCAGGCCCTGACTTGAATCGGTTTCTATACAAGAGCGCGTTGAATGCCAGCGTTCAATCACAACAGTAGGGGGCGCTAGCGGTACATGGGGTGTGCAGAGTTCGGCATAATGTTCGATTATTATTCGAGCTGTCATTTGGTTTTGATTTCAACAATCTTCATGCTCTGGTTCCTCTATGCAATCTGGGCGTTATGACTGTCCAAACTTCCACACTTAATTCCGACTGACGCGTGTAGTAGATTGAGTGTATTGCTTTGTGACATGGCTAGCGATTGCTAAAGAGGACTGTTTATGTTCCTCATAGACTGTTCGTCTGTGTAAAGTAGATGGCATTCACAAATTTCCTCCTTTAATATATTGATGCGCTGTGTATAAATGTTAGTTTCAGTGATATTATGTTATTATTATGAACTATTAAACGAGTGAGCTAAATATTTCGTCTGATTTGCAATATTTCACTGTTACACAAACCAACACTCACCCGCCGTTCCGTATTGATACAATTTTAACTAACCGCTTGTTATTACAAACATATATACCTATCAAACTGAGACAGCTCAAGGATTCTACAGTGTCTTTTCACAACCTGCAAGGGCGGTGGGATAGCCTAGTGGTTAAAGCGTTCGCTCGTCACGCCAAAGACCCGGGTTCGATTCCCCACTTGGGTACAACGTGTGAAGCCCATTTCTTATGTTCCCCGCCGTGATATTGCTGGAATATTGCTAAAAGCGGCGTAAAAAATCACTCACTCATAACTTGCACTCCGATCACACTTTGATGTTCAGTGTTATTTACACGAAACGGGTCTCATTACTTTAAACAGTAATGCAGTTATACCCCGGCGTGTCAGATTAATGTGGAACAGTCTCAAGTGATTCAGGTCTCAGGCGTTTATCGTTGTACCTCGAGCACCGTTATCACCGTGTTGACAAACCAAGAAACGTATTTGGGGCGAACTGGTATTTCAACCCACAATCCAAGGTGCTGGCGTGCCCAAGGGACGCAACTCTGTACTACAAACTGCAAACTGCGGCGCACATACAACATCTGATTTAATGGGGTAGTTATCAAATGTTACGAGAAGCCTTACTGAACAAACACAGCACTACCAAGAAGAAATATCGGATACCTTATCGTGATCCCTTCAAAACAGAAGCCTGTAATTTAAAGTTCAGGGATAAATTAATAATCAGATTTGAACCTCGTTATCGCAGGACCGTTTTATACGATCAGTTGTAGACGAAGCAAAATGTCCATAAAAGTGAAATTTAGCTGTACTCATAGCAACATAGATGAAGAATCTTTATGAGGGAACATTTACGAGTAAAAGAGCATAATATAATTGTGCTAATTATGTGCTAACATGTTTTAACTATGTTTCTAAGTTTGTCAGCACCATATGTCCATACACGTGGGTTTCTAAGGTAACCGTTTTAAGATGTCCATCATCTGAAACACACATCAAGCTGATTCAACGTGATATAGTGAGTGAGGTTAGTTTTACGCCGCTTTTAGCAATATTCCAGCATCATGGCGGGGGACAACGGAAATGGGCTTCACACATAGTACCAATGTGGGGAATCGAACCCGGGTCTTCAGCGTGACGAGTGAACGCCTTAACCACTTGTCTACCCCATCGCCCCCATAACTATATAGCACACTCTTGGAAAAATATTCTGTTTACAGTGAAACCCCGTCCATCCGGACGGTACGTTCATTCTGAAATCGTGCGAACTAACAATTCGTGTAAAGTAACTTTGTGAATATGTAAGCGTTTGAAGTAATAATCATCTGAGAAGGAGAGTTTTTGAATTCACACGCTGATTTGTCCACTGTTTTAGAGACAATATAGCCAGGCAAATTCGTTTGGAAGCAAAATATGTATTAAATCTCAAGGCCACGAATCGCATTTCAGTCGTTCCACACTTATGATAATAGATCAATAACTGGTTTCATATCCCCCAAACTTGATGCCTGAGAAATCAGGAAGTTTACAGTGCCTGGGACTAGAGACACGTGTAATTTGTATATATTATTGAACAATGCTGCATGGGCAAGTCCAGGACGACACGTTCAGTGACACAGACACTCGTGATGATGTTATAGTCATACGGGCGTGTGTTGCTTAGAAACAGCGTTAGAAAGACATATAGGTGTATAGACCCAACCCTATTACTACATAAAAGGAAAGGAATGTAACGACGAAACCACCCTCTGCTCAATCAAAGTTATATTTCACCAGGTAAAATATTTGTAAGGCCCCGCCGAGGCCTACGAATCAAAAGCTAGATGATTTCCCTACAAAATGAGCTATAAATGGTCACAATCGGATTATTATTTGAAAAGCTATACGCCACAACTCACCGAAAACAGCTGCCTCCACAATTCCAAGCCAAAATCATGGATCAGCCAAGACAGCGAAAACTCACCTTTTAAATTCGTTTATTAATTCCAGCCACGTTGACATCACCTATGTAGGGCTAGATTCGACCGGCGGCCATATTCCACGGGTCTAAAAACTGATTGCAACATCTACATATCATTTCCTCGACAGTAAGCAGGCATTTTCTCCAAAATCATCGGCAATCGTACTCACTTGTCGGCCATAGATGACCTTGACATTCAAGTGACATGAGCAGTAATTTGGTAAAAATAATTCTAATTTCTAAGCAAGACACACCCCTTAAAATATCACAAATTATTGCAGTGTAACAAAGGGAAGTACGCCTGTTTGGGTCAACCAAAATTCTATTTTGAAAATTTAAAATATTACTTTTATTTTCAAGATTGTTGAAATTCTTCGACTTTAATTCGACAACATTAAGGAGAATTTCATTTATGTGATATTGTTTCATTTATGTGATATTGTTGCATCTATGTGATATTGTTGCATCTATGTGATATTGTCCGGTGTCCTATAGTCTGATTCATGACGATCATTGTGTAGACGTAGATAGCAGGGCGTATTTCAAACCCGATTACCCGTGAAGATCCGGCTTAGAATTGGTCTTTAGCAACCCATGCTTGTCGTAAGAGGCGACTAACGGGATCGGGTGGTCAGTTTCGCTGACTTGATTGACACATGTCATTGTATCCCAATTGCCGAGATCGATGCTCATGCTGTTGATAACAGGATTGTCTGGTCTAGACTCGATTGTTTATAGACCGCCGCCCTATAGCTGGAATATTGCTGAGTGCGGCGTTAAACAATAACCAATCTAAATCTAAACAAATCTTACCCGATTAGATAGATCTGTATTATGTTACATGCAAGGTTCAATTTGTATCACTTGTATGATTCATACGAGCATATGCTATATAGTCACCCCCAGGAGTCACAGTGTAACCCGTGAAGAGCCGAATAATAATTGTTCTTCAGTAATATATATTTTGGCTGAAATATTTTATCTCATGCATTTAGCCGGCCCAAAATCACAATTATACGGCGAAGAGAACGCAGCTTGTTACGTGTAGTTAATCCCTGCATTTGTATTGTCAGTTTCCTTTCGGTGACTAACTATTAAGTTAGTTCTCTTATATTCCGCGCAGCGTTTCCATGGCAACACTAACAATTGCTTGAAATATTCATCAACAAATGTTCCTGTCATGAAAGCGATCCCTGTGAGTATATTTAATTATGTATTGTCCTTATAACTAGCAGTGACCTTGACGAACTTAGTTCCACCAGCACCTGGAATGAATACATACGCGTGGCTGTTGATCTAAATTGTAACCTATTTTTTTGCAGTCGTGATTGAAAATATCTTCTTATCAAAGACAGTGCGTTAATTTTGGTTTTGACATATAATCAATAAGGACCGCATCGTATTTTCTCGATCTGCTCGTTAGCTACATTTAGCTTCACCTTTTTACAGCTTGCACAAATCTATCACTTACAATCTGTTCTCATTTTCACAGTCATGACATATTTGTCAATATATGTTTCCAGCACGCCCGTCAGTCACCTACAAACTGAGTTGTTTCACATTGTGATATACATTGTTCTGATTTACAAGTTACAAACGGTTCTGATCGCCACATCTTGACCACTTAATTATAATTCAGAAAAATATTTTTGGAAAAATAACAACAATCATCGATGATCGATCGCCTGACGGTAATTTCTATATGAGTAAGTGAGTGAGTGAGTTTAGTTTTACGCCGCTTTTAGCAATATTCCAGTAATATCGCGGGGCATACCAGGGCTTCACACATTGTACCCATGTTAGAATCGAACCTGGATCTTCGGCGCGACGAGCGCTAACCACTTAGCTACCCCACCGCCATCCGTTTGTCTTAAATCAAAGTACAAGAATCAGAAAGAGAACTAACCAACACATAATTGGTTTTCAGCCTAGTCCTAAGGACTTTCTTCTTTTTCAGAAACCGTGATAATTAGGGCTGCGCAATATAGCCGGTTTACCGGTATTTACCGGTTCAGACATGAAAACGATACGTATTGCGATACGCGGATCGAAAACCGGTATTTTGACATGCATTCGGAAAACTTCGTAACAGTTGGAAATCTTCGGATATTTCCGTTTTTTTAATTGTTCTTTTCCCTGTTTCATTAGTGCCAAATGTTACTTACATTTTTATTTTGTCATGATTAAATTTTTAATAAAAGGTTAATCAATCATAGTGATTTTGTTGTGTTTTTGCTTTATAATCAAGCATTAACTCGATTATAAGTAGTTTTTGTTAAAAAAATAATCTTTGCAATATATTGCAATACATATCGCAATATATGCTTCGGCATCGCAATATATCGCAATATGAAAATTCTCTGCAATACCCACTCCTAGTGATAATCAAGACTTGGCATTTAATCTACACTTGCATGGGCTGCATTGGGATAGATTTGTTTCAGGGTCTGTAGACTAACGCTTAGTCTCTGAATATATCTAATTTTGATAGAAACAAACAATTCTTTTTAATTGAAAAGGATCCCGAGTGAGATGGGATATTCAGAACCTGAGAAAATCTAAACTTACTTCTATTAGGGCTTTAGCACTACAGAAAGGACTGGATGGGAAGTGGAAATCGTGCGGTTCAGGGACTGTGAGACAGACTAGACAGACTAGACAGACTGGTGCTGTTCTAACACGACGTGAAACTAATAGTTCGAGTATGGGTAACCAGAGTCATTGAACAACGGAATCAGGACAGTTGTAAGGTGTTGCTGGTCAACAAAACATAAGACGTTTGCAGACAGAACAGAGCGTTTTGGCGTGTGTCTACATACACCTGTACAAGATGTAGACATAACAGAACGTTTTGGCGTGTGTCTGCATACACCTGTACAACATGGAGACATAACAGAGCGTTTTGGCGTGTGTCTACATACACTTGTACAAGATGTAGACATAACAGAACGTTTTGGCGTGTCTACATACACCTGTACAACATGGAGACATAACAGAGCGTTTTGGTGTGTGTCTGCATACACCTGTACAATATGTCGACAGAAAAGAACGTTTTGGCGTGTGTCGACATACACCTGTGCAACATGGAGACATAACAGAGCGTTTTGGCGTGTGTCTGCATACACCTGTACAACATGTAGACAGAACAGAACGTTTTGGCGTGTGTCGGCATACACCTGTACAACATGTAGACATAACAGAACGTTTTGGCGTGTGTCTGCATACACCTGTCATGGAGACATAACAGAGCGTTTTGGCGTGTGTCTGCATACACCTGTACAACATGTAGACATAACAGAACGTTTTGGCGTGTGTCTGCATACACCTATACAAGATGTAGAGAGAACAGAACGTTTTGGCGTGTGTCGGCATACACCTGTACAACATGTAGACATAACAGAACGTTTTGGCGTATGTCTGTATACACCTGTACAACATGTAGACATAACAGAACGTTTTGGCGTGTCTGCATACACCTGTACAATATGTCGACAGAACAGAACGTTTTGGCGTGTGTCTGCATACACCTGTACAACATGTAGACATAACAGAACGTTTTGGCGTGTGTCTGTATACACCTGTACAAGATGTAGACATAACAGAACGTTTTGGCGTGTGTCTGTATACACCTGTACAAGATGTAGACAGAACAGAACGTTTTGGCGTGTGTCTGCATACACCTGTACAACATGTAGACATAACAGAACGTTTTGGCGTGTGTCTGCATACACCTGTACAACATGGAGACATAACAGAGCGTTTTGGCGTGTGTCTACATACACTTGTACAAGATGTAGACATAACAGAACGTTTTGGCGTGTGTCTACATACACCTGTACAACATGGAGACATAACAGAGCGTTTTGGTGTGTGTCTGCATACACCTGTACAATATGTCGACAGAAAAGAACGTTTTGGCGTGTGTCGACATACACCTGTGCAACATGGAGACATAACAGAGCGTTTTGGCGTGTGTCTGCATACACCTGTACAACATGTAGACAGAACAGAACGTTTTGGCGTGTGTCGGCATACACCTGTACAACATGTAGACATAACAGAACGTTTTGGCGTGTGTCTGCATACACCTGTCATGGAGACATAACAGAGCGTTTTGGCGTGTGTCTGCATACACCTGTACAACATGTAGACATAACAGAACGTTTTGGCGTGTGTCTGCATACACCTATACAAGATGTAGAGAGAACAGAACGTTTTGGCGTGTGTCGGCATACACCTGTACAACATGTAGACATAACAGAACGTTTTGGCGTATGTCTGTATACACCTGTACAACATGTAGACATAACAGAACGTTTTGGCGTGTCTGCATACACCTGTACAATATGTCGACAGAACAGAACGTTTTGGCGTGTGTCTGCATACACCTGTACAACATGTAGACATAACAGAACGTTTTGGCGTGTGTCTGCATACACCTATACAAGATGTAGAGAGAACAGAACGTTTTGGCGTGTGTCGGCATACACCTGTACAACATGTAGACATAACAGAACGTTTTGGCGTATGTCTGTATACACCTGTACAACATGTAGACATAACAGAACGTTTTGGCGTGTCTGCATACACCTGTACAATATGTCGACAGAACAGAACGTTTTGGCGTGTGTCTGCATACACCTGTACAACATGTAGACATAACAGAACGTTTTGGCGTGTGTCTGTATACACCTGTACAACATGTAGACATAACAGAACGTTTTGGCGTGTGTCTGTATACACCTGTACAAGATGTAGACAGAACAGAACGTTTTGGCGTGTGTCTGCATACACCTGTACAACATGTAGACATAACAGAACGTTTTGGCGTGTGTCTGCATACACCTGTACAACATGGAGACATAACAGAGCGTTTTGGCGTGTGTCTACATACACTTGTACAAGATGTAGACATAACAGAACGTTTTGGCGTGTGTCTACATACACCTGTACAACATGGAGACATAACAGAGCGTTTTGGCGTGTGTCTACATACACTTGTACAAGATGTAGACATAACAGAACGTTTTGGCGTGTGTCTACATACACCTGTACAACATGGAGACATAACAGAGCGTTTTGGTGTGTGTCTGCATACACCTGTACAATATGTCGACAGAAAAGAACGTTTTGGCGTGTGTCGACATACACCTGTGCAACATGGAGACATAACAGAGCGTTTTGGCGTGTGTCTGCATACACCTGTACAACATGTAGACAGAACAGAACGTTTTGGCGTGTGTCGGCATACACCTGTACAACATGTAGACATAACAGAACGTTTTGGCGTGTGTCTGCATACACCTGTCATGGAGACATAACAGAGCGTTTTGGCGTGTGTCTGCATACACCTGTACAACATGTAGACATAACAGAACGTTTTGGCGTGTGTCTGCATACACCTATACAAGATGTAGAGAGAACAGAACGTTTTGGCGTGTGTCGGCATACACCTGTACAACATGTAGACATAACAGAACGTTTTGGCGTATGTCTGTATACACCTGTACAACATGTAGACATAACAGAACGTTTTGGCGTGTGTCTGCATACACCTGTACAACATGTAGACATAACAGAACGTTTTGGCGTGTGTCTGCATACACCTGTACAACATGTAGACATAACAGAACGTTTTGGCGTGTGTCTGTATACACCTGTACAAGATGTAGACATAACAGAACGTTTTGGCGTGTGTCTGTATACACCTGTACAAGATGTAGACAGAACAGAACGTTTTGGCGTGTGTCTGCATACACCTGTACAACATGTAGACATAACAGAACGTTTTGGCGTGTGTCTGTATACACCTGTACAACATGTAGACAGAACAGAACGTTTTGGCGTGTGTCTACATACACCCGTACAACATGTAGACACAACAGAGCGTTTTGGCGTGTGTCTACATACACCTGTACAACATGTAGACATAACAGAATGTTTTGGCGTGTGTCTGCATACACCTGTATATAATTCAGAGAAACACAACGTTACTATAGAGACTATTCAGGGAAACACAAGGTTACTATAGAGACTATTCAGAGATACACAACGTTACTATAGAGACTATTCAGAGAAACACAACGTTACTATAGAGACGATTCAGAGAAACGCAACGTTACTATTGAGACTATTCAGAGAAACGCAACGTTACTATAGAGACTAATCAGAGAAACACAACGTTACTATAGAGACTATTCAGAGAAACGCAACGGTACTATAGAGACTATTCAGAGAAACGCAACGTTACTATAGAGACTATTCAGAGAAACGCAACGTTACTATAGAGACTATTCAGAGAAACGCAACGTTACTATAGAGACTATTCAGAGAAACACAACGTTACTATAGCGACTATTCAGAGAAACACAAGGTTACTATAGAGACTATTCAGAGAAACACAAGGTTACTATAGAGACTATTCAGAGCAACACAAGGTTACTATAGAGACTATTCAGAGCAACACAAGGTTACTATAGAGACTATTCAGAGCAACACAAGGTTACTATAGAGACTATTCAGAGATACACAACGTTACTATAGAGACTATTCAGAGCAACACAAGGTTACTATAGAGACTATTCAGAGATACACAACGTTACTATAGAGACTATTCAGAGAAACGCAATGTTACTATAGAGACTATTCAGAGATAGACAAGGTTACTATAGAGACTATTCAGAGCAGTACAAGGTTACTATAGAGACTATTCAGAGATACACAACGTTACTATAGAGACTATTCAGAGATAGACAAGGTTACTATAGAGACTATTCAGAGATACACAACGTTACTATAGAGACTATTCAGAGATAGACAAGGTTACTATAGAGACTATTCAGAGATACACAAGTTTACTATAGAGACTATTCAGAGCAACACAAGGTTTCTATAGAGACTATTCAGAGATACACAACGTTACTATAGAGACTATTCAGAGATAGACAAGGTTACTATAGAGACTATTCAGAGATACACAACGTTACTATAGAGACTATTCAGAGATAGACAAGGTTACTATAGAGACTATTCAGAGATACACAACGTTACTATAGAGACTATTCAGAGATACACAACGT
This sequence comes from Haliotis rubra, assembly GCF_003918875.1. Classification (NCBI taxonomy): domain Eukaryota; kingdom Metazoa; phylum Mollusca; class Gastropoda; order Lepetellida; family Haliotidae; genus Haliotis; species Haliotis rubra. The sequence goes on from NW_025767014.1 coordinate 1,068,478, forward strand.
TACTATAGACTATTCAGAGCAACACAAGGTTTCTATAGAGACTATTCAGAGATACACAACGTTACTATAGAGACTATTCAGAGATAGACAACGTTACTATAGAGACTATTCAGAGAAACACAACGTTACTATAGAGGTTTATGGTAAGCATGTGTTGTAACATACACCTACACCGGTAGCTGGCGCTGCTTCGAGGACTCGACCGACGTACCACCGGGACCCCCGTCGTGTCTACAGACCTACCCCAGCCGCTAACCTAATACTACATATATTTGTGACCGACCTTGGCACCTACTCACCACGAGGGGATGGTTAAGACAGTCCGTGTATTTATACACACTGTTGGCAACTAGAACCCTCATGAGAAGTGGATGCAGGTATTTATATACTGGCTATTGATGCCGTATGTCCTGCCAAGAATTCTGTGGCTCGTGTAATACGGATTTCCTCAAAGAAACAACTGTATCCCATATCGTAGTTTGGTTTGGGGACTGCTTATGATACACGGAATAGTCCTCACTTTCTTCAATGGTCTCTTGTCTAGCGTCATGATTTAAATCATTAGGCTGTTAGTATGCTGTTTTCTGCTATGGATAAAACTAGTCATGCTGGTTGTTCACACTCCGGCACAAGCGATGACTAACATAACATCACTGCCACAGGCTAATTTGCATATCACGTGACCGGACTTTTCTCTTGTTTGTAAACAAACGCGCATATTCATAATAAGAAGAGACTGGACTCACGAAAGCTTTTCGGTGCTCTCTTCATAACGTTTTACATTGTTACATATATATTCTTCCACAACTGCGACAGTAAGGTCTATGACAGCACATATTTAGACATCAAACTGGCTGCATCGTTTGCTCTCCATCAGCTTCGATGACAGCAGGTGGTGCCGTACAACCCATGTAAACAAAGGATCGCTACGCAAATCGAAATAGTGTTACACGTTTTTGGATATTTTCTCAGTGAAACTAAACCATTCTATTAAAGATAATTAGTTAGATGTGTAGACTCGTCCAAAATAAAAGAGCTAAGAAATATGTACATTCTATTGAATGGACATGGTATTCGTCACATTTTTCTGGCCTGTGGCAGAGGTACTATGCTGGCTTGCCGCACGGAACTTTGGGTAGGAGAGTGGCTGGTTGTTAAGATTTAGCATTGTTAGCGTGAGGTTAAAAGTAATTTGAAACTCTTTTTTCCTTTTTCTAAATTTGAAACTCTGTACTGAATTCAGGGGCGGATACAACTTTATTTTCCCCCTTTTTTAGGAGAGTTTCAGTGGTCATTTAATAAACTTTCAGGACAAAAGGGGGGGGCGCACGCACACACACACACACCGTGTGTACCCTGGATCTGCCTATGTGAATGACATAATGCAGACGTCAGTTTGGCAAAAAGGTAGGGCTTTGAAATAGGAAACATTTCAAACAATGTTATCATCCTTACTTTATTATTATTATCTGAGCTCTCTCGTGAGTAGCATATGCCCTATAATAGTCTTACTGAAACTAGAACATTTCCTCAAGAGTTGTTTCACCAACTAAAATCAGCAGTGTAGAAATAATTAATATTAGTGTTCCTCTATACAGGATATAGATGGTATATACGGGTATGATGGTATATATGGGTATCATATAATGGTATATATGGGTATGATATAATGGCATATATGGGTATGATATAATGGTATATATGAGTGATATAATGGTATATATGGGTATGATATAATGGTATATACGGGTATGATGGTATATATGGGTATGATGGTATATATGGGTATGATATAATGGTATATATGGGTATGATATAATGGTATATATGGGTATGATGGTATATATGGGTATGATATAATGGTATATATGGGTATGATGGTATATTTTGGTATGATATAATGGTATATATGGGTATGATATAATGGTATATATGGGTATGATATGGTATATATATGGGTATGGTATATATGGGTATGATGGAATATGGGTATGATATAATGGTATATATGGGTATGATATAATGGTATATGTGGGTATGATATAATGGTATATATGGGTATGATATAATGGTATATATGGGTATGATGGTACATATGGATATGATATGATGGTATTTCAATATAATATTGTATCACATTCAAATCCTTAAATTAATAATACGATTCAAGGCACAGTTTTAGCAACGTAGCAACACCAGTACTCGCAAAGGTACTTTGCACCGATTGAACCTAGGGGAGGTAATTCACTGACACGCAAGTACCTATCCGCTACACGCCCTAGAAAATAACTGGCTAATTCCTCCAGATGTTTCGATGACTGATTAGCTGGAATTGAAGACAGGACGCCATTGTTTCTCTTGGCACGTGGTACACGTTCTTCTCCCCTGCATAGCAGACATGGCCTGAGTTGTTGCAGCCAGTGTGTTTGATCGAGGGATTCCGCCCATTAGGCTGTGTATCTCAACTGTTGCTATAACCTTCTTCCACTGGTTGATACACTCACGGCTCGAGGCGCCCGCTACTACTATGGGCAGTTTATCTACTGTGTCCACTGAGGAAACGTCTATGTTTAGAGCAAGCTCAGGACATAGGTATCATGCAGTCAAGAACAATTTAACTGATGAAGCCATTTTTATCCCTGGCTGACGACGTAGTTAATGAGTCAAGGTCATGTTAATTGATGAAACAATCTTTTTTTTAAATTGAGGGGAAGGGAGGAGCATTTTTTACTTGGGTGTCGAACAGTTTAATACACTACATTTGATGAAACCATTCCTGTATCTTGGAAGAACATTTAGGTGTCACAGCCCACACCCTCTGCCCACACTTAAGGTACTGATGCCGTATCAAAACTGCACTTGAACGATGCTCATGCTGCTGATCACTGGATCGTCTGGTCTAGACTCGATGATTTACAGACCGCCGCCATATAGCTAGAATATTGCTGAGTGCAGCGTTAAACAACAATCCATCAACAACAGTAATTATGCCCCCAAACTCTCCAAACTGACACCCTCAGACCCTCGACATTACCAGGCACTCTATGCTGACACCCTTAGCCAATCTGTACTCGCACCGTCAGTATTACCTTAGACTAACGCTTAGTCTCTGAATATATAATTTTGATTGTAACAAATAAACCTATTTAAATTGAAAAGGAGCCTAAGGGAGACCAGAGATTCAGAACATGAGGAAATCTAGATTTGCTTCATTTAGCGCTTTAAAATATCATTTCACGGAGGGCTATAGGCTGTAGGGAAAATATTGTGGTTCAGGAACTGTGAGACTAACTATTATAACCTTAGCACCTAACGTTAACCGTCCGTCCCTGAACATGTATAAATGCACCTTCCCACGCATGGCATTAGTGGCCAATGAAATATTCATCCCCTGGCGTGTGTTCGAGCTGACCACCATCCAGAGAAACATACCTAGCGGAAGCTGATAACCGAGTTTTAGTTTCCCCTACTTCCGCATATACATATCACCCTGCTTCCAAAGCTATTCTTGCGGCATGCGCTATTTTGTCCCTTGACCTTCTCGGAGTTCTACAACCTGCACGTCACCTAGGTAACTGGCTATATCCCCACTGACACGACCAGATGAACACAATACGACTGCCTCTGAAGTAATTCTTCCGTAACCATGGAACATTTAGCTAATGGCAAAGATATAATTCGTTCACAGTTTTACGGATCTGCAGAAAAACACTAAACTGACATTTATCTGCCATACAAGAACAGACAAACACTAAACTGACAGTTATCTGATATACGAGAAAAGTGTTAATGTTCCAATATTTCCGCAGCCTTGAAATATAGTGTTGAACATTTCACCAGAAGAATGATTTAGAGACAAGCTTACCTGCCTACGCCGCCCACATGTGCACGTGGGAACGTTAGGACGGTGGTTAGGGGCGGGAGAAGGCGCGTGCAGATGTGGCACGACCAGTACAGTAACAAGATAACAAGGGGAATGCCAGTCTCATCATTGTCTTTGGTAATGTTCGATATAAAACAATCAAAAATACATTCAAGCATATGTTGGGTTTTACGAGCAGCAGTGGAGGTCCGAACCAATCACTTCCAAGATTCTGTCATTACCCAATAAAACACCCACCGAGAATATGGAATATATAACCCCCAAATTCCAACTTTAATACGACCTTCAAGCCAGCAAATAGTACCGTTATGTATGACGAATAATGACACAGTTGCTAGCAATTCATTCACTATTTGTGGTATAGTTTATACAGAACATGTGATGACTCACGAGTATACCACTAGAGAGAGGTTCCGCAGCCTCATTGCTAATTCGGTATATGCCAATTCATGCATCAACAGAAAATGAGTGCCATATGTGGCACCATTTTTTTCAACCCTTCTGAGGCAAGTATTGACCGTTTTACTTGCAGAATATATAGAACACGTCCTCCAAGACACACGGTTTTCACACAGTAGTCTATAGAAACGGTTAATCAAATTCCACTTACGTCTATAACATAAAACGTCTTCAGTTTCTTTATTTGCTTAGCAGTTATAAACACATGGAAGATATATCAACCAATCAGCTACACAAAGAAACGGAAACGCAATCTATGCAGCTCGGCAACTTACCTCAGCAAGTAGAACTGTCTCTGTTTGTTCGCCTCGACACAATGAAGTCGGTAGATCTGCGTTAAACTGGAATTAGCACGTGTGCGCGTGAAGGCTACACGTGCATGTGTTTCATGAATACTGCCATGAGTCAACTGTAAAACCGTTTTCTTCTTGCTGCTGGAACTAGGGATCTGTGACGCAGCTATGGTGAAAGTAATCCAGTGTATCGTCTGTGCCCATTGGAACTTAAACAGACTGGCGTATTGTACAGACAGTCTGTGGTATTAATGGGTACGTTATCTTGATGACGCCGTACAGGTAGATCTCAACATTGAACACATTGTCTCTTCGGCTCTAGCAGACACGGGACCTGCGCCCTCGGCTGTTGTTGTGTGGGGTTGTAGCGTTCTTGGAACGGTGCATGGTCGGGGCAGAGCATTGATTCTCCTTACCTGGATTTAAATATTTCATCAGTAGTTCTGACAACGGCATCGTCTATTGAAGACAGGCGGCTGTTCCACCGTGGGGATATCATATTGGTATAATTAACTCTTACCTGAGGAGTTAATTAAAAAATCTTGTACTGAACAATCAAAGAATACATTTTGTTTAGTAGAATGAATAACACATGTGAAGCGTGTGTGTATTCTGTGGCTTTCAGTTGTATATATGAATGTATCTATGTTTTCTTTTCCTTTGTGCAAACGGTTCCGTTTTAGAGGCATGGAATACAGAATAGACTTAAATAGCACGAACAACTGCAAGCACTCGGTACGTATTTCAGAAATAACTAACTGGTATTGGCAGGAGATGTAAAACAAAAATCGTAAAAGAGATGGCCGAACTGTTCTTAGCGTGACGTGGGCGCTGGGGTAGTCTAGTGGTTAAAGCGTTCGCTCGTCACGCCGAAGACCCGGGTTCGAATCCCCACATGGGTACAATGTGTGAAGCCCATTTCTGGTGTCCCCCGCCGTGATGTTGCTGGAATATTGCTAAAGCCGGCGTAAAACTAAACTCAGTCAGTCAGCCAGTCTTAGCGTGACGTAGCGACCCGTTAAAGATACTCTTCGCCAGGCGGCGAGTAACATGTTCGTTAACGTTACATAGGAGGAAATACGGTCTTCTGTGTTGGGATGGAAAGTAGTGTACGTGGGGAGCAATGATTACACTTCTCTGGAACATGAACTGTGCTTAAGTCGAACCCAACAATAATAAATAATATTTTTAGATTTTAATATATACTACAAATACATAAGCGCAATGAAAGCCTCCTGTGAAAAGTCAGTTGACGTGAAGACTGACAGATATTGGCATACCTGCCTATATTCATACTGAGAACATAAACACCTGTCTTTTATAGAGGGAATAGATGACGTGTTTCCTGCAATCCCACCGCTCTACCACGCTGTGCGCTACACCAGACGCACGTACGCACACGTACGCAGTCACTTATAGCTACTAAAAACCCGTGAAGATCCTGGTTAGAATTGATCTTTAGTAACCCATGCTTGTCGTAAGAGGCGACTAACGGGATCGGGTGGTCAGGCTCGCTGACTTGGTTGACACATGTCATCGGTTCCCAATCGATGCACATGCTGTTGAAAACTGGATTGTCTGGTTCAGAGTGGATTATTTACAGATCGACGCCATATAGCTGGAATATTGCTGGGTGCGGCGTAAAACTAAACTCACTCACTCGCTATAGCGACTAAACGTGTCCAAGGTTTAGTTTGAAATAGGACCGCCTCCTTGGTGTAGTGGTTAAAGCGTCCGCCCGGAGTGCGGAAGGTCGCGGGTTCGATCCCCGACCGCGTCATACCAAAAGACGTTACATATGGTACTTGTTGGTCCCTGCCTGGCGCTCTGCATTAATGGGTACAACAAGGACTGGTCGGCTCGGAGTCAGTATAATGTGTCTGAGTGGGGTATTCATGCTTCACTGCGGCATGGTATCTCAGTGGGCTATCACTATTAAACCAGCTTCAGTCTGGGCTAGTACAAACAGCCGCACATACACATAAACGCATATGCACGTCGTCATATGAGCGAAATATTCTCAAGTACGACGTTAAACCCAATTTCACCTCACCTCACCTAGTTTGAAATAGGTGACTTATCTAAATTGGAAGGCTCAAATAACTAAAGTATTGTTTGAAGAGGGCAACTATATATCTTTGTCTTGAAAATATAGACGAGTTGGAAATAAATAACAACGGATCATGATGTAACATACAGGACGTCTGTAGGAGCCCTCAAATCTGCCGTGGACTTAGTGTAGTAATATTCATCAGTGGTAGGGTTTGTGCGAAAGAATACACAGTCTGTCGGACTCTGTCCACAGAAACAAATTACGTTTGGTGTCAAAGGAAAACAGCTGTGAAAAGTATTTGAATGGATCACTGAAAATCCGCGATAACACCAGGTGTTTTAAACGGTTAAGTATGTCTACCCTACCGGTAGCACCCATCATTCACAAATTCACAAGCCTAAAGATGGCAAAAGAATGAAAAAACTCGCAGCTATTATTTGCCTGACTGACGCCGTAGTTTGGTTTTACGCCGCTTTTAGTATTCTTGCAACATGCAACGGTGGTACCCTGATTCGAAAACCAGCTTTAACAATACCCCACCGCCCCCAGTAGTGATCGATCAAGATAGGAATTTCCCAGTGAAATAATGGTTGCACTGATGTAAAACAAAAACATCGTGATCTTTAACCTTGATTTCTTAATGAATATCGACATGCACAGCTCAAGGTGGTGCGTTAATGGAAGACTTCAAATGTACATATGTCAATCTAGTGTGGTCTGGGAATACGTCTTTTAAAGGTAGTGCGGTACAGCTGACCGTAGACATGAATATCAACTGCGCGTGGGTAGTCGAAGCAGACTGGAAGATTTCAGGTGGTATAGAAAGAATGAGCACTCATGTCAGACACTTACAATCAGCATGTTCCACGCCATTACATTTAAAATACAGAAATTGCGTTTAAGGTAGAACATAATTACACAATAGTGGAGCTAATTCTTATTAAAAATATACTTGCCGTGAATTACAATTCCGAAATTACTATAACCATTGTCGTTTTAATCACATCTTATCACTTTAACAACCTACATTAATAATTCTGAGCATTTGTTTTCTAGAGCACTTTTCATTCATCACAATTCATCAGTAAATTCAAACATTTTTGACAAACATGATTTCAACACAAAACATGCTTTTAACCGTCAACATCACTATGAGTAATTTGCTTAACAATCAAGAAAATTATTCCATTTCATGATGTTTTAGCTGATAAGATTTTTTGGTTACCATCGGTAACGTACATTTCCCTGTAGTTAGCAATTGAACATGGAGTGTTTGTTAACAAATGACAACTTTCATATATTTACGTATATTTACCCGTCTGTTATGTATCAAAAACGTTCACGTTCGTTAAAATGTGGATATATGTTACTATTCTTTAACTCCCACAAAATACACCACAATTCAAACTTACTTGGAGTGCTTGCAACTTCATAATGTTGATCTTTCAACCTTCTTTCGACGCCAACGTGACGTGAGAAAATGGCGTCGTCTGATCACATGTCAGAAGCAAAGCTGTTACAGCATAAATCCGTGTTTCTCCGCAGTTTCGTATTTATCAGTAACGTACATTACAGTAACGTTCATTACGAATATTCAGAATAAGTAACAAAACACAAACTTACAGATGCCATTTTATTCAAATTTACACTGTTCATGACTTTCTTACATTCTGAAACACATTGAAACCACTTTGTTTTCCTGTTTTTTCCTGGTATGTGTAGGTAACGTACATTGCATTCTTATCCCTTAAGATTTTCACTTTTGATGTCCAATATTTTCATTACGGTGATGTTTTGCTATATAATGGTCTTATTTACGGTTTTATCATTCACAAGGCAATATTATAACAACATTTAACAGTATTTTTTGTCATTCAAATGAGAGCATTTTCCTTATTCATATATGTTTAGTTGTTTTATGAAAAACCAAGCGACACAGGTATGGAGTGTAATAAAATGAAATATCAGCTTTCACTGGAGCCCCCCATGAATATAAATGAATCTTTATATATTAGGGAAAATGTATTCACCTCAATCATATGAGTTATTAATGTGAACACGATTTTAGAAATCTGCAAAAGCGTTCAATGTTGCCTGGCGACAGTAACGTACATTACAAAATTGGGCATTAAAAGCAAATATGAAAAGTTTGAAGACAACAAGGAAAATCTAACTTATGTTGCATGGAATCATGAAGTTGTTGTGCTTTTATAAAACATACGATAACAAGTTCATAGCCATAAATTTAAAAGAAAATTGTCGGCGACAGTAATGCAACGATCTATTGAGAATGAGTGTTAATCAATTACAGACAATCTGTTTAATTTCTGTTATATAAATTCAGTTCGCGTCTATAATTAACATTTAGTCCGTTTCACTAATTCTATTTGGTTTGTTTAGCTCATTTACAGACTAATTTACAGTTTATTCACTTATATACCGACAATATTGACCTAGCTGTTTCGTTCATTTACAGTAGATCTGTCCCACTCAATTTGCAGACAATGTTTTCATATCAGGACAATCCCTGTTTCACCTTCCATTTACATTTTTGAAGAATTATGTTTTTGAAGTATTATTTCATTGATAATAAACACTTTTTAGTTGTCCTACTCTCAATAATTAATCTTATTAGTTTAAATCGCTTTAATTTTACAACCGTCTCAGGACTGCCAAACATTGGGAGAGTGGATATCATCCAAAATTATATCTATTTGTTATGTATGTTATTTTTCTGTTATTGTCACTCTAAGCATTTTGTTTAACATGTCAAATCGTTGGTTATCAAATGGAACAGACGGCAGAATGATTACAATCTTCAAAGCGCATGTAAAATACTGAATTTTTCTTTGATGCGATTCGACTGGGCTCCCGTCTATGTAACTAGTAGTTGCGGCGCTACCAACATTGGAACCCGTTTAATGTACGATTTGCTTCCCTTAGAAGATAAAGATGGCCGCCTCGTCACTTATGATTGAATTTGTTTTTCTTGAATCAGCTGACGACAGCGTTGACATTTAGTACATAGGTATGCAGTGATATTGCAATGGCGCAAGTAGACGTTTGTTTCAAGGAAAGCAAAACAAACTTTTCACGGAACTTATGTTTTAAAAATAGACGGTGACCGTCTTATCTTAGTCTAGTTATATAACAGGTTGGGGAAACCTACCGATCGGCCTATAATAGGCCAAACGGGATATAATAGGCCGTTCCGCCTATTTTGCTATAGGCTGATTGGCCTATAATTATGATATTTATCAAATAAATTTGAAGTGGTGCATTTCCGCATGAGGATATTAACATCATTCAAGTTTTGATGTTCTAAGGTTCTCATTCAAACCCTTTTTGAGCATTTTCATCACATAATAAAGGAGTTTGGAAATTGCTAATTAAATATAAGACTAGAATATTTTTGACAATTTTCACTGAAAATTAATGACATAGATATTCAGTTTTAGTTGTCAAAATGAAAATCTGTTCTTAAATGAAACATCTTTTCCTGAACAAATTTCCATTTTGTCCAAAAACTCATTTTTTTCATGCTGAGCAGGTCCATTAACTATTCATCTCTATGATCTAATAAAACCATTTCATGCGGAAATTGATAGTTTGTGAAATGTTAATAATAATGGTCAAATATAGCCTGATCGGCCTATAGCAAAATAGGCAGAATGGCCTATAATATCCCGTTCGGCCTTTCATAGGCCGATCGGTAGGTTTCCCCAACCTGTTTTATGCTGGACTACCGTACTGGGTGAGTGAATCATATTGTTTTACGCCAGTCAGTGATATTTCAGCTATGTCACAACGACCAGAGAGTCACCGTCTGGGGAAAGAGTTCCTTACGTACCCCTGCCTATTTTTGTGATGAGCAAACACTATAGTTTATAGTTAAAAATTAGGTAGGGGCAAGTACGTACAGCACTCTTACCCGCATAACAAGAGGATATTATTTATTCCCACTTTTTTTAGTTCAGCCAGCTAAACTGGCCGAGAGCCGCGATGCGGTCCTATACAGTCAAGCCCACATCGCAGCTCTCGGCTAGGTAGGAAAACGTTTAGCTGGCTGAACTACTCTTTTCTGAGCGTTATGATTACTTAAAATACACAATGTATCAGTTAAGAGGCACTTATTACAATATCTTGACAATGAAAATTGTCATCCTTCTGGGGCACAGTGCCATTGCTTCATTTGTTACACTTATAATATGCTCTCTGAACACTTGAAAGGCAATATATCTAATGACCTAATTACTCTCTGTTTCTTGCAGTTTACCTGTGATGGGACTAATGAACTGAAACAAAATGAGTGTAAGCAACCTACCTGTTGTCATATCAACCAGCACAGCTGTTTGTCAAGACTGGGTCACCCTGCTGACAGCTATCAACAACAATGACATTGATACAGTGCAAGTGTGGCTACGGACTAAAGACACATCCCCCAACTTTGTATACGATGGACAGAACCCAATATGCCAGGCTGCCACTGCTGGGTTTGAGGACATTGTTGACCTACTGTTGCAGTACAAGTGTGACCCCCTTCAACCAGACCTATCCGATCATATGTGGTTTAGACAACCGATCCACATGGCAGCATCAAAAGGTCATCTTGAGGTTGTGAGGAGACTTGTTCGCCGAGGTGTCGACATCAATAGCCGTGACAGTGATCATCGTACACCACTCCACTGGGTTTCAACGTATGGTCACATTGACCTAGTGGAATATCTTCTTTCTGCAGGTGCATGTGTCAACATTGCCCAGATTGATGGGTTCACGCCAATGCATGCAGCCACATGCTTAGGACATGATGATGTTTGCAAGTTATTAATTGCCAATGGTGCTGATGTAAACCGTGCAGACAAAGATGGATGGACTGCACTTCATACCGCAGTGTGTTATGGCTATGAGAACGTTGTTGAGACCTTGCTCGACGCCAGTGGTTCCATACATCAAACCACAAATGACGATGAAAACTGCTTCCATATTGCTGTCAGTAGTGGCCATATTGATATTGTTAAAATGATCTACAAAAGAGGTGTTCGTTCTGGTGAGAAAAACATCAATGGGTTCACAGCTTTCCATTTGGCAGTGTACTACAACAAACCGACTATTGCCCAGTTCCTGATACAGAAGAATGTGGACATGTGCACTGAGAACTATGCAAAACAGACTCCACTATACCTAGCTGCAGTAAGGGGTGAGGAGCGACTCCTGCAGATGATGCTCGATGGAGGGTATGAGGTGTCACGGGAAAACTGGCTCCACTACAACACAGTGCCTGCAGCAATCAAAGACACTAAGATAGCGGAGACCCTCCTCTATATGGCCAGAAATTCCAGGACACTCCGGGAAATCACATGCTTGTTTTTGAGGAGATATCTTGGTGACAACATGGATCAGCTTGTGCATGATTTGCCTCTGCCGTCCAGATTGAAGGAACTCATTTGTTTCAAGACATTTGACTTTGGGGATGGATGATGTGAGCTCAAAAAGATTTTTACACTTTTGCCAAGTTTACTCTTTGTGATAAGTCTGATGCATAATGAATGATCACATTGATGTATTTATCAATTGAAAATAAATATGTTATTTATAAGGTTGAATACTGTTTTTAACATTATTACAGATGATTTGCTTGATAACACCATACTTAGTTTCTAACTTTACATAATCCAGTTCATTGTGTATTAGTACTTCCCTGAACATTGTAACAATAAACAAAGTACCAATATCACAGAAGATTCAGCAAAGTAGAAAAAATGCACTCTTTATTAATCTATGAAAATGGGTGGTGGGTTAGCCTAGTGGTTAAAGCAATCGCTTGTCATGCCAAAGACCTGGGTTCGATTCCCCACATGGGTACAATGTGTGAAGCCCATTTCTTATATTCCCCGCTGTGATATTGCTGGAATATTGCTAGAAGCAGCGTAAAACCAAACCCACTAATCGATGAAAACAATGATAAATATGTTGGATATCTTTATGAAAATTTAAGGAAGACTGTCATATAAAAACGAATGTTTGTGGGTGGGCCAGTTAGAAAAATTACGTATCTCAGGTGTTTTTGCGATGCACAAATGAAGAGAATGGACAAAAATGCACAAAAATCCAGAGAACCTACCTACAGTGCTAGTCTGTCTCAGTCCCTTAACCGCATTATTTTCCTTTCTGCCCAGACCTTTCTGCAATACTAAAGCCCTAAATGATGCTAGTCAGGATTTTCTCAGGTTCTGAATCTCCCATCTGACTGGGGCTCCTTTTCAATTTAAAAGGATATATTTGTTTCTATCAAAATGATATACTACAGCACATCAAGAGTAGTTATCTGTGTCTGTTATTTCACCCATGTCATGACCACTGTCTACATGATCACTGACTCATTCCACTCTCTGAAGTCATTATCTAACCACTCTCTGAAGTGATGATCTGACCACTCTCTGAAGTGATGATCTGACCACTCTCTGAAGTGATGATCTGTCCACTCTCTGATGTCATTATCTGACCACTCTCTGAAGTGATGATCTGACCTCTCTGAAGTCATTATCTGACCACTCTCTGAAGTCATTATGCTACCACTCTCTGAAGTCATTATGTGACCACTCTCTGAAGTGATGATCTGACCACTCTCTGAAGTCATTATCTGACCACTCTCTGAAGTCATTATCTGACCACTCTCTGAAGTGATGATCTGACCACTCTCTGAAGTGATGATTATCTGACCACTCTCTGAAGTCATTATCTGACCACTCTCTGAAGTGATGATCTGACCACTCTCTGAAGTGATGATCTGACCACTCTCTGAAGTCATTATCTGACCACTCTCTGAAGTGATGATCTGACCACTCTCTGAAGTCATGATCTGACCACTCTCTGAAGTCATTATCTGACCACTCTCTGAAGTGATGATCTGACCACTCTCTGAAGTGATGATCTGACCACTCTCTGAAGTGATGATCTGACCACTCTCTGAAGTCATTATCTGACAACTCTCTGAAGTCATTATCTGACCACTCTCTGAAGTCATTATCTGACCACTCTCTGAAGTGATGATCTGAAAGTACAGAACACAACAAAGTGTTTATTACTTTACAGGACCCTCATATTACCAGCAAGGACCCGTAAAATATATTGATGGGGGCTGTAGTACTGCAGAAAGGGCTGGACAGAAAGGAAAATAATGCGGTTAAGGGACTGAGACAGACTAGTGCTGTAGGTAGGCTCTCTAGATTTTTGTGTATTTTTGGCAAAACCCTGGTATTTTAGAAAAAGTCCAGTCTCTTACACACAAATTTATATTCTGTTCTTGGCATTTTCCTCAGTGTTGTCTGTGATCAACCTGTGTAGGTTCATTAGTAAAAGGGGCGGTGGGGTAGTCTAGTGGTTAAGGCGTTCGATTGTCGCGCTGAAGACCCGGGTTCGATTCCCAACATGGGCACGTGTGCTGCCCATTTCTGGTGTCTCCCACCGTGATATTGCTGAAATATTTCTGAAAGTGGTGTATAACCAAACTCACTCACTAATTAGTAAAAGAATCAAGAATGCTTGTATTTTGGGTGTAAAATCATTTATTTGCATTAATAAAATCAACACTTATATTTGAAGAATGCCATTTTCTTAATAATATATTCTTTCAAACAGGTTTGTCCGTCCGGGTAGTATATACATTCATGACATGTTCACATAACTGGCTGTTTCAACACTATGGGTACAAATAAACAATCTCTTACATGGTCAATGAGTGAACGTTGTGTTAACATGATTCAGAAATTGTAAGTATTTCATGTGTAATTAGTACATAGAAGCCATATTTATTCTGGTTTCCCAATTTGAAACAAGTACTGTCAGACATGCACGTTTACATATTGCTATTAAAGCCGTCTTCATGGATTACAGATGGTGCACATCCCTGAACCATAATGATAAACTATAATCATCCATCACAGAAAGGACTTTTTGTAAGAGAAGGTTATGGGTGAGTTTGATTTTAGGCTGCAGCTGGGGACTTGCACATTGGACTTCATGTATAGTTCCCATGTAGGGAATCAAACCTGTGACTTTCAACATTACCAAAAGGCTACCCCATTACCTGTGGATAGGTCTGTCAGCCGTGGGATGAGAAGTGACAAACTCGGATTTTGATTTGCAAACACACTTTTGAATAGACCATAAAGTAAATTTAAAAAGATAAATGATAAAACACAATGCAGAGGCCCAGATAAGCTGCGTATCCGGGTAAAATACGCGTAGAATTACGCATTGAAAAAACTTTGTTGCGTACCAATTACAGCATTTAAAAGGTAGATACGAAAAAAGTTTAAAACAAATGCATACCGAATATATTTATAAAATTCGCTTGCGTAATGAAAAAGACATTGATTGCTATCAAGTTGTACTGTTAGTATAGGACAAGTGTTGTACTGTCAGTATAGGATGAGTGATTTTTCATGAAATCATTTCCATTATATATTTAAGTTGGTTTTGATTAGGTATGACATAAGGCAGAACATACCTGCTCAGTAAACTTGCTCAATGACATAATACTTACGTGAGTAAAGTGACTGAAATACGCACATATTTGAAAGCAGTGGGTAGCGGAAAATGAAATACCCACTCAACATTCATAATACCCACTCCAAAAAAATACAGTGGGTACAGTTCCCACATGAGCTAAATCTTATCTGGAGCTCTGACAATGGCATACACTGAACACATGAAGAAAGTTAGGTATCATTATTAGTAGCATTGTGGGTGTCTTTTCCTCTTGTGTTTTAAGAACCACTTAAAAACAACTACATGTATATAATCAAATGCAGGCTGCAGTAAAATATGACCTAATACACATACTACAACAACAATCACTTATCAGTGTGTAAACTTGGGTTAAAATCTGAAACTTAATATTGGAAAAGAAACACAACAAACTGGTCCAATTACTGAGCAAAATAAGAAATATTTACGCAGGATTATTGCAATATTTTTTCAAAAGAAATTTACTTGAGCACCTTTCAACAATTAAAACACAACCATGATTGACAGTACCACCAATGAACCAGTATGAAACAATGACATTGGTATGACAAACGTGCATAATAATTATATTAATACATGTAACACTAATATACCACTGAACATTTCATTAGGATAATCATGTCATTCTTTTCCAATAAACACTTTACATGTTACGAAAATCAGTTTTTTGCATCATGGAAAGATAAAAGTATCCTCATAAAAAATGAAGTGGTTTTGGGACCGTTCATAATATATGGCTGGGGTGTGTGTGTGTGTGTGTGTGTGATGATGATGATTTTAAGGGGAGGTCACCCATTTTGTTCTTGGGAGGAAGGGGGTCAGCAATTTTGTACACATGTACTGGGGGGGTAGAGAGAAAAGAAGCGTTAGTCTAACTAACGTCCAGAAACCTATGATGCTCGGTTTGAATCCCAATTCACCCAGATCATGTTTCTGGGTTTCCCCACACCATAACCTATGGGATTCAACAAAGTGGACTTGTGGTGTTCCCACAACATAACCTATGGGATTCAACAAAGTGGTAAATGTCTCGGGTTTTCCCACACCATAACCTATGGGATTCAGCAAATTGGTAAATGTCTCGGATTTTCCCACACCGTAACCTATGGGATTCAGCAAAGTGGTAAATGTCTCAGGTTATCCCACACCGTAACCTATGGGATTCAGCAAAGTGGTAAATGTCTCGGTCTTGCATCTGTTCCAGCTTTCCTCACACATTAAACTGACAGGCCATGATATAACTGGGACAATGTTCACTCACTCACTCCAATTATTGGCGTTCTCTAACTTGTTTTGAAAAGTATATCTGATTCCAAAAACCCTACAAACCTTTAACAGTAATGATAAGACAAGGCCATATTTATCTTACTTCCAAACACTCATCCATGGAGGTGTAATACAGTTGGAAAAATTATTACTTCAACAAAAGGGTTTCAACTGCAGAAAGACACATGGGGACATGCACACCTTACCTCACAGAGGAACAGAACAATACCTGTAAGTCTGTAGCTTACCTGGACATCATTGATTATTGATCACCACTATTATCAAAGTATTGATTGATTGCATGATCTCACTGAGCAAAGTCTATACGATTCATGTGTAAAGTTCAACGATCACCAACACATAATACTTCAATATGTTTGACATGAACAGCAGGTTATGTACAATTAGAATCTATATGGATCTGTCAACAGTTACTGAGTGTAGATGTTAGAAATCATTTGCCTCTATTTTCAATTGGTATGCACTGAGGATGCAAATTTGTTACAGCTGTTAAGATCCATAAAAATCGACATTGTGGGTAAATGTAGCACTTTGAATATGCTTTAGGGTATGAATTGGATGTATTATAGATATGCTCATTAGTATTCTTATTAGTGTTGGGAATTGGTTAAAATCTCATAATTGATGATTGGTTCATTACAACCGATCAATCATCGAAAATAATTGGTTAGCGTCATTTATGAAATGTGTTAATGCACACAAAAATAAGGAAAAAACAACATGTAGTTCTTGGGGGTTTTGGCAAAATTTCACATCTTTAAAGGATGACTAGTATGGAGGAACATCAAAGTCTTGGAGTCTTTAAGATAAATTCAATCATGACTTGGAACGAGCTTGTAGTGCTTATGAAATGTAACAGACAAAACCAACCTTGTGAAAAATACTGTTAATGAAAACAAGTGTTCTAGAATTGTTTGTGTTCGATTATGAGAAAACATGATCGATTGCTTGGTCGTTTAGTCACTGCGACCAATCTTCGATTATTTCAATTAATCGGTCCACCACTAATTCTTATTCCCAGTCTTTTGTAGTTCTGTATTTCAACATAACAACCAAAACATGAGGAAATGCCAACATCTTGAATTGGAAAGCTGAATTAGAAGTGCAACTATGACCTTTTGAGCATCGTTTTTCGGATATAAGATGAAAAGCTACAAAACCAATCAATGTTGAGTTCTTGAACTATGTATCTTTTTGTGATTAAGATAGAAAGGTGAAATGTCGAAAAACACAGAGACCCTAGATCCATACTCATACCAGCACCAATATGATTGCAATAGTAAAATGGCCTTGACAATCACACCCAGTATAGATTTACAGTTAAAACATATTTCCGTAAGACCAAATTACACATAATTACGTAATTTACAAAGCATGACCATTAATGTCTAGGTGACAGATGAATGGCAGCATGCAGAAAAACCTACTGGTACATTACATTATAAGTACTGGTAAGCTAAACACAACACATGCAACTTGATATAGGTTACCCAGCTGATCAACAGCTGATTTCTGGGATAACGTAATGCTGAGTTTGGTTTGGATTCTATTGATATCTCACACCATGCACAAGCAATGCCATTAATTTGTATGTTTGACATATTTGATTACTTTGTCTGATTTAAAACCAGAGACAATTCATAATACATTAACAACACAGCTCTGTATAAAAATGAATCATATAAAATATCTTGTATAATAAAACATAAATCCATGTACAGTTAAATTTGGAGAAACAATTTCTAAACACACCTTTAAAATCTGTCGGTTATCTCCAGATGTATACTTCACAAGATCAATGTTAAAATATTCACAGGAGAATAACAACAGGCTCCTCACAATATTAGACACAAGACATACTCTCTTTCATACAGTGAATTAGAGGTGCCAGTCTCCATTAGTGATAAGATATCCTTTCAAGATATCTGTCCATGTTGTTTGATGAAATCTGCTATTACCTGATGTGCGTTACCTTTAGATTGATTGTTGTTAAAGGCAGCACTCTAATATTAAAGCTAATTGGCGAGTGTTAATTGTCTTTTCAATAAACTATCACATTTTTAGATCATATTCACCACATTCATTTATTTGGGGGAAATATTTTATAAATTAGTAACTAATCATCTTGTATAGTTCATAAATCATTGACCTATTAAAGTACCTTACACAGCATATCTTTGCAATACATGTTATATTTGGGATTACACTTTCTCAGTGTATTCACAGCATATCTTCTAGAATGTACTTCACATTTTGAAACATCCCCTTGCAATATCAGACATTGTTGAACAGTTGCCTACATAGTGATACATTAGCACCACTGCTGTTGTCATGGAGATGGTTGCTGTTATTTGTAGCGTGTGTACTGCACTGGTGTCATCTTGGTTGCCAGGTAGTCATGAACCAGGGGCCATAACTCATTAGAATACTTCCCTGTAAACACATTCAGTAGTTTCTTGTCACTGAAATAGAAAGATTCAGGTCAGTGTACTGTTGGTGCAATAATTTTAACTCAGTATATCTATGTACTTTATGTAAATCATAATGTTGTTGGTGTACTTGATATAAGTCAGTATACCGTGGGTGTACTGTAATAGTGTGTCAGTGAGTTTAGTTTTATGCCATTATTAGCAATATTCCAGCAATATCACAGAGGGGGACTGTACCATACATTATTATATAGGTAGTATTTTTCCTATACCACGATTGGTCAAAAGACCGTCACATGATTGACTACAAAACACGATATTGACTTGAGTTTTCTGATAAATTACGATATTGACTTGGGTTACTAAAAATAGACAAGGAATCCCGTACGAAGGGGCTTCCCCCACTTTTCAGCCAATCAGATCACTCTGATAGATGGCACAGTGTGTGCATTAAAAGTTTATGTTAAAACCCGTTTCTCTTTCATTATATAATAAAACAATTATAGACTCTTGTAGAGATCGATATCGGTTTTTATTGACCTGAGAAAAGCAATATCGATATTGTTTTACTCTGGTCAATAAAAACCGATATTGACCTCTACAAGAGTCTATAATTGTATAAAGTCAGTATATAGTTGGTGTGCTTTAAGCATGTCAGTATACTGATGAGACATGCATGACCTTTTGGGATCCCTCACTGGTGATATGTAAAACATATTTGCATAGTCTCAATCAGGAACAAAATATATATCTGTGCTAACTCTCATCATGAAATATCAAATGGTCGAAATATTAGTTAAAGCACCAATCCTATATCCCCTTCAACTTTGTGGTGGGGCATTTAAATATTCGTATTTGAACAGTCTTGATATAATATATATAATAAGTGAGTGCGGTTTTATGCCACTTTTACCAATATTGCAGCAATGTCACAGCAGGGCATACCAGGAATGGACATTCCACAATATTCCTGGGTTGGAACCAGGCTCGGCATGATGAGCAAACGCTTTAAACACTGGGCTATCCTTCTTAACCACTGTTCTGAAAGAATAGAACCATTTCCAGATTTACTGAATGCTAAATGGGAAATATTTGAAGAATAAAGAACTCCTCTGAAGTGGCCTTACTTGAAGAATTGTAGTACTGGTTGGGTGGAGTGTTGATACCCCTCTAGCCTCTTTCTCACTGTCTCGGGTCTGTCATCATCTCTCTGAATCAGGGGCTCTCCTGTGATATCATCTATACCCTACAAGAGACAAAGAGATTAATCTAGACCAAGGGATGCAACTCTGCAAATGACACAAGTAGTACTAATCCAACAACCAGCAATAAATAGACGACAATACGTCCATGATCGCCCACAGAAAATGAGGTTGCAGTAAACTGTGCCTCTTGCATACACTGTAAAACAATAATTTCTTGGCCTTATGTTTTCAACCAAGAACAGAAAGCTCACTTTCCAGTTTCGACCAGATATAAACTAAGAGTTAGTGGGAAGGGTGTTATGCTGTTTTTAGTGAAATTGCAGCAATATCATAGCTGATGACACCAGGAATGGGCTTTACACATAGTACCTCTGCAGGGAATCAAACCCAGGTCTATGGCTTCAGGAGTGAACGCTTCAACTACTAATATGAATTTTTCATCATCATGTACAGCTTAAAAGTTGGTTTGATTATATATGACTCAGAAACTGGAACTGATCACTATGTCTCTTCATCTTATCATACAGTTACGAGACAAGATGGTATTTATCAATTAAGTAGAGCAGCGTTCTGATTGATCAAACAGCTTCCCACTGGAACCATCCTTTAAGAAATTGTTGCTGCAATATCAAACTCTGTGTACCTCTTTGTTGGGAGGGTTGAACTCTGTATGGTAGATGCGACCACTGGCTTCATGTGTCCACCGACCCTTGATGCGGTCAATAATAACTTCAAAGGGCACATTAAGATTGATAACAGAATCAATAGGGCCTCGTTCTAACAGTTCTTTAGCCTGAACTACTGTCCGAGGAAACCCTGCAACATGAAACACAAAGAATGCACTTGAGCTCATCATTATCACTTATGACATGGGGCAGCTCCGTGATTAAAATTTTCACCTGTCCTATCAAAGGTTCTAGTTTGATTCCATAATGTGCATAGCCCTTTCTTGATTTCCTAGTTTCTTAAGTTTAAGAAAAAACTTTCTACTCAGCCAAACATTTTCAAAGGATGATGTAGTCCTATGTTAAATTTCACAGGTACACCTGTGCACGATCACATTTTGCAATAGGATCCAGAGTATGATTACATCATTACTGGCATGTGTTTCACAAAGTCTAATATTTGAACAGCAAAGAATCTGGCAAATGTTGACATTCAGGCTTTATAATATATTACCAGTTTTTCATTTCCTTTCTTCATACTATAGTTTCAGACTAGACAAACTTTCACCTAAAAATATTAATGACATGCTTAGCCCTAATTCAGGCTAAGAGCATTCACTCATCAAAATCTTGCTATCTTGTCTTTCTAGAATATATATGCTCACCATCTAGCAGCCAGCTGTGACTTTCTATTTTCTCCAGCTCGTTAGAGATAAGATTGACCATTGTGAGGTCAGGAACCAGCTGACCTTGATCAATGTATTTCGTGGCTTCAATCCCTGCAGCTGAAACAAATGTCATTTTATATATTTTACAGCTAGTGTTCAGTGACTATTCAGATGTGATGTCATATTAAATTAAAATACTTGGTATGTCTCAGTGAAAATAATATCAACAATGCACACAGGGATTTATCCGGCCAATAGAGACCAATATTCTGCCCCAGGTCATGCACATGGCCTACTAATAGTCCCGCCATCGACTTCACTCTCATAATATACCTTTAAAATACAGTGTCGTTAATAAACTATACTGATAACAGAACTTTTTGTGCTATCGCAGTAAGCGATAAGTTTCCCTGATCGAGTTTCAGGCTCAGAAAAAATGACAGAACCTGTCCGTTCCATGATTTGTTTTCTCAGAAGATCGCCACTGGACAAATGCTTCAAGCCAAAGTCTTTCACGATTCTCTGTGATATTGTGCCCTTTCCTGAGCCAGGAGGGCCCATTATGATTACCCTAAGAAGTTTTGATATCATGTCGAGCCCTTGAACCGGAAGTTTATGTTGTCCAAGATTCGTTGTCGGTTGTCGCAATAGGAAAATACCAATTTCCTTTCCTCACGGTTTGATTATAGCTCCCCGAATGGTAAGGTAAATATGAAACACGTGGACCAAACATATTAATCTTAGATATAATCTGATTTTGATGTTAAAATATAAGCTCCCAAACATCAATGTACTTTGAAGCACCTGAAGTATTGCGATGCTTTTTGTCGCTGTTAGGAGATTTCATAATTCGTATTCAACTTACCGTAAAGGAGTCGTAAGCGCGAAAACGTGGTTTTGTTTTTGCTATTTGCGAAAATTAGTAAGTAATGAATTCTTGAAGAAATACTCTATTGTGCACGTTGAAAGAAATTAATGTATAAAATACGTTCAGCGCATCACCTTTACAAACATTTTTGAGTAGGACATCGGTGAGAATGAAAGTATCGTTGTCGGATTGACCAGCTCAGTGAGATGAATGAACTCATGAAGCCACTCAAAATATGGTTGTGAATGTGTCAGTGCTTATGATACCATCTTCACAGATAGATCAACCTTTCTTTAACAGGTTGGGGAAACCTACCGATTGGCCTATAATAGGCCGTTCTGCCTATTTTGCTATAGGTCGATTGGCCTATAATTATGATATTTATCAAATAAATCATCATCATTCAAGTTTTGATGTCTTACGGTTTTCATTCAAACTCTTGTTGAGCATTTTCATCATATAATAAAGGAGTTTGGAAATTGCTAATTAAATATAAGTTTATAATATTTTTGACAATTTTCACTGAAAATTAGTGACATAGATATATTCAGTTTTAGTTTTCAAAATGAAAATCTGGTAAGACTTCCGCACGTATCCCCCCTAAATTTTAATGAGTAGGAAAGATTTATTTGAGTGGCATTGTTAGAGGTTGGATATGTCTTTCAGTATGTTTAAAATACAATTAATGAAACATGTTAAAAATCATCCTTATCAGATGAGGAATATATATTCAGGTGATATGATTTGACTAAAATGAAATTTAAGGGGGGATACGGGCGTAAGTCTTTCCAAAATCTGTGCACAATTGTGTTCTTAAATGAAACATCTTTTCCTGAACATGATATAAATTTCCATTTTGTCCAAAAACTTATTTTTTTCAAGCTGAGGAGGTCCAATAACTATTCATCTCTATGATCATATATAACCATTTCGTGCGGAAATTGATAGTTTGTGAAATGAAAATAATAATGGTAAAATATAGCCCGATCAGCCTAAAGCAATATATAGGCCGATCGGTAGATTTCCAACCTGTTTAAAGAAATTTATATTGCAGCAATATACTGATGATACCCTCCTTCCACAGAGTGGATGCGTTATAAATTCGAGCCTTATGAAAATATTTCGGAAAGTTACTACCCAGAATGGAGGTCATGGCTTGATTATGTGACAGAATTATTTTGCTCACTTTGTGTATAATTAATACAATTAAAACCCTTTACAATGTAAACATTAGTCCAGAATGCTGCTAAAAATCTGTTAAACTTGTGAAATTGAGTTGCAGTATTGTTTACAAAAAGGCCTACTCCTTTCAGTGCTTTTCGTGAGGTTCAGTGCCTAATGCAGACAATGTGAGTGAGTTTAGTTTGAAGCCGCTTTTAGCAATATTCCAGCAATATCTGCGGTGGGGACACCAGAAATGGGCTTCACACATTGTACTCATGTGGGGAATTGAACGCAGGTCTTCGGCATGACGAGTGAACGCTTTAACAATGTAACGAGTGAAACGCTTTAACCATTAGGCTATCCCACTGCCCTTAATGCAGACTGAAACTTTGAAGGTATCTTATTGTTATATCTGACCTAGTCTGAGGTGTAACTATATAATTTAGAATTACTTGAAAGTGATGCTATTGTTTTGTTGTTGTTGTATTTTTCAGAATGAGTGCATAACTCAAAATGAATGACTACGACATGATGGACACACCTGTACTGAGACGGAGAATGAAGAAACCGACTACCCCTAAGGCAGGTCGGAGCATGCGAGGGAACCCAGAAGGCAACAGCATAATATACAAAGATAAGGTGAAATTATCAACTGCCCATCCAAGCTCAGATGACAGCGGTTTGTCCACACTGAGGAAAAGAAAGAAGAAACAAACGGAAGACGACACATATGCCGAAATTGAAGAAAAACACATGAGGAGGAGATCACAAGGTTCAAACTTTTCCAATGTCAGTTCCAGTAGTTTAGAAGAAATGACACCCGATACTCTGAGTCAGATAAGTTCTATAATGGCTGTCCCAGATGTCACAGTCAATTCCACATTGTCTCGCTTAAAGAAACCTCGTGCAGGACGTGGCGATGTGACCTGGGAGAAGGCTGTGAACCATGCTCGTGGGGCTCCTGATGGAGCGGAAAGGTCCTTCCATGCCAAGAAGATGAGCAAGGTGTCAATTATAGAAGAGGTCCCCACTCCAGTTGTGAAAAAAGACTCTCCAACGAAGGAAAACAAACCTATAACACAAGGGAAACCTGTCGAAAGAAAGAAGTCAATAAAGGTGTGTGTTTCTTGCTGCTTTGTTCATGCTGTGGTTTGTGTTAATGCCAGAATTGTTTGGTTTCATGAAGTGATGTATTTTATTCCTCGGCTATTTATCACAGAATTGATGACTACCTTTTGTTTTGCAAATGTTACAGGTTCAGCTGAAGAATGCAGCAAATCGCCTAAAATCTTTAAAAAGTAAAGGCAAATTGGACACAAGTAGAGAGAGCCGCAAGCGCAAGTTAGATATATCACTTCCAGACGAGAGCACAAGTAAGTGAAGTTTTGGTCAGTTTCTGCTTGTGTACCTTGATAATACTATGTGTGTAAGTGTGCCTGTCAGTAAGTGTGACTGTTGAGTAAAGGCTGAAACAGGTCAACAAAGTCAGTACTTGAGGACCTATTACCCCAAACACTCACCCTTAAGTCACAATTTTTCATCTGATTATTTTAGTGTTTTTGACCATAATATGTCTTCATCTATGATGCAGTTGCCAAATGGACTGGGGTTTTTTCAGAGGTTATCTTGATTTGATACTATAACTGACCAATCAAAATCAAATAGTTCCCAAATTCATGGTAGAAAATATGTGTTGTGATGAAATGCTAATCTTATCCCCAAATATGAATACAATATTGTCATTCAGAATTACTTTCTGTCTGCCTCAATGATAGTATTTTTCAGAGTAAGATCATGAAAAATGATAAAAGTCTTGCAAGAAAATACAAATATGTAATCTTGTGACATGACAAAGTCACTTAATGAGATAAAACATATTTGACAGATGTGAATGTAAATCAGCACTGTCATTAGCACTATGTTGCTGTGTGTAATATAGTTATGTGAATATCTACATGCTCACTCTGTTGGAACCATCTGTTAACTTTCACATGCTTATATCTTTGTTATCCCCCGCAACAATGAAGTCCGTTCATCACACTTTGTCCGAAGCATATCTCCTAAACTATTCGTGATAGCTTAACAAAACTTGGTACACATGTCAACCATGATCCCTAGATGTGCCTTTTGGGGGTTAGACCCAGATATGAATTATTATTTTTTTGCGGTTTTCCATGGAAACGTAACTTATGCTGTGGCTATGAGGATGTCATCTTGTCCGGAGCAGATCTCCTAAACTATACATGCTAGCTTCATCAAACTTGGTACACATGTCAAACATAGATGTGCCATTTGATGGTAAATTTATTTTTTTGTGGTTTCTGTGGAAACGTGACTTAGGCTTTGTCTATGAGGATGTCATCTTGTTGCATTTCCATGGCAACAAGTTAGGCTTCAACTGAATTTGAAGGTAGTGCTCCTTTCTGGAGCAGATCTTAAAAATCTTTCAATACTCTCCTTCCACTTTGCTATATACACTCCAAACATTTGACATAATCATAACTAGTAGACATATTCATAAAGAGTATTTTGCCGTTGCGGTGGATATTGATGACTTTGTATTCTTGTTAGTTTTGTGTTCATCTTGGTCAAGTACCAGTCTATACCTACTGATGTGTTCCAGTTGCCATGAAGAAACCTAAAGACAAAGACATGTCATGGAAGGAGAGGAGACAACAGAGGAAGATGACTAAAAACAACTATGACCTAATCATGAAGGCCAAGAAGTTGTGGGAGGATATGCGGAGGTCAGTTCATGATTTGCGGCATGCTATCTCTGGCATCAATCTGGACTAGTACAAGCAGCTCAATACACATATGCACACATGTATGCACGTCACTACATGATAATGATCCGCCTCCGTGGTGTAGTGGTTAGAGCGTCCGCCCAGAGAGCGGAAGGTCGCAGGTTCGATCCCCGACCGCGTCATACCAAAAGACGTTAAAATATGGTACTTGTTGGTCCCTGCCTGGCGTTCAGCATCAATGGGTACAACAAGGACTGGTCGGCTCAGAGTCAGTATAATGTGTCTGAGTGGGGTATTCATGCTTCACTGCGGCGTGGTATCTCAGTGGGCTAGCACTATAAAACCAGCTTAAGTGTGGGCTAGTACAAGCAGCCGCACATACACATACACATACACACGCATGCATTTCGTCATATGAGCAAAATATTCTCAAGCACGATGTTAAACCTCACCTCACCTCACTACATGATAATGATCTTGAACAAGATGTTAAACCCCACTTCACTGCATATCACTTTTAGTTTGGTCATACTGTAAGTGTACAACTTTTAAACGAGCAAGATTGGTTAGTGGATGCAGTGGACTTGATGGAGGATGCATGTTTTTTTCACCAATTAATCTGGTTTGAAGCCTAATTGAATGCTAAAAATGTAGGGTAGCCTAGTGGTTAAAGTGTTCGCCCGTCATGCTGAAGACCTGGTTCGATTCCCCACCTGGGCACATTGTCTGAAGACCATTTCTTGTATCCCTGCCGAGATATTGCTGGAATATTGCTAAAAGCGTCCGAAGACTAAATTCACTCATTCAAATGACATAATCATGATGGTCCATGACATGTTTGTGTGTATTTCAGGCATGCCCTACCTGACGACCAGCGACAGAAACTGTGCCAGGAGGTGTTCAACATGGTCAGGGGGAAGGTGCATGAAGTGAGTAAACACCTTCTGTTATTGGACAAGTATCTGTGTAGTTTGCCACTGTGGCTGACAGCTAGGACTGGCCTTTGTATTATTAACTACTGGTTTTTAAGCTTTAGTTCCTCGAGTCAGCTGTATCCTTTCAACACCTCTCTCTGTACCCTGTGGTGACTTAGGTTTCACAGGTATCTACCACAATATTGCTTGTGGGAAAAGGTGAATGAATTGGATCAGATGTTTGACAGCTTAGCTGAATGTGTGTCATCACACGCATACTGTGTGGAATACTGCCTGGCACAGACTCAGTTATTCACAGGCCACCGTGATATTGGTGGATTGTTGCCGACTGCAGTATGAAACAACAAACAAGTTAGATCCTAATAATTGATGGATAATATCCCTTTTAATTATGTGTCTGATAGAGTATTCCATCTTGTCGTTATCCCAGGAGATTCAGAGTACGAAAATATGTCGCTAGCAAACTATGCTTGTCAAGTGAGTGAGTTTAGCTTTACACCGCACTCAGCAATATTCCAGCTATATGGCGGCGGTCTGTAAATAATCGAGTCATGACCAGACAATCCAGTGATTAACAGCATGAGCATCGATCTGCGAAATTGGGATCCGATGACGTGTGTCAACGAAGTCAGCGAGCCTGACAACCCGATCCTGTTAGTCGCCTCTTACGACAAGCATGGGTTACTGAAGAGTGGTTAAGGCATTCGCTCGTCACTCTGAAGACCCGGGTTCGATTCCCTACATGGGTACAATGTGTGAAGCCCATTTCTGGTGTCTCCCGCCGTGATATTGCTGGAATATTGCTAAAAGCGGCATAAAACTTAACTCACTCACTGACTATGGCTGTGTTGCAGATGTCCATGGCTCATGACACAGCACGTGTGGTTCAGTGTCTGGTGCAGTACGGCAACCCTGAACACAGGACGTCCGTCATGGAGGAGATTAAAGGTAAATATCAGATACGTAGATAATCACACTCGAAGTGTCATCTGAAAAATTGATATATAAAGACATGAGATTAAGATTCCTTGTCTGCCAACATCATTCTTGCTGGTCCTACTTGAATGAGACAATAATGTCTTTACCTCTTCTATCAGTTTATTATATGGGTTTGAGCTCCGTCCTTCTGTGTGTCCGTCCGAGATGATGGGGACAGATTTTCTCAGAAACTGTCATAGATAGGGAAACCAAATCTGGTATGCATTTTCAGGACACAAATGCTTTGATGGAGTTCGAAAACGGAAACCGTGTTACAATGTGTTACAGAGTTATGGCCCTTGTCATGCATTTCTTGACCTAGTGCACATCATGCCCAATGGGAATAGATTTTCTCAGCAACCGTTATAGAAGGGAAACCAAATGTGGTTTGTGTTATCAGGACATGAATGTCGTGTTAAAAAACAGGAATCGTGTTGTTCAGTTCCTATTTGTAGTAATCACCCTCACAAGGACTACCTACATTGGTGATTGCTCATCATCAGCTCAATGTAGTTGTTTCAGGCTAGCACATAGGTAGAAAACTGCATGTTGCATTGTGGACTTGAGTCAGTATCTCTATACATATTATTGCTTTTTCCTGTTCACGACAATGGTTGAATATGTATGTCAATAGCAGTGTTGAGGTGTAAGGAGTTCTAACTAGAGGTCACATGACATAGAAATGGGCTGTGTATTACCGTCAGTGTTTGCTTGAATATTGTCACATTCTGATAAATGGAATTTCAGTCCGTGAACATTACTTCCTTTTTAATCGTAATACAAAAAAAATGATTTCACATTTTCTCATTGTTTCTGTTCCAGATGAAATAGTTTCAATGTGCAAATCAAAATATGCCAAGTTTGTGATCAGGAAAATCTTGAAGTATGGGTAAGTAACTGTAATGTGTCTCTCTGTGCCATGCATACATATAACTTGTTGAAAGAGGCAGCTAACAGTATTGGATGGTCAGGCTTGCATATTTGGCTGACACATGTCTTCGTATCTCAGTTGCTCTTACTATTAATCACTGGATTGTCTGGTCAACAAGACTCAATATTTGCAGACCGCCGCCACCTAGCTGTAGTATTGCTGAGAGCGGGATTAAACAAGAATAAAAATAAAAAATTGTGTTACTGGGAGCAAGTGCGGTCATATTGTCTGTTCCAAGGAGATTTATTTTATGGAAATTAATTGTAGTAATATTTTGCTCTACATTGTTAAAACTTTTTCCTTTTCAGCTCCAAACAACAGCGTAACTTTATGTTCAAGACATTCCATGGTAATGTTCGGAAGTTGATAAGGCACAGGGTAAGTTACTTTCTTTTGCCATGTGTTGCCAGGTTTCTGTAATTATCATCCTTGATTGTTGCTTTCTTCAGTTAGTCTACTGAGTCGCCCATATTGTGCAGATGTACTAGGGGCATCAGCAATTCTGGTGGTCTACTGGTGCCTTTTGGTAGTTTTAAATTTCTGAATAAAATATGTTTTGCGTTTCCATGGCAACAAGTTTGACTTAGACTGAAATTGGTGGTAGTACTCTTTTCCGGAGCAGAACTTAAAAACTGTTCACTGTTTCATCACGAAATTTCATACATATAGGTAGGTCTAGTGGTGAACTGGTGCCTTTTGGTAGTTTTAGTTTTCTGAATAAAATTTTTTTTTTGCATTTCCATGGCAACAATTTTGGCTTCAACTGAATTTGGTGGTAGTGCTCCTTTCTGGAGCAGAACTTTTAAACTTTTCAGTTCTCTCCTTCCACTTAGCTATATACACGCCAAAACATTTGACATCATCATAACTTGTAGACATATTCATGAAGAGTATTTTGCCATTGTGGGGGATGTTGATGACTTTGTCTTCTTGTTTATAAGAAAATTGGAGAAATATACTACAATCGCATTCATAGGTACCTTTAAATAGAATGCTCATACATAAGGTTTTAGGATAAGAACTTGAAATTAGAAGTGGTTACCATGCCATCTCCCCTCCCTTCATCTGTCCATTTCTTCGGTGAATTGATCTGGTAGTGTATTAAAATTCCATGATCGGTGTTTCATCACACACTGTTTGTCCTGTGTATGTTGTGTCAGTGTATTTACCTTCATGTTTGTGCAGGAAGCGGTGGAAATCTTGGAATTTGCATACAATGACTACGCAACGCTCCACAGCGCTTGTCTATGATGGAGGAGTTCTATGGACCAAGCTTCACTTTGTTTAAGGTACGGTAAGATAATCTAGAGTAGCACATCTCTCACTTCAGCACAAAATTATTTTGATTATATGCTTAGATTCTAGACCAAAAACCAATTACTTTTAATTGTATACATGCAAACTTTGTGGTCTGCACACACAATGTATCTGATAATCGTGATAATTCGTTTTCACAAGTATAGATCGTATGTCAGTAGTACCCTCTCTTACAAGATGATTCGGGGTTATGGGTGGTGGGTTAGTGGTTAAAGCGTTTGTTTGTCAAACCGAAGATTCGGGTTTGATTCCCCACATGGGTACAATGTGTGAAGCCCATTTCTGGTGTCCCCCCGCTGTGATATTGCTGGAATATTTAGCGGCGTAAATCTTCACTCACTCACTCGCCCCCCTCACCCACTCACTCACCCAATGAATGGTGTTGACAAGTGATGCTAGGGAGGTGATGTTTGTGTTTGGCTGCTGTATATGAACATGTGCTGACTGAGAATGTTTCTGTGACAGAATCACGACACCAAGTCCCTGGAACAGATCATGCTGGAACAGCCAGACAAGAAGGACATGATCCTCAGTAACATGAAGGAGGCTCTCCTCCCTCTCATTGACAAGTAGGTGTAGATTATACATTCTGTCTGTAATTCAGTACCCGTGAAGATCTTTAGTAAACCATGCTTGTCGTAAAAGGCAACTAACGGGATCGGGTGGTCAGGCTCGCTGACTTGGTTGACACATGTCATTATATCCCAATTCTGAGATCGATGCTGATGCTATAGATCACTGGATTGTCTGGTCCAGACTATATTATTTACAGACGGCCGCAATATAGCTGGGATATTGCTGAGTGTGACGTAAAAACTAAACTCACTCACTCACTCACTCTAATTCAGTAAAACTTCAAGACGTTTACTAAAATGTGTTGGATAATCTTCAGGCATTGTTTTGATGTTTGTTATTAAAGATTTGATGTTGTCTGCCCACAGGGACATATTGGCTCACTCCATGGTGCACAAGATCTTCCATGACTTCTTCCACTATGCCACTGACAAGATGAGATCAGTAAGTTTACATTAGAGAGGGTCTTAGAATCGGGAGGTGGTTTTAGGTTTGTTCCAACAAATTGAGGACTCGGATTCTCTTCTCCACATGGGCACACCGTAAGTCCCGTTCTTGGTGTTTGGCAATTGATGTCCCTGAAGAGTACAACTCGGATCACTCTCTCATTAATGTGTGTTGAGTGTCAGCTGCTGTGATGAGTCAGGAATATTGTTACAAAGCAGTGTCAAACTCACTAATGTGTAAATCTCAGTGTGTGCTCAACTGTAAAGTGCATGGAGTATTGCAATACTTCATGAACTGAGGTCAATACAGTCAAGGAGGTCAGTGGAAGCCGCAGTGGCTGAGCGGATTAGGCGACTGACTTTGTGTGCTGGCAATTAGGTGCCTGACTCTGAGGGTGTGGGTTCGAATCCCGGATGGGACTCAACCCCACAAAAGTACTAGAATCTGTACTTTGCTAAGAAAGTGTAATCCCAAATATAACATATGTTACTTTTGACCACTTTCTAAATGGCATTGTGTATTGAATCCATGTTGTTGCATTGTCTTGTAATCACAATCTGAGAGTCTTACACATTGTCCTCCGATTATCATGACTTATGATCAGTATTTTAAGTAAACAGTGCAAGTCATGCAGAATCCGACTATCAATCAAATCAAGAAGCTTGCTTTCACTGAGTGATGGTGCGGACATTTTTCCACAGGAAATGATCGAGTGTCTCCGGGAGCAGCTGATCACAATGATACACACGCGGGATGGGTCAAGGGTCGCAATGAACTGCGTCTGGTTCGGCACTGTCAAGGTCAGTGTTGTTCAGTCATTTAAATGAGACAAGAATGAAAGCTGGTTATGTAACTGTATAGCTATATGTAACTAATGATTGTATAGCTATATGTAACTAATGATTGTATAGCTATATGTAACTAATGATTGTATAGCTACTTTGCCCTAGGCTTGATTATGTTATTGTCATTGGTATCAAATAGTATTCACTGGTATTATAGCTTTATTTGTGATTACCCTTTCACATTAAAATACAGCACGAGCACTTGTTTGGTTTGTGTACCATCCAGGGGCCTGTTCCTCCAAGCGATCATAGCGCTACGACAGTTGTAAGTCTATGTTAAAGTATGGGAGTTACGACTGTCATAGCGATACGACATTCTTTTTCAGAGAGATCGTCCTTGGGGTACATATTATGCATTTTCCGGCTGAAAAATGTCCTGTGACAGTTGTATCAATGTTTTTTGAATAAAAAGATTGAACAATAAATAAACTCTTTTATTTATTATACGGACCCTACCTCACGGAGTTACCTCCCTTAGAGCATGCGCACCAACTGGGTAGGCTCCTAGACCCGTATCATCATTCCTTCTGCTGTCACTGCCGTGAACAGACGTGTTTTGTAATAGAACGCACTTCATGAGCCGGACAGCGCTGAAAGCTAATAAGAAAGCTATGTCTGAGACACCACCTGTATGTATGGTCTTTATTTGCCTAAAAC
The DNA here is from genome assembly GCF_003918875.1 of Haliotis rubra. NCBI lineage: Eukaryota > Metazoa > Mollusca > Gastropoda > Lepetellida > Haliotidae > Haliotis > Haliotis rubra. The sequence continues at coordinate 1,101,411 of NW_025767014.1, forward strand.
AAGGAACAGTAAAGCTTTACAGTTGGTTGTTTCATAATTGTGACTTTGTATTAATACAAAATACGCGAACTTTCCGTGGTTTACGACGCGTTGCTCTGCCATGGCGGGAAGTTTAGCGTGCCATGTGGTCGTAATATTGCGTATTAAAACCAACTATTACTTTCCGTGGTAACCTTCCGTATTTTTCAATGTTTTCTACGTGTTTATATGCTGCTGGCCGCTGTTAGCTACATGCTTTGCGTGTTTGCTTTCAGGCCTTTTCATCCTGTTCGGTCTGTGGACAGAGAGAAATTCCGCGGGCCGACAGGCATGAGCTATCGTTGCCTGTCTCGAGAAGACGGGACACGGACGCTGATTCCTGCCCTATTTGTCTGGCCTTTTCCCCGGGCCCAGAAAGGCGGCGGCCCGATCACGTTGTTTTATCGTGAGATGCGTGAGGCGGGGAGGGACCTGGCGCGAGGTCCCCGTCTAAAACAAAGCGAGCGTCAAAAAGGAAAAAATCCCGAGGCCCTTCCCTCTCCTACCACTTCGAAAGTGGTTTTGACATGTCGGTAATGGAATCTATGTTTCAGCAGCATATGGACTCCGTGAAGTCCTTCGTTCGGAGAGTCGGTTGGAGGTCTCCGGCAGGAGTTCCTCACCCACTCCGGACGGGGCGGAAGTCGGGTGGGATCGCCCGGGCTCGGCTCGATCCCTCAGCCTTGAGGCGTCTGTAGATCCGTTGCCTCTGGCGGATCCGGGCCTTCGGCTGCTCGAGAGAAGGAGGGCTCCCAGTCCCTCTCGGAGTTAGCGCAGAGGACCGTTGAGTATTCCTGGTATTCCGGTCGCTGCGCACACCCGGCCCCATGAGAGCGGAGGCACCAGTTCTGCCTGGCCTGCCTCCAGTACTCGGGACGGGGTCCACGCCACGCCCGGCTGGCGCTGGCGTGGAGCCGTCTGTCTGTTCTTCCCTTCCTGTGGTTCCTAGCTTAGGCAGTCCACGGGTCGGGGTTAGGGTCCTCTTCACGGAGGAGACCCAGCCTCGGACTCGGGCTCGGGCCGAGTCAATGGAGCTTGGGGAGGTTGAGGAGCCTGGCGGGGCTTCCGTTTGCGCCCGCCTTGCGGGAGGTCCGGCAGAGAATTGCCGAGGGTCTACCCCAGGCCGCGGTGCCTGCTGGTTCGCGTGGACTCGACTGAGTTCCGCTTGCCAGGCGAAGGCGTTTGCCCTAGGCAACCCTCGCAGACGCAGCCCGCATTCTGCCTTCGTTGGTCACCGGACGTGGTCGATCCCCTCTTGTCTGGTGCCCGATGCGGTTTGACTTACCGGATCTCGCGGCGGGCGCTACCAGCTTGGGGAGGATTCCCTGTTCGTTGTGCCAATTGTAGGCGAATGTGTGTTCACTTCCGCCGCCCTGGGGAGGCTCGGCTTCCTCGAGCAGCTCGGCTGCTTTCGGCAAGGGCTTTACTCCACCTTTGCCCTCGCTGGCGCTCTCTTATGGGCGACGCATACCGGACCTACGAGGAGGTCTGCACCGCGACGCCGATGCAGAGGTGCGGTGGTGGTCCATGAGGCCTACCTCTCCTCGGTTCAGAGGTCGGCCCTGGAGGCGGAGGGGCATGCTGGCGACATGTCGCGCGCATGTCGTGCTGCTCCGTCAGCTTTTCGGAAGTTCAGGCTCACCTCGGCGACTCTGCTGCGGTCTGCTGCGTCGAAGGTGATCGCGCAGTCATGGGGATGCAGGCTGTGGCTGTCGGCGCCTAGGTACTTTCGGCAGCAACACAGCAGACCTTGCTGGCCCTCCCTTTCCGTCTGGGAGCGACCCTCTTTCCCGGGGCCCAGCAGGTCATACGGGGAGGCTGCCGCTGCAGCTACCTCCTTCAAGGACTCTAAGGCCTTGTTGGAGCACCAGCGGTGTCTCGCCCCTCGCTCCGTGCCACCTGCCTCCGCCGGGTGCAGCCTACACCCGAAGTCTGCCGGCTGGCTTCGCCGCTTGGTAGGGGTAGGGCGGAGGAACAGGTCCGCCAAGGGGTAGGGGCAAGGAGCAGTCCTCGACTAGCTCCCAGCCTTTTCGCGGGCGCAGGAGGTCTGCCCCGACCTCCCGTTAACCCATCAGGCTGCCGCTCAAGCCGTGTGTCACGCCCAGTCAGCTCCGCTACTCGGGTCTACACACGCGCTCCTACCCCATATCCCAGTGGGAGGCCGCCTCTCTCTATTCCTGCCGGAATGGGAGAAGGCTACCAACAACGCTTGGGTGCTGGCCACGGTCAGCATAGGCCATCTCCCACTGTGGAAGCGAGGTCCGCCCGACTTCACCGGCATACGTCGCACTCCGGTGCCGTCATGTCAAGCCAGGGCGGACATATTGCGCGACGAAGTTCAGGCTCTGCTGGACAAGTCCGCAATCGAGCGCATTCCACCGGGAGAGGAACAGGCGGGATTTTATTCCACGTACTTCCTCGCGTCCGAAGAAAGACGTATGGTTCCGTCGATTCTCAACCTCAAGGGGTTGAATCGCATGCTCAAAGTACCATCCTTCAAGATGGAGACACTGCGCTTCGGTGATCTCATCTGTTCAGCCCGGCGATTGCCCTCACGCCAATCGACCTAAAGGATGCGATTCTGCATGTACCCATACATCCATCGTTCAAGCAGTACCTTCCGGTTCTCTTACGACGGGATGTATTACCAATTCAGGGTGCTCCCCTTCGCATATCGACTGCCCCAAGGGTGTTCACCAAGCTCATGTTAGTCCCAGCTACCCTAGCTCGCCTCGCAAGGAAGGCGTTGTTACCCTTACCTAGACGACTGGTTGCTCGGAGCACTAACACAGCCAGCGAAGTCAAGATGCTACTCACACAGTGATAGACATTCTAACTCGACTGGGGTGGATCATCAACCTCAAGAACCGACCTGGTACCCACCCAGGACTTGGTTTTTCTTGGAGCGATTCCAAACGAACAAGGATCTCGTTTCCTTGTCGCCCGATCCGGTCACCAGAGTTCGGGAGATGGTATCTTCATTCCTCTCCCAGCCCCAGGCACCAGCACGGACTTGGCTCCGTCTACTGGGCCATATGGCGGCGACGATCTCTGTAGTGTGGTGGCGCGGTTGGCGCCCCATACAGCAAGCTTTGGCTCGGCTGTGGACTCACACGGAGGATCTGGAGCGCAGTCTCACAGTCCCCGAAAGTGGTTGACACCTCACTTTCAGTGGTGGACAAATGTCGGGGAATCTCACCAGGGGTTCCCCTTGAAAATCCGGACGCCAGCTCTCACAGTTCAGACCGAGCGCGTCCCTCACGGGCTGGGGGTGTTCTGGGCAGTCTGTCGGCTTCCGGACTCTGGTCCAGCCGCAAGCCCACCTTCACATCAACGTGTTGGAACTGAGAGCTGTGCGGTTGGTATTCGAGCGCTTCAGAGAGCATGTCCGTGGCCAGGTAGTCCGCCTTCAGTTAGACAACCAGACGGCCATGTCGCACATCCTGAAGCAGGGAGGCACGGTGTCCCCAGCGCCCTCGGGAAGCGTGGGACTTTCTCCTCTGGTGCGACCAGTACGATTGTCAGGTACTCCCTGTTTATCTCCCGGGCTGGAGAACGTCGCGAGCAGATGCGCGCCTTCTCGCCGGATCCTGGCCCCGCACGCAGTGGATGCTCGACAGGCAGATATTCACAGTAATCTCCCAGTAATGCGGTCGCTCGAGGTGGATCTGTTTGCGTCCGGCGGGACGCATCAGACACCCGATGTTCTGCTCGGATACCGGACCCAGGGCGTTGGCTGCCGACGCCTTCCTGCTGGATTGGACGGGCAAAGTGCTCTGGCGCGTTCCGCCGTTACCACTCATTCCCCGTGTCCTTTCACAGCTGTCCACCCAGCCAGCTCGGCTACTTGTGCTACTGGCACCGCTTTGGCCGTCACAGAGCTGGTTTCGGTAATTCTCAGGTTTCTGGCCCAGCCTCCTGTTCTATTACCTTTGCGACCGGACATTCTCACTCAGAACGGGCCCACCCAAATCCCGCGGATTCAGTGGGTCTCTTGGCCTCTGTCAGGTCTAACCTCGAGGCACGCTGAATTCCTGCAGCAGTTGCAGACACAATTCTGGCTTCGAAGGGATTCGACAAACGCTCAGTACGAGGATAGGTGGTCCCCGCTATGCGCGCTGGTGTTCAGATAAGGGGATTGCAGATCCCTTTTCTCGCGGATTTAGTCGGAGTATTGGAGTTTTTGCAAGCTCGTTTGGAAGAAGGCCTGGCGGCCCGACCATTCGCTACTCTCACCGCTATTTCCACTTTTCACACCCCTGTCGATGGTGCTCTTCTGGGGCAGCACCCTCTCATAGCTTTCGCTGGCGCTGAACGGATTCGACCTGCTCTCAGGCGAACCAGTCCACCATGGGATTTGTCGATTTGCTGCTCGATTGGCTGTCCGGTCCCACTTTCTCACACCTATCGGCTATTTCCATTCAGTTGTTGACCTGGAAAGCTGTTTTTCTGGTGGCGGTAACATCTGGTCGTAGTAGAGATTCGGCGATTTACCTGCTATGTCGTCCGACGGGCGCTGACTGTGTTTCACCACGGATCGTGTCAGTATTAGCCTCCCAGATACTTACCGACCGAAGGTCGATCACGCTTTCCATGTGACAGCTCCTATCGAACTTCCTACTCTTACCCAGCCTTCCACATCGGGGACCACTCCTACGAGCACTCACCCGCTGGATGTCCGTGAAGACGCTCAAAGTCTATATCAAACGAACGCAGGGGATCCGTCACGGGTACCCAGCTGTTCTGTTGTTACGGTGGCGGGAAGGCTGGTCTGCCTTGAGCAAGCAGACTTTGTCTCGCTGGCTAGTCTCGTGGTATTTGTGCCGCTTATCAGGCTAAGGGCAAGCCTCCCCTGAGGGGTTGAAGGCTCACTTTCGGTCAGGGCAGTAGCAGCCTCAAAAGCTTTTGCATCGGCACTCCCCATTGAAGAGATCTGCTCCTACCGCTATTTGGAGCCGGCCAAACGCGTTTATCGCCATTATCAGCTCGACACGCATTCCGTAATCGTCGCGAGCTTTAACCGTACTGTTCTCTCCAGTGGACAGTGTCCTGCCACCCTGACCGAAAGTGAGTCTTGGTTTATTGGTTTGTTTTGACGCTACTGTACAATAATTCCATTATTGACATGTTTGCTACTGTGAGCTCACTCAGAGAACCTGTACCCCTTTCGATTCTCTCTCTGGAGTTACTATATCGTTAGTGAGTGGTATTTTGCATTCCCCCCACGGTGCTCTCATGTAGCCACTTAGTGGGTGGGGATTCATTGACATTCGCACTTTCGTGCAATGTCTCATTATGCTAGAGAGGTCGATCTTTGAGCACAATTCCTCCCTGTCAGTTCCCTCCCATAATGCCTCTGGAAGCCGAAACTGGGACAAGTGACAGGTGAGTGTTATGGCGTCTGTTCAATTTTTTTCCATGATACGATCGCTATATTTGTGTGTGCTTGGACAGAATTCCCTCCTCCTGGCCTCGGTCTTTGGGAGTCTGTGTTTATGCATAATATGTACCCCCAAGGACGATCTCTCTGAAAAGAATTAACCAAACCTGCAGAGGTTTTCAATTCTTTGAAGAGAGTCGCCCTGGGTAGGGCCTCCCGCCTCCCCGCAATTCTGTTCACTGATAAGAATTCAGCAGAAGGAATGATGATACGGGTCTAGGAGCCTACCCAGTTGGTGCGCATGCGCTAAGGGAGGTAACTCCGTGAGGTAGAGTCCGTATAATAAATAAAAGAGTTTATTGTTCAATCTTTTTATTCAAAAAACATTGATACAACTGTCACAGGACATTTTTCAGCCGGAAAATGCATAATATGTACCCCAAGGACGACTCTCTTCAAAGAATTGAAAACCTCTGCAGGTTTGGTTAAGTTTTAAGTCTATGTTAAAGTATGGGAGTTACGACTGTCATAGCGTTATGAGCGCTTTGAGGAACGGGACCCAGGACAACATTTTTTCTGGAGGCAGTGGTTGCTGATTGGTTAGATAGCTGACTTTGTGTTCTGGCGATTCGGTGCCTTACACTGAGAGTGTGGGATTGAAGCCAAGATGGAACTCATCCCTAAGAAGTTGAGTACTTTACTGAGAAAGTGTAATTCCAAATATATCAAGTTATATTTGACCACTTTCTTAAAGGCATTGCGTATTTAATGTTCACTTGCTTTTATTATCCATATTAAGAATGTAGTACATCATATTACCAATCCATGTGTACACTCCCCAGGATCGGAAGGTAATTCTCAAGAGTCTCAAGACCCATATCGCACGCATCAGCCAGGATGAGTATGGTCACATGGTCTTGCTGGCGATCTTTGACGTTGTGGACGACACGAAGTTTGTCTCCAAGGTCATTCTGGAGGTCAGTACATAAGCTACATATCCTATTGAGCCTTGACTGTAATAAGCATGACGAAGCTGTTCAAACATTGGACATTTGGACATTTACAGACCTTTATGAAGAAAGGAGACCTGACTTTGTTATAGATGATGTTCATGGGGTACTGAGGCGGTGGGGTAGTTTAGTGGTTAAAGCATTCGCTCGTCACGGCGAAAACCTGGGCTCGATTCCCCACATGGGTACAATGTGTGAAGACCATATCTGGTGTACCCTGCTGAGATATTGATGGCATATTGCTAAAAGTGGCGTAAAACAAAACTCACTCACTCACTCACTCACTCACTCACTCACTCCACAGGGGTAATGAGCATCACTGTAACAGTTCTGATTATGTGTATAGTAAGGGACTTAGGAAGAATTCTTGGTCTTATTCATTGTAGGGGCATAGTATGTGACCCATTTTCTATGCAACTGAGTTCTCCAGGATTCTTTTGATATGTTTGAAATTAATGTTCATTTTAGTTAGTTCTCAGATTGCTCTTCTGCTGTCTTATTTAAATACTGATCACCCAGGCAGTCTGTTACGTTACAGCTGTGTGTTGCAGGAGTTGTTGAAGAGTTTGAGTCAGGTAGCGGAGAACCAGTACGGCCGGAAGGTGTTGCTGTATCTGTTGTCTCCACGGGACCCACTCCACTTCCATCCTGACATCGTACACATCCTGCAGCGTGGGGACGCCAACACCACCAGGTCAGCAGACATCCCCCAACACTTTCACAGGGTGAAATAGATCAGATGAGAACATGAAATCCATTATGTACTTGAAACATGTTCCATGGGCAGTAGATTATTATTATTATTTTATGGTATTTATGTAGTGCTATAGTCCATCCAATGTGCATGCTCAAAGCACTTTGTTTTTTCCCCTCAATCATTGGATGTCAATCTCAACGGCACCTTATTTTACAACCTCAACTCCCTGGGGAGCATACAACTAAAGCGTAAGTGATGAACTATGATGGTGGTGACGATCTAGGTTTGTCCCACATTGGAACTATGTATGAAGTGTTTTTGTGGTTTCTTCTCCTCTGAAATTGCTAGAATAATGCTAGATGTATAAAACCATTGATACTGTAAAAAATGTATGACTTGCATGAATATAGATTTATAGGTAGTTAAGAGAGCTGTAACAATGATCAATATGATTTCAGATTTGCCTTCGGACATTTAATTGATCTGTTATAGCTGTAAATCTGCACAAGAAATATTGTAAGTTGCTTTTTATTTCAGTAAAAAAGATGGTCACATACGTCACCGGGAGTTGCTAGATTTTGTGTCCAAACCCCTTCTACAGTACATCGTTGACAACGCTGCCAACCTCGCCATCAACAACGCTGCACTGCTAATGATACTGGGCATCATCACACATGCTAAAGGTAGGCCCTGGTCATGCTGTAATGCCTTGAGACTAAACAGCCCTGAGTATGTTTGTTTATCTGTACATTACAGACGGGATTCAACTTTGTGGTATGCAACAAATATCTGCAGCATTTGGAACTTTCTGCCCAATAAGCTGCCTACTGCAATATGACATTCAGTGATGACTTGTGAAAATAAACTTTTGGCTTATCTCTTAGATACTTTTTTTTCATAATTTGATGTCGGATTCAAATCTGCATTCTTAATGTGTCAGGTGACCCCTCGGATGCGATGACAGCCATTGCTAAGATCGCTGCACAGCCGTTCTCTGCATCCAAGGGAGAGAACCAGCACATGGTGGAGCACCCTGCTGGCCACCTGACTCTCAAGAGGCTGATCCTCAACGACAAGGAGAGGAGCACGGAGGACGAGTGTGCAGGTGGGTTGTGTACAGGTGTGATGTGCCAGGTTACGTAGTACCCTGTGATGTTGTGACTTCCCTCGTGTGTGCCTTGTCATGTGTTCCTTTTGCTTCTGTTCCTGCAGTGGGGTAGCCCAGTGGTTAAAGCGTTCACCCGTCACGCCGAAGACCCAGGTTCAATTCCCCACTTGGGTACAATGTGTGAAGCCCATATCTGGTGCCCCCTGTGTGATATTGCTGGAATATTGCTAAAGCAGCATAAAACCATACTCACTCACTCCTTCTGTTCCCTATCATGTGATGTTCCCAGCGAGTTTACCTATAATTTTATTCCTCATGGACAAATTATGCTTTATTTTAATGAGAATGGTTATTTCCTTTTTCTTTCTAGTTCTTATTAAACAAAATGTAAAAAGGTAATGTTTGTCTATATTTGTTAACATTGGCAAAAGCTTATCTTTTTTTCTCTTTTAATAAGGAAGTTATGAGCAGTGTGAACAGACTGAGATCAGAGATGTTCAACCCAATGTTACTTTCGGTGTCATGATGTGTTGTGTAGCGCTGCTTATAACAGGTCCTGATTTTTGTGACAGTGCTGTTCTCCAACATACTGCTGTCGGTCCTGGTGGAGGGGACTCTCAAGTCCTGGGCGGCCTGCAACAGGGGCTGCTTCACCCTCATCAGGTAGGTGGAGGAGCGGAGTATGGGTGCGTTGGGGGAGGTTTCAAACATATATATCTTTCTGCACAATATGAGGCTGTCAGAAGCACCACAATGGTCTGTGCCAGAAGTCTGTTGGCTCTAATCATAGTTCTGGGTTTGGCAGCAACCTCACCCACGGTCCTGGGTGAGTGTCAGACAACTTCATCACATTGTAGGTGGGGTGGGGTGGTGTGTGTTAGCCTAGTGGTTAAAGCGTTCGCTCATCATGTTGAAGACCCGGGTTTGATTCCCCACATGGGTACAAAATGTGAAGTACATTTCTGGTGTCCACCGTGATATTACTGGAATATTGCTATAAGTGGCTTAAAACTAAACTCACTCACCTCAGGATTTCCTGACCTACATTGAGCTGACATGCCTCGAAATAACCGAAATACTGATCAGAGTTGTGATTTGTCTAATTAGCCCCTCAATATATTGCAGAAGTGTTTGCTTTGATGAATTCACTCAGCCTGTCACTAGCAGCTTGTGCAAATAGCCTAAACCTCTCACATCATACATATTTTTATTATTGGGTCATAACTGTGGCATAGTGGTTCCAATATGCTTATCATTACATTGACTGTGTAATGTATGATGTTTTACACGGAACTATGAATACCTATGACTGATGTTGTGATGTTACAGTCTGCTGGAGTTGGACGACATTGAGGTAACGTCCCAGGTGAGGCAGCAGCTGAGCGGCATCAAGAAGTCGCTGAGGAAGATGACATTCAAGGGGGCACAGATACTGCTGCAGAAACTGGAGGGGATGTCGTCACCGCCGAGGCCCCAGATGATTGACTTGTGAGAGATAACCATCAGAGACTCAACTTGTTGGGAGAACAGCAGACTTGATAGACAACCAGACATTGGGGGAGGAGAGCTAGTAACTCGGACTTCTGACCCTTGGCAGCAACTTGGAACTGGGGGCTATGTAGCTATGTACAATGGAAGTCCACCGTAGGGTGGATAGCTTTTGGTAGAACTTTAATGGGCCAGAGTACTATCAAAACAATCTTTAATAGTAACTGGACTTAATCCAATCATCAGTAACCCATACTTGTCATAAGAGGCGACTAACCAGATCGGGTGGTCAGGCTCGCTGACTTGGTTGACACATGTATTGTATCCCAATTGCGTAGATCAATACTGGATTGTCTGGTCCAGGCTCAAGTATTTCTGGACCGCCGCCATATAGCTAGAATATTGCTGAGTGAGGCGTAAAACTAAACGCACTCATTCACTCAATGTCATTCCAGCCAGTCTACATGCAAGTGGGAGGGCTGTATGTCGCCTTCGTTTTCCAACTCAAAATGTATCAACTTGAGATGCATCAACAGGCTGTTCTTCTCATGACGTGGGTTACTTTTGAAGATGAAGGCAGTTTCAGTTGGATAATTTGTGATGATCATTCTTTCCAGCTTGTCAAGATGTACGGCTAAGTTTGCTCGCTTTTTTTTTGCAAGATGTCAGTGATTTAGAGGAATATGCAATGTAGCCTTTGGGTATTTGAAAGTATAAAGGCACTTCTTGAACACTGTATGTCGGAATATTCTTCATCTTTATCCAGTGTGTTTTGTGTTATTTATGTTTCACTGATTATATAACCAAAAATGGTCAATGTAATTGAATCGATTTCTATGAGATGTCTTCATTTTGTATGCATCTAAATCATGTATGTATTTTCCGATGGAATAGTAATACTTGATATTTTAGTTGGTAACATTTTAAAGCAGGTGTTGACAATTTGAGTTTTAGTGTCTACATATGTTATTATTTTTGAGATGTGTAGGGCAACAAGTGGAGGATTTTTGTATGCTCAAGATCAGTTTTAAAGTTAAAGATAAATTTGAAAATCCCTTTCTGATGTTGAACTGAGAATCTGCTTATATAAATATTATTATATTACTTCTTATTCCTTTGGATGTATGGGAATCATTGTTACTGTATGTGCAGTAATAAATGGTTTTGGTACTACCAAAAGTTTCAGGGATCGAGCAGGACACGATCAAACCCACTTAGTTCAGAAGTTGTTGAATCTGTTTTGAAAATAGTTACAAGGCATTTTGATGTCCATTCTTCTCAATATAAACTGTAATCTACACAAGAAACTAGGAGCCAGTTTTAAGGTTACTAGGGAATGTTCATACAGTACTTACACATGACATTCAATTGAACAGGGCACATAATTATCCCAAATTTGTTTTTAACTATGTTTGAAGCTGTTGATTTGTTTCCTTTTTACGAACTGTGCCATGTTGTTTGCAGTAGACATAGAGCCTTAATCTTGATTACAATCTAGAGTTTGCCCTTCCTTTTCGTCATCTCAATCATGGGTTTGTCAAGTCCAGTATTTATACGCCACAGTCACATTGCAGAATGTGGCATTAAAGAAACATTTAAAGGTATTATTATTTTATAATAAGAGTGGGAAGAAATAGATTTTTATTGTGTATGAAGGAGTAGGATTGTCAGCCAGAGACTGCAAGTTAACTTGATGTTCTAGGCACGTAGTCTCTGTCTAATGAAACAGTATTGATACATTACTATTCCGAATGGACGTGTTGAAATTGTCTGGATTAACAGTTGTCAGACAATAAAGGCAAGATACTTTATGGTTGGTAGCGTCTGTATTACGTGATGTTTCCGTAGAAATTCTAAACCATTGTCAGGCAACTTCACTCTTGCTTGACACGGGTATAAGAATCGATAAGATAAAGATGTCATCTTGATAGTATCTTGCCTTTATTCTTATTACCAACTTCTAAAATGCCAATGACAATTGTCTTGCTAAATGAGTCCCTTCGTATATACACTGTATATAGATATGACTGTGTGACGTAACAAGGCTTCTCTAATTATAGGATAAGTAACTGTTGACATGTACAGAAAATGTAAATAAATGTTGTGAAACATTCTGCTTATGTTTGTTTTTCAAAATGAAAACACATCTGTAGCCAAAAAATCAAATCTGTTTATTATGCATTGAATCTTAACAAATTGTACACTTAAAGTAACATTATTATATATATATTGTCATGTAAAGAATAAACGTGGTTGATGTCACAACTTTCACTGTGAGATCAGGTAAAATATTTACTAATAATTGCCTGCATTAATGGAGCTGAACACACTGACTTCAGTAGACCGTTCTGAGGAATCGACAGATCGGTTGGACATGTGTGTCATCCTAATATCGAGTGAGGGGCTTTCTTTTCGGCCATCCAGCTTTAAGATAAAACAGATGGCTTTCTTGACAATAAACATTATAAGGATCTGGGTGCATTTGCACAAAGCTATCTAAAGGCTAAGGTGATCGTTATGCCCATACTTTAACATAGGCTCACAATCATCTTGTGCAAGTGGATCCTGTTCTGAAACATCACTATAAAAGGATATCAAAGAAGTGATATTTGTCCACTTTTTATACTGTCAACTTCTAAGAAATGCCCATAAACAATAAAATTTGATAAAAAGGGCCTAGTATTTGGAAACACTTTGTTACAAATATGAAAGTTGGGTACCTAAAAACTAATCTGTGACATGATCAATACATCATGCCCAGAAACGGTTGTGTGGACTGTTCTAGAGCTCAATGGAGCTAGATTACAAAGGGAGACTACTGACAAGGAAGTAAAGTACAACTGTCCTAATCTGTTTTAGAGCATTTTCAAAACGTGATCACTACCTTCAAAATATGGTGTTACAGTAATGAACAGTGCTGTAGTTCTGACCAGCAGAACTACAACATTTGTCGTAACACTTGTGACACAAACATTCCACAAGACATTGTTTGCGAGAGATCTTTCAAACAATGCCTAGTTTCTGCAAGGTTGCAATAAAATCCAATTGCAAGGGAGTTGCAAGTGAAGGCTAAACCAACTGCCTGAAACAACCTGTGTTTTAATTTCCAGATGGTATTGTCTTGTCGCATATATACATTTATTTCCTATCACAGATCTAGCTACCAGGTAGACAATATATGAACTATATGACTTATAAACTAAAATATTAAAATGGGGAATTACTGATGAATAGAGAGAAAAAGACTAAAGCATATGACATGTTCAATATACACACAAATCCAAAACAGTAAAATATGGTTTTTTTTCCCAATATGTAAATAAAACACATAAAACGATACTCACAAACACTATTAATGATATATTCGCACACAAAACACGAAAGCAAAAAAAACCTTAAAATTAATAAAACTAAGTTTTAATTTGTTGAACAGAAAAGACCACACCGGTATTTGGTTCTGCCTCTTAAAGAAATTCAAATCAGACTCCAGATTTCACAGTAAATAACTGGATTCAAATCATTTGTGTGATGAACAAAACACTTGGGAAAGATATATTTCATTCAGACACATCTTTGTCACACTTTATTTCTGTATATGCCCAAACCCATCAATCATACATTCTTATACTACTAAAAAAAAGAGCTTAGAAGACAACTTGATTCACTCATATTATTATATTAACTCAGTCATGGCATGATATTGACAGATTAATCGTAGTAATATATTAGAATGAGTTGGTCTTTAACTTATTTGGAGAGGTATATTTGTTCTAAATGTTTCAATCATGTTCGGTGCTTACCTGCTGGTTAGCCATTTTACAATTTACGGACATATAAGCACTTGTATAACAGACAAATTGCATCCTCATTGATACATACATGTATCCCATCAGACTCCTATTTCATATACAGATACATTCAATGGCCACCTTCGTAAAGGTGAGCTGAGGGTGACACAAAATGCCCATCAAAAAGCAAAAAACTAGTCATAAAAATACTCCCTCTCTTTCTCCCAGTTGAAACATCACTCAATAATGGAGAAATACCGTAGTCAACTCATAACTTCGGGCAGAGTAATAAGTGATGTACTGGTTATTTGTATTTTCATGGGCACAGTGAAGAGAACTCAAATGAGACAAGAAATTGAGAACATCAACAACTTGCACCATTGTGGATGCCAAGCTGAAAATGTGAAGCCCATTTCTGGTATCCCCGCCTCAATATCCAAAAATGATACTCCAAGTTGCTAAACAGATCTATTTATATTATGTACTTCATATAGACTTATGTTACATGTCATGTACTTAAACCATAAGAACATGCAATCCTTGTCTATATATTTTATTATCTTCGAGCACAAACGCTTAAAAACAAGGATGATTTAACCAATATAAGACACGCTCTGTATAATAACCTCACATCATTCCCCTTCATAGAAATTTTGATCTAGAAGATCAGAGAAAAATAAGATCATTATTTCTGTATATTAAGATCACCAATGCATTTTGTTCGTCTTACAATTAGGATAGTCTCTGTATATAATACCTCCAATGGCAGTTAAAAGCTAGAGTAAGTACCATGACAACAGGAAAGCACTGTTAGTATTGCCACACAATACATCTGTTGGATCATCATTATTATCATCATCACCATCTTGATACTACATAGGGAATTTACAAGACAAAGAATTATATAGACATGAAATATCATAAAAATAGGATATTTCATATAATGTGATATACATAAGTTGTAAATTACTCCTTCAAAATATGAACGACATTATAAGACACTTGACACAATATTTGGATATGATGAGATTGGTAAATGATCTCAAGTTCTACAAAAGCATATATACAACATCCCATGTCTTGATTTAAATTCAACATGTGTAGGTCCAGCTGTTCATGTGCCATGTGCTTCTGTTAAGACCTCAGGAATGAGGGTCACAAATGGTATTGAGTGAGTATATCACAGTCTGTTAAGGCAATCAAGTAAGAGGACTATCTTGGGTCAATTTAAGTAAATGGTTCTTCTGACATTAAGAACTGGTCATATATTATACATATACTATGATCAGTCCCTTTGTGATGTTCAAATTGATGATGTTTATGATACACACCCACACACATACAAATACAAATACAAAAATCTCTCTGGGTGCCCCCTTCCCTATGATAAATGTCAGATCCTTACCATGCTAGTGATACCAATCACATGAGATGTGGTAGATCAGCAAAGTAGGCCCAAAGTGAAACGTTGAAACGACACTAGGTCCTCTGACTTCATTCATCTATGGGGAAAAGTTTGAGTATCTTTTGTGTAACCATGTATACAATCATTGACTGTATTTACCATGTGTACCAGCAGGTAAAGTATTGTTACCATGTGTACCATTTGGTGTGGTATTGTGTTACCATGTGTACTGCTGGGTGTGGTATTGTGTTACCATGTGTACTACTGGGTGTGGTATTGTGTTGCCATGTGTACTACTGGGTGTGGTATTGTGTTGCCATGTGTACTACTGGGTGTGGTATTGTGTTACCATGTGTACTGCTGGGTGTGGTATTCTGTTACCATGTGTACCATTTGGTGTGGTATTGTGTTACCATGTGTACCATTTGGTGTGGTATTGTGTTACCATGTGTACTGCTGGGTGTGGTATTGTGTTACATGTGTACTACTGGGTGTGGTATAGTGTTACAATGTGTACTACTGGGTGTGGTATTTTGTTACCATGTGTACCACTGGGTGTAATATTGTGTTACCATGTGTACCACTGGGTGTAATATTGTGTTACCATGTGTACCACTGGGTGTAATATTGTGTTACCATGTGTACCATTGGGTGTAATATTGTGTTGCCATGTGTACTACTGGGTGTAATATTGTGTTGCCATGTGTACTACTGGGTGTGGTATTGTGTTACCATGTGTACCACTGGGTGTGGTATTGTGTTACCATGTGAACCATCAGATAAGCCATTGTGTTACCAGAAAACTAAAGGGTGCAGTAATGTTGTGGTTGTGACAATAACATTTATGGAATGTTATCCAGGAAATATATTTGGTGACCAATTGTTTCACAATGAAAACAGCCTGAGCTAACATCACAGATTCTACATATATCACAGTTGCAAATCTATGCCACAGACACATCAGTCATAATGTTGTCACGGGCTCTGTTGGGGAGGATGAGGCCAGCGGTACTTTCTGTCACGCTCTGTTCATCCTCGATCATCAGGCGCTGTTGGTTGGGGTTCATGGCTGGAACAAAGAGGAACAAGAACCTGGGAGAATGGAATCTTGAATACAAATAACCAGTCAGAACTGGATGGAGAAAGGGAACTGGTATACAAATAACCAGTCAGAACTGGATGGAGAAAGGGATCTGGTATACAAATAGCCAATCAGAACTGGATGGAGAAAGGGATCTGGTATACAAATCGCCAGTCAGAACTGGATGGAGAAAGGGATCTGGTATACAAATAACCAGTCAGAACTGGATGGAGAAAGGGATCTGGTATACAAATAACCAGTCAGAACTGGATGGAGAAAGGGAACTGGTATACAAATAACCAGTCAGAACTGGATGGAGAAAGGGAACTGGTATACAAATAACCAGTCAGAACTGGATGGAGAAAGGGATCTGGTATACAAATCGCCAGTCAGAACTGGATGGAGAATGGGATTAATTCAATTTTCATGCCACAGTCAACAACATGAAAGCTATAAGGCGGTGACCATACAAACCAGTGATTTACTTTATTGATAACATCCCACGCTATAATGATCTGATGACACATAAGTCTTGACCAGACAATCAAGTGATGAACATCAATCCATACAGGGATAAGATGACACCACATCAACCATTCTGAGCTAGACCTCCTGCTCCAAACCCATGAACACCCGGGTTAGAATTGGTCTTCAGCAACCCATACTTGCAAGAGGTGACTAACGGATCGGGTGGTCAGGCTCGCTGACTTGGTCGACCCATATCATCGGTTCCCAATTGTGTAGATTCATGCTGTTGATCATTGGACTGTCTGGTCCAGATTCGATTAGATACAGACTGCCGCCGTATAGCTGGAATATTGCTGAGTGCAGAGTTAAACACCAACCAAACCTCCTGATCCAGTTATCTACCTCTGACAAACAAGTACAGGTTCACATGACATGATATCCATGCACACACTCTGTATGGTATTGTAAGGGGGCTGTTGTCTCACCTGTCTCATATGCCCTCTGGCTCAGATCTGGAGGAAGTTCTTCATCTTCTATGTCCATGTCCATGTCTGTTTGCAGCTTGGCAAAGTTGATGAAGACCTAACCAGAGAAAGAAACAATACACTATTTCATCCATCATACAACTTCATGGAGGAATACCATTCTGATATTCACATCTCATTACTGAGATTCTGCACGATTCACTGTAAGACCCCCATACCTTAGACCCCACATTACTGAGAGTCTGCAGGATCCACTGTAAGACCCCCATACCTTAGACCCCACATTACTGAGAGTCTGCAGGATCCACTGTAAGACCCCCATACCTTAGACCCACACATTACTGAGATTCTGTAGGATCCACTGTAAGACCCCCATACCTTAGACCCCACATTACTGAGAGTCTGTAGGATCCACTGTAAGACCCCCATACCTTAGACCCCACATTACTGAGATTCTGTAGGATCCACTGAAAGACCCACCATACCTTGGACCTCAACATTACTGAGATTCTGTAGGATTCACTGTAAGACCCCCATACCATGGACCTCAACATTACTGAGATTCTGTAGGATCCACTGTAAGACCCCATACCTTGGACCTCAACATTACTGAGATTCTGTAGGATTCACTGTAAGACCCCCACCTTGGACCTCAACATTACTGAGAGATTCTGTAGGATCCACTGTAAGACCCCATACTCTTAGACCCCACATTACTGAGAGTCTGTAGGATCCACTGTAAGACCCCCATACCTTAGACCCCACATTACTGAGAGATTCTGTAGGATCCACTGAAAGACCCACCATACCTTGGACCCCAACATTACTGAGATTCTGTAGGATTCACTGTAAGACCCCCATACCATGGACCTCAACATTACTGAGATTCTGTAGGATCCACTGTAAGACCCCCATACCTTGGACCTCAACATTACTGAGATTCTGTAGGATCCACTGTAAGACCCACCATACCTTGGACCTCGCCAACATTACTGAGATTCTGTAGGATTCACTGTAAGACCCCATACCTTAGACCCCACATTACTGAGATTCTGTAGGATTCACTGTAAGACCCCCATACCTTGGACCTCAACATTACTGAGATTCTGTAGGATCCACTGTAAGACCCACCATACCTTGGACCTCAACATTACTGAGATTCTGTAGGATTCACTGTAAGACCTTGGACCCCATTACCTGTAGGATTCACTGTAAGACCCCACTTGGATTACATTAGAGATTCTGTAGGATCCACTGTAAGACCCACCATACCTTGGACCTCAACATTACTGAGATTCTGTAGGATTCACTGTAAGACCCCCATACCTTAGACCCCACATTACTGAGAGTCTGCAGGATCCACTGTAAGACCCCCATACCTTAGACCCACACATTACTGAGATTCTGTAGGATCCACTGTAAGACCCCCATACCTTAGACCCCACATTACTGAGAGTCTGTAGGATCCACTGTAAGACCCCCATACCTTAGACCCCACATTACTGAGATTCTGTAGGATCCACTGAAAGACCCACCATACCTTGGACCTCAACATTACTGAGATTCTGTAGGATTCACTGTAAGACCCCCATACCATGGACCTCAACATTACTGAGATTCTGTAGGATCCACTGTAAGACCCCCATACCTTGGACCTCAACATTACTGAGATTCTGTAGGATTCACTGTAAGACCCCCATACCTTGGACCTCAACATTACTGAGATTCTGTAGGATCCACTGTAAGACCCACCATACCTTGGACCTCAACATTACTGAGATTCTGTAGGATTCACTGTAAGACCCCCATACCTTAGACCCCACATTACTGAGATTCTGTAGGATTCACTGTAAGACCCCCATACCTTGGACCTCAACATTACTGAGATTCTGTAGGATTCACTGTAAGACCCCCATACCTTGGACCTCAACATTACTGAGATTCTGTAGGATCCACTGTAAGACCCACCATACCTTGGACCTCAACATTACTGAGATTCTGTAGGATTCACTGTAAGACCCCCATACCTTAGACCCCCACATTACTGAGATTCTGTAGGATCCACTGTAAGACCCCTATACCTCGGACCCCCACATTACTGAGATTCTGTAGGATCCACTGTAAGACCCCCATACCTTAGACCCCACATTACTGAGAGTCTGTAGGATCCACTGTAAGACCCCCATACTTTAGACCCTGTAAAACCTAATCCGCTGAGAAGACCAACTGGGTATAGTAGTCAAGACTGACCTGGTCGAGTGTTGTCTGGCTGACGGAGTAGCTCTCGATGCCCATTTCCTTCTTGCCACCCTCAATCTTGCCGAAGAGTCTAGCCAGGGAGATGGAGGAGGTTCCTAGTTGGTACTGTAACATGTTGTGGTGGCTTTCCTTCAGCACAGACTCGGGGAACTGCTCTCTGATGTAACGCTTCACAGGCTCCAGGTCGGGCTGACCTCCTGTCACTCTCAGGGTCACTGTGTACCCATTGCCGAACCTGCACGTTAATAGGGGTCATTACAGGCTAATATAACTCACAAGCTGTTTATACCATACATCAATGCTTGTAACGTATGCCTATGGAGGGAAGAATTGGAGTGGACTTAATTAATATAATATGTTGAATTTGAACCTTGGCCCTTTGATAAGAGTGTCACAATCTAACTACAGCGGAATCAGTATATTACGGACTGGTCTGGGACCGACTCATTTGTCCAGATTGTAAAGCAGTCAGGATAAGACAAGTTTTGTCCGTTACCGTAGACACTGCTCACGATGAGTTACCGTATATCTTGCATCAACACATACTGCCATGACACTTAATTTGTACTGATTTTGTATGGTCTCCCTATGGAATCAAGCTGACGTGAGGTCATACTATCATACTGGTCATCTGGTTATTTCTATTGGCAGAATGAAATAATCCTAATAAACCTACTTGTTCTTATAGTATTATGCAATGAGAGTAAATTTATTGGTTAGTGACAGGCAGTAAGGAAGTGCTATCCCAAGTTGTTACAATAATTTGAACATCAACTTATACATAGGTAGGCATATTATGCACTGTATTGTTATGTGAATCTTGTGATATATCTGTGAATAAAGACATTTCTAATCCTTAAACCACTGGGCTAGCCAAATGCTCTATCTTCAGAGATTACTACATGATGCTTGACCAAACTTATTTCACTCCATTTAACCCCATTTCACCACTCTCAGCCTCTTATATTATTGATATAGAAGATGTAATGCATCAGTATTTAACACTCTGTCAATTGACCCTGACATGAGTTTATACGTTTATGTTTAACACCACTGTTAGCAATATTCCAGTTATATGGTGGTAGTCTGTATATTATCGACCGGATTGGACAATCCAGCAATCAGCTGCATGAGCATCTATCTATGCATTGGGAAACGATGACATGTGTCAGCCAAGTCAGCGAGCTGACCACCCGATCCCGTTAGTCGCCATGGTTGCTGAAGACAAATTCTAACCAAGAACTTCACAAGTTGTGTTTATATGAAAATGAAGGATAACTGGAGACAGCTCACCTGTTCTTGAGATGCTGTGTACTGCCGATACACTTGAACCTGCCGTTGACCATGATGGCCAATCTGCCACACAGTGCCTCACATTCCTCCATGCTGCAACGGCAAAACAACAACACTTAGAAACATCCTCCAACACCATCCTTTAATATCAGGGGCTTTCATTGGCATCAAGTACAAGGCAAAACCTGAAAACTGCTGAAAGTATTCATGTAGTTCAACGCGTTACAAATGTGTTAAACAAGAGTAAATAACACACTGGATTTTGGACAAGTGTTGTAATCTGCATTCAAACAACCTGATTGAATGAATGAGGTTGTATGCAATATTCAGTGTGGCACTGTTAATTCTTCGGAAGAACGCACAAGCAAAAACAAGTTGACATAATGTCACCAGAATGATTTTATAAGTTTCTTTCACTGCACAGTAAAGCCACTATGTTATGACAAACATGAAGTACTGTTGGCCATTTTGTCACTCGGAATCCAAACTGTCTCACCTGTGGGATGTTAGAATGATGGAGCGGCCATCCTTGATGATGCTGTTGATGCAGTTCCAAAGGAAGCGGCGAGCCTTGGGGTCCATGCCAGTAGTTGGCTCATCCTGGACAAGGTGAATGAATTTAATGTAAGTGAATTTGGTCTACAATCAGAATTTTGGGGTCAGCAGCTGCAAATACATTTCAGAGATGGAGAGTGAGAGTGAGGGAGAGTGAGTGAGCGAGTTTAGCTTTACACCACACTCAGCAATATTCCAGCTATATGGCGGCGGTCTGTAAATAATCGAGTCTGGACCAGACAATCCAGTGATCAACAGCATGAGCATTGATCTATACAATTAGGATACGATGACATGTGTCAACCAAGTCAGCGAGCCTGACCACCCGATCCCGTTAGTTGCCTATTACGACAAGCATGGGTTACTAAAGATCAATTCTAACCCAGATCTTCACAGGTGAGTGAGAGAGAAAAGAAGAGAGGGAGGAAGAGAGAGGGATTGA
This sequence comes from Haliotis rubra, assembly GCF_003918875.1. NCBI lineage: Eukaryota > Metazoa > Mollusca > Gastropoda > Lepetellida > Haliotidae > Haliotis > Haliotis rubra. Next base: position 1,122,888 of record NW_025767014.1, read on the forward strand.
TGGAGGAGGAGAGGGAGAGTGAAATGGAGTGGAACAGGTGAGGGATGGGAATAGGGAGGGGGATTGGGAGTCAGGGTGAGGGTGAGGGTGAGGGAGAAATGAAGTAGAGGGTGAGGGATGGGAAGAGGGATAGGGAAGGAGGGTGAGGGTGAATTGAAGTAGAGGGTGAGGGAGTGGGGAGGGAGGAAGAGGAGGGATGGGTGGAGAGAGAGGTGATGGAGTGGGAAGGGAAGGGTGTTAGAGGGTGAGGGAATGGGGAGCATGTGGAGGGGTTAAGAAGGGTGCAGGTAAGTGAGAGGGAGGAGTAGGCAGGAGCATGTGGAAGAAGGGGGGAGAGAGGGAGAGAAGGGTATGGCTAAATGAGTGGGAGGGAGGGAGGGAAGGAGAGGGAGCGTGATAGTGAATCAACCAGCGTGTTGGACTTACCAGGAATATAATGGGAGGGTTTCCGATAAGGGCGATGGCTGTCGATAGTTTCCTCTTGTTTCCACCAGAGTAGCTGCCAGCAACCACATTGGCATACTTCACCAGCCCCAGCTTCCTGATAGCCCATTCTGCCACCTGCACACACACACACCACATACAGCCTTCATAACAACTATAAGTAGCAAGAAACCATTTCACCAGACCAAAATTATTTCTTGCTTTTCTTTATTTTTCCAAGAGTAAGAAAAGACATAAAAATGAACTTTCCCCGCTCAAAAAATAAAATCCTAATGTTTCTATTCACCCAAAATGTCAACTTTTAAGAAAATGTTTCTTAGATTTATTTTTTTTGCCCCATATACACTTAATAAATTGCCATGACTGGTGCTTTTTTATATTTTTTTCCCCCTCCTGCCTTTAGGTTTTCCGAGGACAAAAAATCCGTAAAACAAGTAATAAAATTGGTCTGGCCTAATCGATAAAATCAATATGATTAGAATCCTCTTGCAAAATGTACATCTAATGCAGTATTATCATTGATTATCAAGTTCAAGACAATCCAGCTTACATCTTTGATGTTTTTCTCAGGTATGCCTCTGACTCGAGCGTAGAACTGTAGATGTTCTCGACCGGTGAGGAGGGAGTCCAGAGCATCAAACTGAGGGCAGTATCCCATCAGCTGCCGTACCTTCACCATGTCCTTCAGAATACTGTACAATGAAACATGGTTGTAGTGGATCAGGTCGCACACAGTCACATCTGACTATAATTGTGATATGAAAATACTGCTAATATGTAATGCTTGGGATTACAGTAAAGTACAGATTTTAGTACTCTTTGGGGTTGAGTCACATCTGGGATTCAAACCCAGGCACCTAATGTGACTGACTGAGTTTGGTTTTTACGCCGCTTTTAGAAATATTCCAGCAACATCACGGCAGGGGACACCAGAAATGGGCTTCACACATTGTACCCATGTAGGGATTCAAACCCGGGTCTTCGGCGTGACGAGCCAACGCTTTAACCACTAGGCTACCCCACCGGCCCAGGCACCTTATCACAAGCAATAGAAGTAAGCAACCTAATTCAGTCTGTTACCACAGGTTCCACAAAAATAGAAATCTGACGACTATTAGTCTACAGTAAAGTCATATTATATGATACATATTAAAAACTGTCACAATAAACACATACTTACTAGTTTGTTTGTTCAAAAGACAAAACAAACATGGTTCAAGACCTCATAATTTTTTTCAATTTGATATATATAATTTTATCATGATATCATGACACAGAATACGAATGTTAGAAAAATTTGATCAATTCCATATATTCATTAGTTGACTATTTTCCTGATACAGTGTGTGAGACTTGGTTTTTTTATTGCTGACAATGTCACTGCTTTCATATCAGTCTACATATACTTTGCAGTACTGATCAAATTTGTAGTCTGTGAGGTTCCTGTTTTTGACTGTTTTATTAATAAGATAAACCACAGTGTTATTTATAAGATTTCCACATTAAGCCCACAGTTCCCACTATTTCATCCCAAAACACAAAAGATAAAGACTGACTGACTGACTGAGTTTGGTTTTACGCCGCTTTTAGCAATATTCCAGCAACATCACGGCGGGGGACACCAGAAATGGGCTTCACACATTGTACCCATGTGGGGATTCGAACCCGGGTCTATGGCCAAAAGATAAAGAAGTCAAATCTCAACGATACCACTGACAACAACAATGAAGCTTGTACCTCATTTCACTGACAGCTGCCGAGCCACTCGTGACGGCCACATCTCCTGTCAGCATCTTGAATGTGGTTGTCTTGCCTGCTCCGTTGACACCCAGAAGACCAAAACACTGCCCCTTTGGCACGCCCACACACAGTCTGTCTACGGCTGTCAGGCGCCCCTTCTTCCCAGGGGTCCAGTAGGTCTGAACAGAGAAAGACAGTGGTATCGCACAGTTCATTGACAGGCCAAACATGCTTGATCCAATAATATCAGAACTTCACCAATAGGCTATAGAACAATAAGTGAGAGGCACCGTGAGTGAGTGAGTGAGTTGGGTTTTACTCTGATTCCAGCAATATTACAGCCAAATCACAACAGGTCACTGTTCACACATTAGTGAGTGAGTGAATAGGTGGTTCCAATCCTATCGAAACATTAAAAGGTCTCAGACATTTACACCTGAGCATGGGTACTGGGCTAACAAACCGAGAAACATACTTGATTCCAGTCTTACCTTGGTGAGGTTCTCCAGCTTCAAGGTGTCATTGTCTGCCCCCCCTGACATGACCCGCTGACGTTCCCGAGCCACATCAATGTCCTCGTTGGTCAGTGGAGTGGTTGCTCCCTTTACCTTCCTGTAACATAGACAGGTGTCCACACAGCTTCAACACACAGCAACTCCATGTAACCCAGTGGTAAATGTCTATGGTCTCAGATATATATAGTCCATTGCTCAGTCAAGTGACTAAGTGAAATAACTAGACTTGGAAAACCTATTAATTCTACACTATCCTCTGACTAATGTACAAGAAAATGCAATGTGTAAAAAATCTGTTTAAGTAAGATCTGATGTTTCATACAAACAGGTTCATTCATCTTGCTTTCCCTACAGTCATCTATACCCAACAAAATGAAACTCTCTCCAATTTACTTTATCGAAAGGAATTCATGCATAAATGTATAAACAGTTGCATCGAAGTAAAATATGTCTGTTGAACTTCTCTAATGGTGAGTGAGTGAGTTTAATTTTACACCGCACTCAGCAACATTCACTAATACACATATGGGCAAGTCAGTAAACATTGGAAGAAAGTGTATTGTGATTAGGACATAAACTGCTCTCGAGGATTTGGAGCTGAAAAATAAATAATTAGAAATACAATCCAGGGTTAAAACCCACATAGGATTCTATCACATGAAAGGGATGCAACTCTGCACAGTGGAGTGAAGCATCGTTGACAGCTTTGTTTGTTTGTTTGTTTGCACTCAGCAATATTCCAGCTATCTGGTGGCGATCTGTAAATAATCGAGTCTGGACCAGACAATCCAGTGATCAACAGCATGAGCATCAATCTACGCAACTGGGAACTGATGACATGTGTCAACCAAGTCAGCGATCCTGACCACCCGATCCTGTTAGTTGTCTCTTACGACAAGCATGGGTTACTGAAGATCAATTCTAACCCGGATCTTCATGGTTAACTTCTCTAATGGATGCTTATGAGTCCTAGATTGAGATGTTTGCTATAGGACTCACCTTGGTTTGATGAAGAACCTGTACTCTATTAGCAGGTTGAAGATGAAGAATACGATACCCAGGGCAAACATGGCAAACAAGTTGCGGCCAACTATTTTCCAGTCAAACAGGTTGTACTCCAATGTCTCACCTGGAAAAAATGCTCACTAGTAAGAGGTTTGATAAAGTGTCATGTTTTAAATGCCACACTCTTATATTTAACAGTAGCCTATAGATAATCGAATGTTGACAAGATGATCCACTGACTGATACCATGAGCACCTTTCCACGCAATCAGAGCACACCCCATCAACAAAGTAACCATCCTGACCACAAAACCCAAGCTTCTTTGCATGACAAGCATAGAGACAAATTCTAACCCAGAATCGACAACCTCCGTGGTGTAGTGGTTAGAGCGTCTGCCCGGAGAGCGGAAGGTCACCGGTTCGATACTGAGGCACGTCATACCAAAAGACGTTAAAATATGGTACTTGTTGGTCCCTGATTGGCGATTGGCATTAATGGGTACAACAAGGACTGGTCGGCTCGGAGTCAGTATAATGAGTCTGAGTGGGGGTATTCATGCATAATTGCGGCATGGTATCTCAGTGAGCTAGCACAATAAAACCAGCTTAAGTCTGGGCTAGTACAAGCAGCCACACATACATGCACATCGTCATATCAGCAAAAGTTTCTTAACTGTGATATTAAACCCCAATTCGCCTCATCCAATCGAACCCAGAATCACTTAGAGGATCACTAGTCAGGGTCTTCAGACATTGTGTTTGTGGGACAGGGTTTGGCTTAATGTTGGTAGGAGGGACAGGCAAGAGGCAAACTTGAAGAGGCAGGTTCATATTCAGGGTCAGTGCTCTAGGGTTTGGTCAAGGTCAGTGTTTTGGAAGCAGGGTCAAGGTCAGAATCAGTGCTTAAAGGAAAGGGTTTGCTTCAGTGATGGGCTAAACATTCAAGCCATTGTATCCTCTATTTGTGATATCATTACAATAGTCTGATGAGTACAAGACTCAAGCTTCATCATTCATTTGTAATGAAAACATAAAGTCAGTTTTACAACCATCTGCATAAACATTCAATAATGATGCTCTGACATACCAAATCTAGAGATGATATCGGCCTGCAGCTTGTAGGCGGTCATGTCCATCAGTCCTCGGCCCAGACAGTAGTGGGGCATGATCAGGAAGGCCTGTTTCAGTATCTTGTTAATATCCGCAAGACCCTACAGTGGCAATGGGAAGGAGTAAGTGCATGAGAAACTGATCCATTTTTTTTAATGTGAGGCACAATAACATCATTTAATCAAAGATCATCAATCATGTGACCAATCACATGCCATCGTCATGATGGCAAAGAGAAACATTAATAATTTGTTTAAAAAGAAAGAATACTGAACATGTTCATTATAAATTGAATATTTATAATTTAGTTATCCTATCTCACATTATGCACTTTCCATTTTTCAGCCTCTTGTAACCAGTGATGAGAATGAAGTTTTGAGAAAAACTCTGAAAACTATCTGGGGGTCTTGGGGCAAGACCCTTGGCCTTATGAAATTCCCGGAATTCCGCGGATCCGCGGAAAATTCTCATTCCTGTCTAACATCCCAGCTACAGTTATTGTTGTATGTTGGCAAAGGAAGTTTCGTGCAAAGTGTGCATCTTGTCCTGATTGATCAACACCCAAGTAAAGTCATTCACTTGTTTTGGAGCTGGAACCAATCTTGTAATCTTGTAGACTAGAACTTGTGATGCATCGTTTCAGAAACCACTTAGAAATACTTTACACAAATTCTCAGGGACTGGGCGTTCAGAGTCACTTGATTTATTGCCGTACTATTGTCAAGGGACAATCATGAAGCTAGGAGACAGGAATCCCTGCTCCGTCCTGATTTTTAACGGGCCCAAGAATATAAAGACCTGCCATTGGGTCAAAATAAGGGTCAGCTTCTTAATGTTGACTATCTACCCAAGCTGATGTAACAATTGGAAGATGGAAATAATTGTTTTAATTAGGAGAGGATACTTTTATGAGTGTTTTTATTCACCTAGAATACCTTCAAATAGAAGTAAAAGTCTGTTTTTCAATGAAAATACTGACTGACTTACGTATAGTAAAGCAAAACAACTTTACCGTACAGGCCTAAGATACTGACATTTCCAAAAGCACTGGTGCAACTCGACAAAAACATGAGAAATATTTAGCATCTTTGCCTTTATATTAGGATCAATCAGGAAACTAGAAACCTGAAACTTTTGGGGTGACTTTCCCACAGGTCTGGTCACAATAACTGGGTACTGTAGTGCTGAACAAAACACAAACTTTCAATCAGACTAAACTCACTTCATCGTCCTGTTCAAACACCTCCAAGATGAAGGTTGCCAGTGTTGATACAGTTCCCAGGAACACGTTCACACACGACAACGCAACAAAGGCCGAACTTGGTACGGAGAACAACCGGGCAAACGGGTACATGAGGGGGATGATTGCAAACCTGAAACAACATGTGTAAAGATGATACTACTGAACCACTCATAATGTCAGAAGGTCAATAGTGAGTATCAGAGTATCACAGATTGCATTACTAACAATCAGAGTAATATAAAAGCGGTCTGCATGTTTTTATATCTGATCCAGACAAAGAGTGAGTGTTGTTGTTTTCAACTCAGCAGTCAACAACTACACTACAGTGAGTCACAGAGTCTAGGCGAGACAAACAATTGACGAATGGCAATCTTGGTACAGACACACATGATACTCTTAAACATGCATTAGGGACAGGAGTTCATTCAGCAATAGTTTCACACCACGCACGTATCTGGGGGTGTGTTGTGTTGTGTTGTGTTGTGTTGTGTTGTGTTGTGTTGTGTTGTGGTGTGGTGTGGTGTGGTGTGTGGTGTGGTGTGGGTGCATGCGTGCGTGCGTGCGTGCGTGCATGTGAAATATGGTGTAGCCATATTGGAGCAACCTGTATATAATCCATTCAGGGCCATACAAAACAGTAGGTTATATTATGAGCACACCTAAGGGTTCCACATGATCCCTCTCCTAGGGCATCAGCTGACCACTATCAACATGTGGAGAACAGGACATCATGCTTACCCATAAAGGAAGAGTAGAGCCACAAGACATGGGGCATGGCCAGGGCCAACATAAGCCTCCTTGTTGAAGCACAAGAATATTATAAAACACAACAGTGCAGGAATAAGGTAGTTCATCTGAAACAGGAAAACTTTACAATGTATCTGACAGACAACAAAATGTATTTAAAAATCTGTGCAATCAAAATAACCTGATCATTTACCACCCTACATGACCCCACAGTTATTACAGTCCCCCTGGGATGTGAGGCCCAGTAATATTATAGTCACTTCCTGAAGGAGCCATTCCTTGTCATACTAACTTCTGGGGTATCAGAAAAACAAGAGCAATCTAATATCCTATATGTCAGTTGGTGATTGAGCTTGGTTTTACACCACTCTTAGCAACAGTTCTGCAATATTTCATGGACACTGAACATGAGCTTCTCACATTGAATACAAGTATGGAATAAAAACCTACACTTTTGTTGATGTGAGAAACAAAATTAAACAATAGGTCCCCACTCTTGTTATTCCATGATGGATTAAATATAGTCCTATGAAAGAATTAGGTGTTCTTTAACTAAATTTAACTGCCATATAAATCAAATGAAGTGTAACTGCTACTCACCATATCCCAGGTGAAGTTGGCCACCCAGTAGATGGTGGGGTTGATGCCGCTGACAAACTGCAGGTGCTTGCTGTTGGACACTCTCTCCTCGATCAGCACCAGCACAAAGCTGGCTGGGATGAAGGACATGGCGAAGATGACACAGATGGCCACCAGGACGTCTATGGCACTGTTCATGCTGCAAGGGAAGAGTGACATGTGATCAACAGGAAACAGTGAGACAGAGAGATGGTCAAGACAACACATCATAAAATATATTGTCAGTCTGGTCAAGATGACACAGATGGCCACCAGGACGTCTATAGCACTGTTCATGCTGCAAGGGAAGAGTGACATGTGATCAACAGATGTGATATATGGTCAACAGGAAACAGTGAGACAGAGAGATGGTCAAGACAACACATCATAAAATATATTGTCAGTCTGCTCAAGATGACACAGATGGCCACCAGGACATGGTGATGCTGCAAGGAAGAGACATGTGATCAACATATGTGATATAGGTCAACAGGAAACAGTGAGACAGAGAGATCAAGACAACACATCATAAAATATATTGTCAGTCTGGTCAAGATGATGACACAGATGGCCACCAGGACGTCTATAGCACTGTTCATGCTGCAAGGGAAGAGTGACATGTGATCAACAGATGTGATATATGGTCAACAGGAAACAGTGAGACAGAGAGATGGTCAAGACAACACATCATAACATATATTGTCAGTCTGGTCAAGATGACACAGATGGCCACCAGGACGTCTATGGCACTGTTCATGCTGCAAGGGAAGAGTGACATGTGATCAACATATGTGATATATGGTCAACAGGAAACAGTGAGACAGAGAGATGGTCAAGACAACACATCATAACATATATTGTCAGTCTGGTCAAGATGACACAGATGGCCACCAGGACGTCTATGGCACTGTTCATGCTGCAAGGGAAGAGTGACATGTGATCAACATATGTGATATATGGTCAACAGGAAACAGTGAGACAGAGAGATGGTCAAGACAACACATCATAACATATATTGTCAGTCTGGTCAAGATGACACAGATGGCCACCAGGTAGTCTATAGCACTGTTCATACAGGAAGAGAGGAGATGACGGTAAAAATGACGTAAAACGGAATGGTGTTCAAGATAACCTGGGCCTTCTTCCACTGGGAGATCTTAGTGCGGAGACTGTACAAGCTGCTGCAAGGATATGGGAGATATGACAGCTGTAATGTTAAAATTGCTGTGAATATGATGCATGATACAGGGTTTTACATGATGCGGGATTCCTGCGTATTTGACGCAACAATTTTGTTAAAGACTCTCAAAATATTATCATACAAGTCAAGCTTGACGCAAGTTTTATGAGTGACCCTCAGAATTCAGTTCAGAGTCAATAAAATCGATTTGATAGCAAACAATGAACTTTTAGTGAGGTCTTCATTAATTTAGATATTTCTTTCAATTCATGTTAATAACGGTATGTTACAGTGAATAAATCACAAGCCTGATTATTTGTTCAGTATACATGAGTTTGTTATGAATGAACTGAACAGTGAAAAATATGCTGTTTATTAACTAACATATCAATGACAATACAACACAAAACAATAAAATCTTTGCAAAACGCTTGCTTTTTGATATACACACATAAAGATTATGCAAATAAATTCACGACTCACAAATATGAAATTTTTAAAGTAAAATTAATATTTTTATACTTATCCTGACTCATGTTTATTTGCTTGTCTTCTTCTTCTGGCGAACCTAGTGGAACACTTGTATCTCCCAATTGAAGTTCCCTTCAATAAAAAATCACTCATTAGTACTGACCACGAGTTACCTCCCTTCCACATGCGCGGGAACGAGGGCGCCACCTGAACCCATGTGCCTCACTCTCTCCTCATATACTGAGCCCAACACCTGAATTTCCAGGGAAATCCAAAGTGTTGTTAAGGGGGGAGGGACGGGAGGGCTTACCTCATGAGTCAGGATAAGTATAAAAATATTAATTTTACTTTAAAAATTTCATATTTTTTCTTATCCTGACTCATGTTTATTTGCTTGTAGAGTCCTACGGAATAGGAGGTGGGATTATATATACTTTGGATTTTACTAATTAGTGATTTGAACTGAGATAATTGTAATAACCCTAAGGGAACTTCATGAAGGCACTGAACTGAATTCCTGCTGTTAACTTATCAGTTGCCATATAAGGGTTATTACAATTTACTAAATATAATAAAGTATATAGAACATTAATTAAGCTAAAGCTATTAATGTGATAGTATAAACTGTTGATAGTTTATAATGAATACTTTTATAAGAACCAAAGTAGTAAGCTTACAATATGCATATATGTAAGGTATAACAGAATTTTTGCTTACGGTATAATGATACTTTAAGCTGTATAATAGTAACCAACTACTGAGAGTTTGTTAACTAATACATGTTATGAAATGAACATATGACTGAGCTTAAGGATTGAAACTTAAGCTGAACATATATATAATAGTAGAACTCCTAAGAGTTGTAGGCATATATATAGTATGATTATAGAACTGTGCTTAAGATATAATTAGCAAGCAACCTAAATAGCCAAAACAACTCCGTAGAGTTTGTTAGCTATTACATTTTATAATGTAACCATAATGCTTAAAATATGATGAAACTTAAGCTAAGTATATGATAGTAAAACTTTTAGAGTTTGTTAGCTAATATACTTATATGATATAAACACAGTACTGAGCTTTAAGATATGAATAAACTTAAGCTACATATATAATAGCAAAAACTCCGTAGAGTTTGTTAGCTAATACATGTTATAATGTAACCATAATGCTTAAGATATGATGAAACTGAAGCTAAGTATATGATAGCAAAAAACTCTTTAGAGTTTGTTAGCTAATATACTTATATGATATAAACATAGTAATGAGCTTAAGATATGAATAAACTTAAGCTACATATATAATAGCAAAAAACTCCGTAGAGTTTGTTAGCTAATATATTTATAATGTAACCATAGTACTGAGCTTAAGATATGATTAACTTAAGCTAAATATATAATAACAAACTCCGTAGAGTTGTTAGCTTACATATTGTATGATATAATAACCATAGTACTGAGCTTAAGATAATAGTGAACTTAAGCAAAATATATATAGCATGTAGCTATTTAGTACTGTTATAAGATAAGTAAAATTCTGTAAGATGGACTTATCGTCTCCGAGGAACTGTCAACTGTTGTGCGAGGACCATGGGACCGAATAGGTGGATACCTGAGACGTCCTCGGTGGTGATATCTCTCAGATAGTGGTTGGCAAACACCATATCGGATCTCAGAAATAACCCTCCATTATTCCAAAAGCATTTGTGTAGAGCAATTGGAGATGTTAAGCTCTAATATTATGAGGATTAGAAGCTCATGGAGGGTAGGAGTCCTACAGTCTTGTAGGCACGTAGTATGACAGTTCTGATCCAAAAGGAGATATAGTAGATGCACGTGAGACTTCCGTCTGCGTTGCTTGATAGAGGAAATAAATCTATTGCATGTTTCCCTCCTGTTTGGCTCGGTGGAGATATATTTTCAGTGCTATTACTGGCCATCATTGATAGATTCATCGTATCATGGGGTTCAAGTATATCATCAAAGCGTGTTCATAAACCTCACTTGTGAGGTGTTGGAGCACTATATTCAGATCCCAAGTTGGGCGTGAACTTCCGTTTAATCCTCCAATCGAGCTTCGTAGCAGGCGAGTAACTTGGTTAGGTTAGCTTGACGCCCGTTCTCAGTTATGATAGAGCTATTGCTGCAAGATAGGTGGACAAGCTAGCCTTATAAAATCTTAGTCTGGACGTGGATAAGATAAGTAGTCCGCCACTTGAGGATGAGTAGCATATCTAGCTGTAAATCCTTCCTTTGCAGCATAATTGACAAAACTGTGCCATTTGTCATCATTATAAGTTGCCAGTTGAGTTACGAGGGCAAGTTAGACTGCTTTGCGCTCTGGCTGAATAACTTGTTATTCAGACAGCATATGATACAATCCATCACGTGGAGTTGGAATATATCTGGCTTTCCGTGCGCTTGTTTGGTGTCGCGGATGTATTAACAGATTCGAGCACTCTGTAAGGTGTAGTATTGGTTGTCCGATTTCTTGAATAAGAGTTGGAAACCACTTCCTCACTGGTCAGTAGGCGTGACCAAAATCAGATGGAGGCTCTGCTTTAGACTGATTTAGAGTAAACTTGTGAGATTGCGCTGGTGGCGGAAAAGCGTCTGGCGTTGAGACCTTCCACGATATGCTTAGTGTGTCTGTTGCCAATGCTAGTGGGTCTGGAACTGGCGTCTGAATGTTGTCAGTTGTTTGTTGAATCGAATGGTAAATAGGTCTATTATTGTAGTTCCTATTTCCTTGATAATTTAGTGAATATCTCTGTATGGAGCATTCATTCTGTCGGCGATGGTATGTGTGGCGAGAGGCGTCTGCTATCACATTCTTTGCTCCTGGAATGTGATATGCTCTGACATGTATGTTGAGGTTGTTGATTAAATCGAACAATTGAAAACAGAGTCGATATGTTAGGGGACCTGGTTGAGCATAGTTTGTTCACATAAAAGCGCCACTGTCGAATTGACTGTGTGAATCATCCACTGGGTATACTGTAGTAAGTTGCTCCAGTGTATTAAAAGGCGTTTATTACTGCTTGCATCTCTAGCAGATTTATGTGTAATTGCTCTCTTGATTGCTCATAGCCCTGATGCCGTCCTGTTGGCAAGATGGGCTCCCCAACCTTATAGTGACACATCACGTAGAAAGTGTTATCGATTCCAGCTCTATTAGCGAGGCGCCTATTCAAACATTGATCTCTTGGTGCATCATAGTAGATGAGGTTTGACCTGAACCGATGATTGAGCGGTAGAGATTAGATCTAGATCGCAGTGCTGATGACTTGTAACAGATGTAATTGTAGTCTGCCTCTGTCTGTCATGTCTTGAGCTGAGCTGAAGTGCGTAACCCCAAACAGACTCTGTCACTGTCGTAGTGGTAGTGGAGATAGTAAGGCTTGTGGAAATGACCGTTGGATCTTGATCCATGGTCCTCGGTACAATTATCACGATTTTCGCGTCGTTACAAATCAAAACCTAGAATAGCAGATCTTGCGAAGGTTCTAGGTCCAACTTAAGTAGGTTTACTAACCATCTAGTTGTGTTAGTAGCTTGATGATGAATTCAACTGTAGTCTGAGGCGCTATGGATTTGGATCCATTTGTATCCCGTCGTCGAGGTAAATTCGCTCTGAAGTGTTTGGCGATGTAGATGCATAACCAGGGGTGACTGCCATCGTTGAACTTTATGTAAAAATCGTCTGACTGCCGTGTCCTCGTCCTTACTTGACAGGGGAGGTCTCTAACCTCAAGAAGGCAGCCCAATCATGAAGGTTTAGATTAGCTGGACTGTAAGGAGGCTTGCTTTCGTTCACTGATATATTGTTGTCACTTGCAACCTATGTGTTGAACTGTGAACTATGATCGACCTCTCGCGTAGAGGCGTTGTCCATCTCGGTCCAATCAGAACAAGGCATTTTGATTCTGTAGAGTACCAGCTGTGGCGTCACGGTGTATCAGGAAAGGAACCTTGTATAATATAGTGCGTCGTTGATATTAGAACAATCGTCAGTCTTCACGTAACTTCGAAGTTACCCAGTGATACGTGTTTGAGGGTTGATGGTAAAGCGAAACCTCGGTAGCGAAATACCTGGCGGCTCTGTAATATTAATGCTGGATAAGTTATTTTCCAGGCTGTCGTGAAAGTAACTTCAGTCTTGAAGATAATTCCGACTTCCTTATATAAGGTTCAATAACCTTGGAAGTTGTCAGCTTGTAGACTGTTAAAGCTGAACTTGTTGTACATATTACTTCTGAGGACATCGTTGATGATTATGAGTTTTACTCGCTGTAACAAGACTGCTGTTCAATTTCGTTTTGAATTGTCTGCAGATCTGCGTAATGGTCACGCATGTAGATAATCGTATTGTAGTAGGTAGTCGGCTTGAAGATCCTAATTAGGCTCTTCATCCGTTGATAAATTAATACAGCGGCGTTGTGTGTTGTAAATAGCCTGTGCAATTGTCTTCGGCGTAGGCTTGTAGGCGGCATATGGCTTACAGTTGATAAACAACTCATGTGATGTCTTGAGCGGACTGGCCGAGTGGCTATATATGGACGAGTGGCTAGTATATGGAGACCTTGGAGGGACTTCCTCGGTGACGCCGGGGACTTAGCTAAGATCTCGAAGTAGCGCTTCTAGATCTTCTGGGTGAAATAGACTTGGAGCCACTTAGCCTTCGCTACCTTTAGCGAAAGTATCGAGTCAGAGTCCGATCAATATATGGCGCTTGCTTCATGAACGACCTCTGTGTTCTACAGGGTGTGGGCTCGTGGCAGCTCCTTCTCGCGATGTCCCTCTCAACTGGTGAGGCTGTAGCTCCTTCGGCGAGGCTGGCCTGGGACTTCTTTAGCGAGGTGTCTAGAGTCCGATCTTAAATGATACCATCGTCTTCCTCTGGCGTATGGTGCGTATGTCGGAGACCTCAATCTGTAAGAAGATCTATGTGAGGACTGAGGAGAACGGACTGATGATTGGCTAGTGTATGTAGACCTTGGAGAAGACATCCTTGGCGGAAACTGTGGAAGCTTCGAGAAGCGGTGATGGCCGCCCGGCGCTCTGGGCTTCTCGAGCGTTGAGGGCTGCTGCCGAGCGTCTTCTAGGCGTTGTAGAACCACTTAACCTTAGCGTCTTGCGCGAATGTCTGGAGTCAGTGTCTGATCCGACATATGAGTGCTTGCTTTGCGAACGCCCTTCGTACATGACAAGGTGCGTGCTCGGCGAAGCACTCCTTCTCCGCGAAGCCTCTTGCAAAGGGTCAGACTCTAGCTCCTTCTCGGAGGCGGCCTTGGATACCTTATGCAAAGAGCTCACTCCGGGCAGGGTTGCCCTTCCCGGAGGCGCATCTATGGGCTCAGGGGCCCTACGCGAAGTCAAGGCGGGCTCTGGGGCCCTGTATGACTTAGTATGGGGTGGGCTCTGGGGCCCGTGGATATATCTGACTCCGATCTATTAGCCATGACTGAAGATTGTTTCCGAGATTTATCTGCCTTCCGTCTCAAAACGGAACATAAATATTTATCTAAAGGCAGAAATTGGTAAATTAATATATAATTTACAACGAGAAACAATAGAACATGGAGTAATGCAACTAGGGCATTTTAAATGTGGATCGGTAGCAGAGTAACGTAATTTACAAACAGTGCAGATTTTTATTAACGCAAACTGCTGAGCAACACGGCGAACCGTTAATCAAGCAGCAGAAACACGAATAATTATCAATGCATGTTGAATAATGATACTAGTTACACCTCTATAGATGAATATAAGAGGTAACAAACTAAATATAAATAAAGGATATAGTGTGTTGGGAGACACAGGTGCTCTCACGTCTTGCTCACTGGGCGAAGAAGGAGAGAGTGAGGCACATGGGTTCAGGTGGCGCCCTCGTTCCCGCGCTTGTGGAAGGGAGGTAACTCGTGGTCAGTACTAATGAGTGATTTTTTATTGAAGGGAACTTCAATTGGGAGATACAAGTGTTCCACTAGGTTCGCCAGAAGAAGAAGACAAGCAAATAAACATGAGTCAGGATAAGAAAAAATATTGAAAATGACTCCCAAATATAAATACTGTGGGTCACAATGACTGTCTTTTTTCAAAGTCTGTGTAAAACCCTGATGATAAGATCTCTTCTGCTTAGAGAGCTAGACAGCTTCCTGCTGCTTTAGACAGTGTTTCTGATAGTTAATGACGCTGTGGAAGAACAGCTCAAAGTAAGGCAGTTCATTTAAATTCCAAGTTCCTTTATTCTTCCAAGAGTTGCTATTTGGGTTATCTGATTACTCAAGATTGGGGTAATCTAATAATCTAAGAGCGGTTTTTGCTATAAATAGGGTAAGGAAAAATATCCAGATCACCAAAGAAATAATACTGAAAATAATATCGTACGATACATACATTGTTTCGTCATTCAGTTGTTCTTGGGTATAGTTGAGTGGATGGTTGATGGTGGTGATGCCAAAGTTACTGGGGTCCTTAGAGGAGGGGAGATAACTGCGCAGGATGACATTGTTGAGAGAGTTCATATAGGCCACGACAGCTGCCCATCCCTTGTTGTTGAACCATACCTACAGGAGACAGAGAACATATTCTAGAGAGTTAGGATGTTTCAGACCAGTCAGGAAAATAGATAATAAAGTCCTGGCCAGGAAATCCAGCAAGCAGTCTCTCTCATGGAAATATCTATATTTTGGTAGCAACATTCAGGCAAGGATTTTCACAAGAAATTTACTGGCATCAACAAAAGTTTCAACGTTAACCAAGAAGACAATAACTAAAAAAGAAGACTTGATTTGGTTATTAACAGAAATAGCAACTTGAGATATACCTTAGCAATGTCCTGTCGGACAAATCTCTTGAATAAATCATCCAGGTCCTGCCATATTGTCTCGTTACCATCGACAACAGCAGAACCGTTATTGGCTGCTCTTCCGAGTCGGTCAATGATGTTCACTATTTGTGTAGAATTCAGCTGAGCTACAGGGTTCTTGTCTCCAAAACTGAAGCCTCCGTATCTACAAGTAACATGAAAAAAAACCTGTCTTCAAGGTGACATCGGAGGAGATGGAAACACACTGGACTATCCTTCAACCAACTCAGAGATACAAGTCAAGGGGTTCTCATCACAGGCCATAACATTTAAGGGGTCCTTTGATTTAAATACCATATTTTCTTGCATATGTGCACACTTTCCCCCAAAAACATATCTCTGTGTATTTTGCATGTAATAATGAATTCTGAAATTAATCTCCATGTAAAAGTATAGAAGTAGTGACTGAGTATAGTATTACTCCGCTTTTAGCAATATTCAAGTAATATCACTGCCAGGGACTCTTGAAATAGTCGACCGCCTCCGTGGTGTAGTGGTTAGAGCGTCCGCCCAGAGAGCGGAAGGTCGCGGGTTCGATCCCCGGTCGCGTCATACCAATAGACGTTAAAATATGGTACTTGTTGGTCCTTGCCTGGCGCTCGGCATTAATGGGAACAACAAGGACTCGTCGGCTCGGAGTCAGTATAATGTGTCTGAGTGGGGTATTCATGCTTCACTGCGGCGTGGTATCTCAGTGGGCTAGCACTATAAAACCAGCTTCAGTCTGGGCTAGTACAAGCAGCCGCACATACACACATACACACGCATGCAGGTCGTCATATGAGCGTAATATTCTCAAGCACAACGTTAAACCCAATTTCACCTCAACTGAAATAGTCTTCACACATTGTATCCATGTGGGAACCTGGGTCTTTGGCATGATGAGTGAATGCTTTAACCATTAGTCTACCCGACAATCCTTTACTGGTATAATATTTGCCCCCCCCCCCCAGCAGTTTCACTCTAATAGCAAACATTGCCTGACTTACCTTCTCTTGATATACTGCTTCATGGTTTTGACTAGCCAGTCACTGGTGTTCCGCCCCGTCATGTTGTAGAGGTAGTCTGTTGTCGGGAGGTAGGTCTGGGAAGGGGTGGGGCCGCCAGCACCTGGATCAAAGTAAGTGAGTGAGTGGGTTGGTTTCAATCTGATCTAAACAATAGGAGATTGATTGGTAAGTGCAAAAACCAAGCAATCGAACACTAACAATTTTGCCACCTTTTTCAAGTTATGAGGTAATCTTGTTTCAGAGAAGGTGTATTCATAACTTACTTCTAAGTATTTAGAGAAAACCAAGAGTGATGACAATGAATTTTAAAAAATTAATGCGCTGAATTTGTGTTTGTCAGGTGTGATCACACTTTTCTAAACTTATCAAGTTGATACTAACCAATTTATTTTGATGATCACTCTCTTTGGATTCTCCAATCCTAATACTCAATTTTACAGATGTGTGCACTATACAGAGTTAATTTAAATGAGCTAACAGCTCTAGTACACATCTGGGCAAGTCAGTAAACATTGGGAGAAAGTGCACTGTGATAAGGCCTTAGACATAAACTGCTCTCCAAGACTTGGAGCTGAAAAAAAACAATAATTAGAAATGCAATCCAGGGTTAAAACCCACATAGGATTCTGACACATGAGAGGTATGCAACTGTGCAAAGTGGAGTGAAGCATCTTTGACAGCTTTGTTTGTTTGCACTCAACAAAATTCCGGCTATATGGCAACGGTCTGTAAACAATGAAGTCTAGACCAGACAATCCAGTGATCCACAACATTTGCATCGATCTACGCAATTGGGATAAGATGACATTTGTCAATCAAGTCAGCGATCCTGACCACCCGATCATGTTAGTCGCCACTGATGACAAGCATGGGTGCTGAAGACCAATTCTAATCCTGATCTTCACAGGTTCATCAGAGACTGCACACAGAGAGAGTTGTTTTACCTGGTGGACACTCCTGGACTCCAGAGGCACAGGAACAGGATGGAGAGTCTATGGACAGGTTTCCGGTCAGCTCCGGTCGTGCCGTCCATTTTCCCACTGCATCTGATGGCTCACATGGCATCCCACTAGAATCACACACCATCAAACCAGAGTGAAGAATGACTTTCCTCATGACTCATAGTGTGCAACAGGGCCTGTTAGTAGGTCACGGCACTCCGCGAGGCCTATGTACTTCCGGTGACAAACAACGTTTCATACCTTTTCGTATGGACTCATGGTTGTCAGTTGACAGTAAGGAAGCGATAATCAAATTTCCAATCTAACTATCCCCAAATTAGCCAACTACATGTATTATGACTGTCAAAAGCTGTGACAGCCAAGCATGGTTGTATACTTGGCTGGTCTAGTAAAGTCATATTTGGCAGTCGCGCAATTCGGAACCAGAACTGGTTCTTGCAACATACACCTGTCACCAGAAACCAGGTACCGGAAGTAAGCTGGGCCCCGTCTCGCTTTTCTCTAGTTGGCGCGTGTAAAGGGAGCAGGGACCAGCTTAGTACCAGAAATAGTAGCGCCTTGAGAGACTTACAGGCCCTATAAATGATACACTGAATCACTTTACTCTTACCTTTGCATCACTTTTTCTTATGGGAATTACTGTTTATCAATACATTTGTGTAGGTACCAGAAAACAATACAGTCTGAAGAATCATAATTAGGGTGAATGATCATATATATTCAATACTGTTACCTTAAGTAAAATTTCTACTTTTAAGCTAGAAAAATCATTGAGTTTCAATCTTTTACCAACATCGTTGTGACAAATGAAAATAGTTGCATTATTTACCTGATTTGATAGACCGACGAGTTCATACATCTTGTTCCTAAATAGGGCTTGGACAGGAGGGTGCTTTCCAGTTTGTCTGCGAGGGTTGTACCAGGGTCGTCATTACTGCCAATCAAAACACTAAAGTCATAAAGGGACTTGGCGCCATGGGCTGATGCCCATAAAAGGATAGGTATAGGGGTGACCGGTATATCCATTGTATCAAGTGCCATGCACAACACACTGACATTGTGGTTAAGTATTTAAGGGAATCATTAAGGATTTGTGTGAATGTGTCGCTGTGTTACTTACATAAAGTCAAGCAGGGACATATCTGGCATTCAAGAGCTTTTGACTGGCAAATTTTGAAAATGTGACATTGTTCACAATTGGATTATTTCATTGTTATTATCTTCTTAAATTATGAGGAATAGGGAAATATTTAATTCAAACTGAGAATTTCTGTGCCATCTGCAGCAGTCTTAGGCCAAAGTGACATATTGTGACAAGCCCTATTGTCTCCTTGTATCTTTACCATCGCTGCCTTTCATGAAGTAGAGACTAGATTTCATAAGCTTCATCAATTTACAGGGACGGAGTAAGTTTAGTTCTAAGCCGCCCTTAGCAATATTTCGGAAATATCACAACAGGGGACACCTGAAATGGTCTTCATATATTCTATCCATGTGGGAATCAAACCCGGGTCTTGGTGTGACGAGTGAACACTTTAACCACTAGGCTACCTCACCACCTCTAAATTTACAGCTACAAGTATCAATGTAGTACACACGTGTAGAACATGAAGAGGTGATCGTCGCCCTTCTGGGGCACATAGAGCCAGGGGTGCAGCTCCAGGGCTGGTTCCGCCTGGAAGGGGGGCAGGATAAGGGCAAACACCATGGCCAGACACACAAACCCTGCCGGCAGGATGATCTGAAACGATACAGTTTGTCTCATTGAATTTATGACTTCTCTCCTATGTAACTGTTTGTTACTGCTTGTCATCTCTTGAATATTATTATATTCATGATTCACTACAATAACAGACATGTGTTATTATTTCAATTCAAACAGATGGTTGATTTATGTTTCCATTCAACTAGATATGAAAATGGTGATGGTAAGATATATTATAGAAGAGCAGGGATCTTGACATTGGGGTTAAGGGAACATTTGGGGGTAGCCAAGACACAATGAAAGAGTGGCTTAGCCCAAAAAAGTATCACAAATATGGGAAAGGAGCAGGTTGGGGGGCAAGAAAAAATAGCAAGCAAAATATTGTAGTTCTAGTCCTAGGACCAATCTCACCATTGCTTCCCCCAAACAAATGACCAGTCCCTAACTTAAGTGTAGTACTAACAAAATCTCTGTAGACAAGTCTCTTAAGGAGGTCTTCAGTGCTAACAACTTATACTTGTCCAAAGATGGATTGGTACCACAGCATACGTTCTTATATCCTTAGCCTATTGGGCAGGACTATCGGACTAACAGAATCCTCCTTTGACAATAATGACAAACCGACAAACAAACCCACCTCACACACAAAGCCCTTCTTGCTACGGCGAACACGGTGGAAACGCTTGATGAAGAGTGCCCAGAACTGACGTCGTTTGAGGGTCCATCCTGATAGCTTTGTCTCTGACTCGGCACAGAAACCTGGATCACTAGCTTGTTCTGATGTCTCATCTGAAACAGAGAGCAGACGCGTGGAGATAGACCTTCATGCAGGTGTAATTAGTGAATGTTGGACGTTAGATTCCAGTGAGAAGGTGAAACAGTAGATCGTATTTCAGACATATAAAGCATGTGACCTTGCAGAAGTGGAGAACCTATGATGAAGTAGTTAGACAAGAAAATTTACGACTTTGTTGAAAACCCACAACCATTGGCAGGTGGAGACACACCAGAAAACATAATAACTTGAGATTCAAACTGTCAATCAGGTTTCCTGGACACCTAAGGCCCTTAACTCTGCACATAGAACAGCAGTGCCTCAGACAACTGGGCCATGCGAATTTCAGCTTAACACAGTGTGCAGGACCAGATATGAGGTAGCGGATGATAAACACTGCTTGAGAGGTGGTTGTTTCCTCTACTTAAAAAATAGGGTTTTTGTTTCAGTGTGAATGATGACTGTGTCCTTTTAGAATTAGTGAGTGAGTGAGTTTAGTTTTATGCTGCACTCAGCAATATTCCTGCTATTTGGCGGCGGTCTGTAAATAATCGAGTATGGACCAGACAATCCAGTGATCAACAGCATGAGCATCGATCTGCGCAATTGGGAACAGATGACATTGTCAACCAAGTCAGCGAGCCTGACCACCTGATCCCGTTAGTCGCTTCTTACGACAAGCATCGGCGCCTTTTGTGCCAAGCATGGGTTGCTGAAGACCTATTCTACCCCGGATCTTCACGGGTCCCTTTTAGAATGAAGTCGAGACTGGACAACCCTGTGACCGATATTGTGAACGACACTGCTCGGGAACAATGACATGATTTAAACTATGCTTTAAACTAAGTCATGAAACCTGTCCACCGAATCCATTTGGTTGTCAAGGCACACCAAGTTATTGTGGCTTTCCCATCCTTACGAGGTACCCATTCACAGCTGGGTGGACTGGGACACATAGTCACAAGACTTTGTCCAAGTTTACTGCACCTTACTGTACCGACAACTAGGTGTATTACAACCAGCATAGGTTGATAGAGATCTTGTCTATCCTAGAATTCCCTCTGGGTTAGGACTCATGGAAACTTTAGAAAGCAGACATTTATATAACAGGAGCACCACACATGTAGATCTTACCACACACCATCAGCTGCAGAACAAAGCTAGACTCTCATGCACAGCCAATGCTTCAAAGCAGGTAGACATATACAGAAGTCTAAAGTTTAGAATACAGCAGAAGATAGGGCCTGATGATTGTCACTACATCCCATCACACAAGTCAAGGGCATTTGCCTGACATTTATACTGCAATTGACTGCAATAATGTTTCATTGTATTATGATACACATACATTGCATGCATTTGTGTAATTTGTAAAAATAGGCAAATGATAATTAAGAATTTTTGCACACATATTTTTCAACCTTTCATTCATATGCCATTATAGTCAACTGTCACTTTGGTTAAAACATGCTTGATAGACACATTACATACAGGAAGCTGGTTCAGAATAGCTTACTTTTTAGAAAAAAAGGTTGCTCATTTCTAACTTTCAACTTAACTTGTTACGTAAAATGTGCCAACAAGATAAGAATGCATGACAATGAAAGCATAAAATACTTGTATTTTCCAACATATATAGATACATATTTATCAGCATTTCAAACTGTGGTATAATGGAAATACGGCACACCTCAACAAACAAGACCATACTTCAATACAGGTTGGCATGCATGTACACAAGTCTTGGAACACTGGAGCAGTTCCACCTTGATGGCTGATGCTACCATCCTCTACACACACAAACAAGGCAGCTTCACAAGCATGGTAGTATTATTCTGCACACTTCACTAATGATTCAGTCAAAAGTTTGGAGAAACTAACAAATTCAAAATGGATATTATCACTGGTAGTTTTCTGAAATGTTACAGTTTTGGGGTTTGAAATATAACATATATATCACTTGGACGAAGTTAAGGAACACTGGCTGCATGAAAGAATTCAGAATTGGGAGACCTTAACCTTTTTGAGTAGTATATTTCAATTTCATTAAGCTTTTGACGAAACATCAGGATCTACTTATCATGAGATATGGATTGCAGCATGTATGGCTATAGAAGCAAAGGGGATGCCCACTGCAGCACACAGTATAAACTAGCATAAGCAGTTATCAATAAAGCTCATGACTGATGATGGAAACTATACCCAATGGACAGGATGATAAGTGATCTATAGGATGAAGAAATTTAAGCATACTATCAAAAATAGAAAATGGATGCAAAAAATAATAATAATTGTGTCAGGACCCTATGCATCCAAGGTTGATTGTGTGAATTCAGAAGCGCAAGAGGAGACAAAATAGTGAGTATTTTCCATGCAATTTACATCAATATTTGCTTACACTCAGTCATGCACTGAGGAGTCTGACACCGTAATGGGCAAGAACTTATGACAACAAACAACTTACGGGGTAATAAACTGACAACTTGATCTAAACACAATAAAAAAACAAGGAATGAACAATTGACACCATAGGATATGAAAAGTTCACTTACTTTTCTTACTCTGAGTGCGGGCTTCAACATGACACAATAACAAAAATGTGAAACAATAATCATAAAAGAAAAATAGAGAAGAGTGAGGTTGGTGTAAAACATTTTCCAGCAATCTCACCTATATAGCCTAAGACTGGGCTTCACTGCAATCAAGTATGGAACTGAACCCCAGTCTTCAGTGTGATGAAAGATTACATTGTCCACTTACCTACCTCACCACTCACCGCTATTCTATCAAGGACTGGGAGAGTACTAGGTACATATTCTGACCCAGAATCCCCAAATCAAGATAATTACTGGGTACTGTAGACATGCTTGGGGACTTGAGGCCCTTGAAACCCAACAGTGAGACAATCATGGTACTTGGGGCCTATACAACCCGTGAATCACAACTGAGAGACAATTACAGGTACTTAAGGCCCATACAACCCTTGAATCCCAACGAAGAGACAATTACAGGTAGTTGGGGGTAATACAACCCTTGAATCCCAACGGAGAGACAATTACATTAGTGAAACAATCATGGTTACTAGGGGCCTATACAACCCTTGAATCCCAACGGTGAGAATACAAGGAGAAAGGAGTGCTCTTCCCCTGGATGCATCAGCAGGTGAGACAATTACAGTATCTTGGGACCTATACAACTCTTGAATCCCATCAGGGAGAATGCAAGAAAAGGAGTGCACTTCCCTTTGATGTGTCAGCAGGTGAGACAATAACAGGTACTTGGGGCCTATATAACCCTTGAATCCCAACACGAAGCACCAATGCATATTAGAGGCCTATAAAACCCTTGAATCCCATTAGTGAAACAATCATGGTTACTAGGGGCTATACAACCCTTGAATCCCAACAATGACAATGCAAAGAGAAAAGAGTTCTCTGTCCATGGATGAATCAGTAGGTGCTTGAACAGGGACAGTTGTTACATGTTGATATGTTAAGTCATTAAAATATGGAATGACAAAGAAGAGGTTGAGTATATATGCCCCATGAGGAAAGCAAAAATGGTACCGCATATAATGGTACAGTCATGAGTTAGTTAATGCTATCAGGAACAATGCATGAAAGAGATGCAATGAGAAGCACCGGACTCACCTGTCATTTCAAGGTCACTGTCCTCCATCAGGTCAGTAGTGCTGTTGACGCAGTTCACTCGCTGCTTGATGGGGAAGATGCCAAACTTCTTCTTACGGAAACTCAGACGAGACACTGGCTTTGGATATTTGCCTCCTAAAAGGAGATTGTAAGCATCAAGTGAGTGACTGAGTGAGTTTAGTTTTACGCCACACTCAGCAATAGTCTAGCTATATGGCGGCAGTCTGTAGATAATCGGGTCTGGACCAGACAACCCAGTGATCAACATCATGAACATCAATCTACGCATTTGGGAACCGATGACATGTGTCAACCAAGTCAGCGAGCCTGACCACCCGATCCCGTTAGTTGCCTCTTACAACAAGCATGGGTTACAGAAGATCAATTCGAACCTGGATCTTCACGGGTTTGTAAGCATCAAGGTTCACAATAGATACTATTGAGTCAAGGTGAGTAACTATGTTTAAAAACAGACAGAAAAGAATAAACTTCTTTGTTTCATCTGTTTAAGAGCTATGTACAAGCAAATACCAGGGCACTTGCAACTTCTATTGTAAGACATGTGAATCTGGGATAAAAACACCTGACAAACAACGAAGCTAGTGTGTAAGGCACCAACCATCATAGACCTGTTCAAGCTGCTTGCGAGTCATCTCGTCTGTGGGGATGTCCACACCGCTATCCTCCGCAACCTTCAGGAAAACCTGGACACAACAAAATCAAACATTACCATTTTCCTTCACAGCTTGAAATCAAAACACACGTCTATGTAAAAATGGCACATGAATTCATTTCAC
The DNA here is from genome assembly GCF_003918875.1 of Haliotis rubra. Lineage (NCBI taxonomy): Eukaryota > Metazoa > Mollusca > Gastropoda > Lepetellida > Haliotidae > Haliotis > Haliotis rubra. The sequence continues at coordinate 1,147,729 of NW_025767014.1, forward strand.
CCAGTTTTAGTTGTGAGTTAGTCGTGATTCATTCTCTGATACTGACACAAATATCTGTGCTACATTGGTTAATGGTGCCGAAGGCATGTTTTGTGTAACCCATTATAGTAGACAGCATAAATCAAAGAAAAAATAAAGTGAAACAGTGAGTGAGTGAGTTTGGTTTAGTGTTTGAAAAGCATTTTGGTCATATCATGTAATGTCTGTTTAATGACAGATTTGTTCGCTTTTTTTCAGCTGTATGATGGTGATCTGTATATAATAGTTTGGATCATACAACCCAGAGACTGGCATCATGAGCATCAACCAACGTAACCGGGATATGATGACATCAAGCAACCATGCCTGACCTCCCGATCCCCTTAGTCAGCTCTTACAACAAGCATGAGTAGCTGATGAACAGTTCTGACCACCCGAGACGGTCTAGATTTCTGACGGACGGTCTAAACTTACAGCTGGCCAGCCTGATGGTCTCGTAAAAAATTCAGATGTTCCATACATCTGAGTAAATTCACAATATTTGGTCTGGTTAAATCCATTTTGGGCTGGTAACAGTTTGAAGTTACCAGCCCTGATGTCTGACTGGATATTTGGCTTATTTCATACACTGGTTGGAAGAAAGTCTGAAGTAATCCAGGTCTTCACTTTGGCGATGATAAACCAAGAAATATAATTAGGGCAAATCTTGGATTCAAACCCAGGAAATGATGCAAATTACCATGCCTCAGGTGACTTGGCTATCCCTGCTCTCCACAAAGTACAACAAACTCCTGACCCGGATCTTTCTTACTCAACAATCAGACTGAGTGAGTGAGTTTAGTTTTACGCTGCTTTTAGCAATATTTCAGCAATATCATGGCGGGGGACACAAGAAATGGGCTTAACACACTGTACCCATATGGGAAATCGAACATGGTCTTCTGCATGACGTGCGGATGCTTTAACCATTCGGCTTCCCCACCACCCCGAACAATGAGAAGATGGTCATACCTCCTCCAGACTGGTGTCAGAGATTCCAAAGCTGGAGATGCCGAGGTCAAAGTGGCACATCTCTAACTGAGAGAACAAGGCCTCAAAGTCTCCACTGTGAGCTGCCTCCTCTGGCAGCTGGTAACACAGCTCTGTGTTGTTGTCCTCGGTCAGCCTGGCTCCACTCACATACTTCTGTATGAAGGCAGTAAGTCGTTGTACTGAGAAACCTTAGTGAAGAAAACAATAATGATTAGAATGTGGGTTTTCGCTGTACATAACATATGCATTCATTTTTGAGGAAGTGAGTGAATGAGATTAGTTTTACACTACTTTTGACAATATTCCAGCAATAACCCGACAGGGGACACCAGAAATGGGCTTTATACATTATATCCATGTGGGGAATCAAACCTTGGTCTTCGACGTGACAAGCAAACACTTTAACCACTAGGCTATCCAACTGCCCCCAGTTTTGTTTGAAGTTTAATTGGTTATATATGTGATAATGATTACATAGAGGTCGATACCTAGCTCAAATTACAATATTTTTGGTCAATATTCATAACATTTTCACACTGATGAAATTTGGTTAAAATAATGTAAAGATTTGTTCATCCAAACTGTGATGGTCACATGACATACATAAACTCAAGCTAAAGGAAGGTTTCCTGTTTATTCCTATATGAGACAAACTGTTACAGGAACCGCCCTGTGTTTCTGTACATGTGATCCACTAAAGACTTGCCTCGCATCATAGTGGCTCCCTCTGGTGGTGGTGTAGGTGGGTCACTGCTGTTTGTACTGCTGGTCTTGTCACTGTCTGGTCGCTCAGAGTAACCTTCATCATCCATCTCAAATGTTGGCTGATATGTAATGATAAAAGATTTTATTACCTACGAGGGCAAAAATATCGGGGTTCATATTTTTCATACTTGCGTCTAAAGATCGGTATATCCCTTGCTCTCGCTCGGGAAATACGAACATTTAGGCACTCGTGTCGTAAACATAGTATGACATGGGCACTCAAACAATATCCTCTATAGAGTTCCCTGTCAATGAAACAATTGCCTAAAATATCATTACTCAAAACACTGCTGCTGACTTTTCAAAATTACAATTAAACTCACTCGCTCATCAGGAAACCATCCGATATCCGAATTATTATTCTTCTTATTCTTATTATTATTTGTACGTTTTTTGTGACAGCTCTCCTGACCTAACCGCTGGGTCGATTTTCATGAAAGTTTCAGGGATGATAGCCTGTATGCTGAAATTGATACATAGTCGAAAAAATCCCTACTTCCGGCTTCCGGTAAAGGCAGAGAACCCAAAATGTCGAAATCTTTGCACCTGAATAACTCAAAAACTATAAGAGGTAGATTGACCAAATTTTCACTCAATGTAGACAACATCATTCCCTGTCGATTCAACACATACCGGAAGTTGGCCGGCAGGTCAAATTTTCCGCTATTTTGAAAAAACTGATTTTTTTGCCGATTTTCATGATTTGACGGTGCCTGTCTTTCAAAATCTTCTTCTCCAGAACGGCATATAGTACAATCGTGTTCGATACGCTGTTGGAAAGCCCATACTCTGGACTACTTAGTTTGCTCAAGGCATGTCGATATCTTGAATGGTTTTGGAGTGATCGCCCTTGGAAGTTGGTGATTTTTCTAAGACGCATTTTCATAGGGTTAAGAAAAAGGTCACAACTCTGCGCGAAAAATCGATGTATTCCATTTTTCTAAGTACCATCCTCTAGGTAATTGGATGGGAAACATCTTTGCTTCACATCATGGTTATGAAAAAATCAATAATAACGTCACCATTACGACACAAACACAGCCTTCGCGATTTTGCACATTTCCGCACTTTTTTTACGGTGCCTGTGTTTAACAATCTGCTGCTCCTGAACGGCAAATAGTACAATAGTGTTCTATATATCGTTTTAAAGCCCACACTCCGGACTACTTAGGTTGTTCAATGCATGTCGATATCTTGAATAGTGTCGGAGTTATTGCCCTTGGAAGTTGGTCAATTTTTGGCGAAACGCATTTTTATAGGGTTCACAGCTCTGCGAAAACACAATGGATGTCCTTTTTGAAGGTACCAAACTGTAGACAATGAAATGTAGAACAATTTTGCTTCACATTATTATTATGTAAAAGTCAATAGTTACGCCACAATTACGCCCAGACAGGGCGGGACATGAGGATTTCGCATTTTTTCAGTTGTGAGATAACTAAGTGAAGGAAGCGGCGAGCGTTGCTAGATTTTACTGTCGCTTCCTTCAGCCAGTTATCTCATATCACAGGAAGCGCCAGTAAAATCTAGCCACAGTCGCCGCTTCGTGGTTTTTCAGTGCCTACAGAAATAGTTCCCCCTTTAACAGGCCGCAACTCCGTTGTTCTTAGGTCTACAGTCAAAACAATTAGTGTCCTGGAATTGCCAGGAATACACTTCAAAACACTTCAAACACCCGTAACCCCGAGAGTTAAAATCGACTGTCCAGCTGGCGTCCAAAGAAACGGTACAAGTAAAGGTAGCCACGGGGGGTGTATGGGGAGGTCTGAAGACCGCCAGTATTGCCCAGGAGGCAATCCTAGTTTATCTTAAGATTAAATTTGTTGATGATGCAGCTCTAGCGAGGTTTCATAAGGATTCAGAACTTAAATACAGAGCTGAGATATTTAATTTTACATCATGTTGTAAAGATAATTTTCTATCTTAAATGTTAACAAATTAAGAAACGATTATTCACTAAAGAAACAGAAACAATCTTAACAAAACTAACAACTGTTAACAAAACTAAGAAATGATTATTCACTTCAGAAAACAGAAACAATCTTTACGTAAAGTCATTGGAATCCATTACCAAGGATCCCAGGTAACTCACCACAACATCAATGGTGGAGCGGATGCTGCCGGCAGTGGATGGCCTGCTGGGTTTAGGTTTGATTACGTCCATGGCTTCAACCTCTTTCTGCTCCTGGTCATCCTGGCGGACAAGGGTCAAGTAGTAGCCACTGCCGAAGCGGTTCTTAAGGAAGAGGCTAGAGCCACAACAGCAGAGTCGGCCATGTGAGATGATGGCGATGCGGTCCCCAAGGATGTCGGCTTCATCCATGTGGTGGGTGGACATTATGATGGAATGCGGTCTGGAAGATCAACACAAGGTTACACTTTAACAAGCTATTTGTTTGTTTGGGCTTCAGATGTAATTAAAGAACTAAAACTCTTTGTAAATTAGTTGGAGGAAATTTGTACTTGTCATGAAAGTGTTTTGGTTTTAAACTTATCTTCCTGCATTAATGCCACTTTAAGCATGTGAATGTCAACCTGATATGCACTGGGCAACCGGCTGTATCACAGTGACTCTTATTGTTCATCATTCCTACAAACATTGCAGTAAACACTGCGCTATATATTTTATTACTTTGCAATGAACATTTTCTCAGCACAAACTAATTTTGTGATATGTCATGGTAACTTCTTCTTCTTTGTAAAACCATTAGAGTCCATAACACCACACCCCATACACCAGTGATAATCAGGTTTAATGTCAACCAGAGGTAAAGTGTTTGCTTACTTGTTCTCAGTTTGACGAGCAGATCCCAGATGGCTCTGCGAGCGTATGGGTCAACACCAGCTGTAGGTTCATCCAAGATGACCGTGCGAGATCCACCCACAAATGCAATAGCCACTGACAACTTCCGCTTCATACCCCCTGTAACACACACAGAGACCAACCATAAACACAAGCCAGGATATTCAGTGAGGTGGCTTATTCAATGGAAATCTTTGGAACTATTAAATACATAGCGACTTACCAACTAATCCGTCTGAAGTGAGACAAGAGCTGATATATGACCAAATTGCCAATGAGGATTCTGATAGAAACAGCAAGTTACATAGCCTTAAAAAAAATGTCTAGTTAATAAATATACTATACAACATGGGCTTACAATGAAAACTAGAATGCTTTCAATTTTTGTTAGTTCAAACAACCTTTTTCTGTAACATGCGATTCAATCCACTAACCAAACAGACATCTGCCACCACCACACAGTCTCCACACCCTCTAAAGATGTACAACTGACCTGACAGGTTCTTGGAGATTTCTTTGATCTTGTTGGGCAGTCCGACATCTTTGACCATCTGAGGCAGTTCTTGCTTCACCTCTGCATTGGTCCTTCCCTTGAGTCGGGCATAGAACCAGATGTGCTCCTCTACTGTTAGGCTGAACACAATGACAGTTAACAGTCTTTAGTTTATGCCTATGGTTAACTAATGGCAAATCGCTTTCAGAAAACCTGCCATGTCACCTTTGCTGAGGGGTTTGTATACAGTACCTCCATTACCCGGGAATATGCTATGAGGTTTAGTGATAGTTTGACCCAAAGAATCAAGTCCCAGTCTGCCTCCAGTAGATGGATACAAATAGGTGCTCTGACCAATGATTGTTGAGAATAAAATGCATTCAAGGAAGCATTTCTTACTCGATACCATCATAGTGAGACCGTGGTCCAGGGATGTAATTGATTCGACATAGCAGTCATGGTGAGTGAGTGACTAAATGGTGAGTGAGCGAGTGAGTGGGCGAGGTAGCCAGTTATCAAACACAACCCTCAGCCTAGTTTGGTCACATAATGTGCTGACTCTCACAGCGGAAAGTGATATAGGCCATGGACTTTTACCACTAATGTTACAATCACACAAACATGACAAGAATCAGAATCAGAATACATCTGAATACATACATGATCAAAAGATTCTTCTTCATCTAAGGGGTACAACACTGGACATCAGATTGCATCACCATAAAAGAAAGGGTCACATACATTCATGTCCTATATAAGTACAGAAGAAGATACTTACAGGTCGAAGAGAACATTATGCTGTGGACACATTCCCAGACTGCTCCTGATATCATCCATCTGGGAGCGAATGTCCTTTCCGTTGATATACGCTGTGCCACTTGTAGGAGGGAACAGGCCTGTCAGGATGGACCTGGGAAACAACATGCAGCACATTGTCAACACTGACGGTATATTCAGCTTTAGCCATATGGCATGTAAATCAGCATTTCATCACAAGACAAAACAAAGGTTCTTATTTTTACGAGTACTACAGCCACTAGTGCAAATATTCAGCTCACAAGGGATACAGGTCCATGTCTATGGCTTTAGAGTGAGTGAGTTTAGCTTTACTCCGCACTCAGCAATATTCCAGCTGTATGGCGGCGGTCTGTAAATAATCTAGTCTGGACCAGACAATCCAGTGATCAAAAGCATGAGCATAGATCTATGCAATTGGGATGTGATGACATGTGTCACCCAAGTCAGCGAGCCTGATAACTCCGATCCTGTTAGTTGCCTCTTATGACAAGCATGGGTAACTGAAGATCAATTGTTAACCGAATCCTCGTGGGTCTATGGCCTAAGAACTGACTACAACTCTCCAATGGTTGTGTGAGTAACGACAATGCTTAAAAATGCCTCTTGGACGAGCCTTGGCCTAATTACATGGTTGTGTTCAAGGACCTAAGTAATAACAGTGCCAAGTAATGCCTCTTGGACAAAGCCTTGGCCTAATTGCATGGTTGTGTTCAAGGATTAAAGTAATAATAGTGCCAAGTAAAGCCTCTTGGACGAAGCCTTGGCCTAATTACATGGTTGTGTTCAAGGATTTAAGTAATAACAGTGCCAAGTAATGCCTCTTGGACGAAGCCTTGGCCTACTTACATGGTTGTGTTCAAGGATTTAAGTATTGACAGTGCCAAGTAATGCCTCTTGGATAAGGCCCCGGTCTACGTACCTGGTTGTGTTCAAGGATTTGAGTAATGACAGCACAAAATTTGAAAAACCACTGGCCTACTTACATGGTTGTAGTTTTTCCTGCACCGTTGTGTCCAAGGAAAGATGTTATCTGACCCTCATAGAAGTTGAGCGACAACCCATCTACTGCCAGTTTTTTCCCAGTCTTGTACACCTTAGTAAGGTTGTGTATGGACACACCCACTTTACTGTTAGGGGCACTGCCTCTAGATTCTCCTTGTCACCTGCAACAGATTCTGTCATTCACCTCTAACTCACAATTACATAGGCAAAACAAATTGACACCAACGAAGATGTTATATGTTACAAAACAAGGCATAGTTGGTTCAATATTTCAGAGACATCTAGCTCATCAATATTACTCACAGTTCATTTCCATGTTGGCTGCTTCAGGGTTGCCCATGAAGTTTGAGTCTCCTTGGTAACGCTGTCCACACCAGTAGGTTTTCTGGATGGGGAAGTACCATTTGCGAGGGATTCCATACTGGCCTGAAAATGACAGGAATGTTCAAATTGTGAAAATATATATATCTAATAATTTAGAGGTGACGAATAGCATTGTGGTTGAAATACCATGCTGAAATCCTGGGTTCTATTCTGTGGGACCTGTTTTCACAAAGAATCATAACAGGGTGCTCTTCTGGATCTATTCTTGCCCTAAATACCCAATGTGTACCCCTAGAGAAAGGCTTCAGCAACTCTGCACCTATTCTTGCCCAAAAATGCTTCAGCAACTGTTGATTGATTCTTGACCTAAATACCCAATATGCACCCTCTAAAGAAAAAGCTTCAGCAACCATGGACCTATTCTGAACCAGAATCCCTACAGGAAACCTACCAAGAAAAGCTTCAGCCATTGTGGACCAAGGTAGCAAACCTACATCGTTTTTCCAGTTTCTTAGTTACAAAACTAAGGGTAAAATAGATAACCTCCATCACCTCAGAATTCTGGACTATTTGACCTTTGACAAAATAGACATGGCGAACATACCTGGAAAGACAGCTTCAATGTACCAGGTGAAGAGGCCATAGATGAAAGCATCAGCCAACATCATTAGGATACACCAATACCATGCTGAAGTCATCGTCGGGGATGGGCTGTCAGCGATGTTGCTCCACTGTAGACCAGTCATCTGTTCTTCATAGCGAGATATATAGCTGCAGCCAAATCCAAACGCTTACACTTGATGACAGGCACTGCAAGTAGGGAAGCATCGGGACTTCAACAATAATCAACAAAATCACCAGGGTTGGTACAGATTATCAGCCACTACATTTATGGCCTTTCTAGGGGCTTTTCAAGGCCAAATCAACAATGGACTGACTGACTGAGTTTGGTTTTACGCCGCTTTTAGCAATATTCCAGCAACATCACAGCGGGGGACACCAGAAATGGGCTTCACACATTGTGCCCATGTGGGGATTCGAACCCGGGTCTTCAGCGTAACGAACCAACGCTTTAACCATTAGGCTATCCCACTGCCCCATCAACAATGGAACTACAGGAACACATATAACACAAAAGTAGTTGGACCTCGAAAACAGGAAACAGGCTTCATACCAGTGAGTATGTTTCTGTTACTTAATACAGCACTCAGCAATGTTTCAGCCAAAACACTGTAGTCTGTAAATAATCTGGTCCAGACAATCCAGTGAATCAGTGAGGGGTAAGTGAATGGTTGAGAGAGTGGGTGAGTGGTTAAGCTAGTGGTTGAGACGTCATATGAGTGGTTGAGAGAGTAGCACAATGAGTGGTTGTGTGAGCGAGGTGAGTGGTACTCACAGAGGCCAGCTTGATGGAGGTGCTGATGTATTCCTCCCACTGCACCACCTGGGTGTACGGCATGTACAAGAGGAAGTACAAGAAGCCCCCACACACTGCCGCCAGGTTGGCTCGGGAGAAGAACACGCTGATCAGGAAACACTGCATGATGGTTGCCAGCGTGAACGCCAACAAGAACACAAAGATAACAGATGGGTCCGAAAGTGCTCCATGATTTTACCGCCTCCAAAAAATAAACATAAAAATGGGCTGAAATATGACAATTGTGTGATGTATTATGGCCAATGTTTCCAAACCCCTCAGCAGAACTAGAAATAAATTGTTTCAAGTATTCTAAAATATACCTGATTGGGGAACTTGATTGGCCAACCAATCTATTAATTTAGCCTTACCACCACAAGCCAAATATGCTGTTTTCTGATTGCCTGATAATAGAGCAGGCAGGGCTTGTGTTCCATTGTTGCATTGACCAATGTCACTGATAAGTATTAGTTTTGTGTCACTGATTAAATAAGAAGTCAGTGAGTTATTACTGTTGACATTTTTATTCATATGAAATGATTTCAAGTATACCTTCAGCACCAGGATAAGCACTTTGTGCACCCAACAAGCACCTACCCTTGAGCACTGCCACAAGCATGACGACAGTGATGATCATCATGACAGTGCCGCGTTGATGAACCAGGCCAGCCAGTGGACCCCGCTACCCAGCCCCATCATCTTCATCACCTCCTTCAGACGACGCTCCTTCTCGCATTACACAATCCCTTCACGATCATGGCCACTGAGTAGATCCATGCTAACACCATGAACATTGGCATGCCCGAGATATCGCCATTGTAAACCTGATATAAACACAAAAGTGAAAGAGTCAGGTGAATTGTTCCTTATAATAGGGGAACTAACCTGTTCCTGACGAGCAAGGGTAGGGGATCTAACTGTTCTGACGAGCATGGGAGTGATTTATCTAACCTGTTCCTGACATATAGCAAGGGTAGGGGAACTAACCTGTTCTTGACGTGACAAGGGTAGGGGATCTAACCCGTTCCTGGACATAGCAAGGGAAGAGGAACTAACCTGTTCCTGACGAGCAAGGGTAGGGATCTAACCTGTTCCTGATGTAGCAAGGGAAGAGGAACTAACCTGTTCCTGACGTGAGCATGGGTAGGGAACTAACCCTGTTCCTGACGTGCCAGCAAGGGTAGGGATCTAACCTGTTCTTGACGTAGCAAGGGTAGGGAACTGAACCTGTTCCTCGACGTAGCAAGGGTAGGGGAACTAACCTGTTCCTGACATAGCAAGGGTAGGGGAACTCAACCTGTTCCTGACATAGCAAGGGTGGGAACTAACCTGTTCTTGACGTAACAAAAGGAGGGTGGGGAGCGAACCTGTTCTTGGCAGTAACGGGGTAGGGGAACGAACCTGTTCTTGGCGTAGCAAAGATCAACCTGTGGGTAGGGTGGGAACTAACCTGTTCTGACATATAGCAAGACAACACCTGGGTAGGGGATCTAACACCTGTTCTTGATGTAGCAAGGGTAGGGGATCTGACAACCTGTTCGCTGAAACACCTAGCTGGCGACGGAGGGGAACTAACCTGTTCCTGACGAAAGGGCCTGGGGGTAGGGGAACTAACCTGTTCCTGACATAGGGCAAGGGGAAGAGGAACTAACCCGTTCCTGACAGAGCAAGGGTAGGGGATCTAACCTGTTCCTGACGTAGCAGGGTAGGGGAACTAACCTGTTCTTGGACGTGAGCAAGGGAAGAGGAACTAACCTGTTCTGGACGTAGCAAGGGTAGGGGAACTAACCTGTTCCTGACGTAGAGCAAGGGTAGGGGAACTAACCTGTTCCTGACGATAGCAAGGGGTAGGGGAACTAACCTGTTCCTGACAACCTTAGCAAGGGTAAGGGAACTCAACCTGTTCCTGACGTAACGCCAAGGGTAGGGATCTAACCTGTTC